>NC_140914.1:3057988-3510488 GCF_045865225.1 Trachurus japonicus | reverse complement strand
AGCTCGAGCATGGGGCAGTTAACTTTTCTACTCTAGCCTACTCACTGGTGTGATTATTGTCCACACCAGCTGTCAACAATAACTTACCAGTAAGTTACACTTAACGTTAGTTTGTATAACGTCACTGTGCTGGGTTTATTTAAGGGGCTACCGGCCGGTGGTCCCATCTATCCTGTTTCAGCTAAGCTAACGTTAGCTACTGGCTGCTGCTGTCAGAAATCACAACCTTATCTCGAACCATCAGACACCTGTTGCCTGCGACCACTGACATGTAGGCTAATGTTAATTTGGCAAGACAGCAGTGTTCATGAGCTTTATCTGAGCAGCAACTAGCTAACATTACCTTAGCTGAAGCTGCCATAACGTAGTCTACTCTCATGTGTTTATGCTAACCTGTAGCCCCTTAAATAAACCCAGCTCAGTAAACAAACTAACGTTAAGTGTAACTTACCGGTACTTCATTGTTGACAGCTCCTCAGAGCAGACTAACGTTAGTGGCAGCTCTTGAAGGCTGAAATCAGGATGATGTGATCACATTAATCAGCTCACTGATTTGAGTTCTACACATGGTTCTGGGCAATTATCCCACGAAAAACATCTCTTCTGTTACGTTAGATCTGTAGATGTGTAGTGTTTCCAACAGACTCGCTTTAGTAGCCTCCTGCTACGAACATACAGCGGCTAACCAACTGCTACCATGGATGTATTATATAAACCGTCTTTGATTATATTAACCCCGTAAACAGAAGCGATTGCACCGGGGAAACATGTTGCTAGGCAACCATGTCAACGACACATTCTATGATTATTTCGTTATCACGAGAAAACGGTCTTTGTTATCTCGGGATAACGAAATAAATTAATTCGTTATTACGAGAAAACGGACTTTGTTATCTCGAGATAACGAAATAATAAGTCGTTATCACGAGAAAACGATTATAAAAAAAATATTATGGACGTGGCCGTTCTCGGCTTCCGTACCTATGCACAAAAGGAATCTATTTATTTATTAAAACACTTTCTGAATACGAGTCTAAAAGGGCAGGGACTCCAGCACCAGTGGCGGCTGGTGAAAAATATTCTAGGTGGGGCTGTTTGTCCCTGAAGTTTTTGGTGACCATCGATAAAAGAACCCCATACCCATTTTTAGGGATAAACATTAATTATTTATTTGCCTTTGATAAATCAGCAGTTTGACAGATAATGACAATGAACAAACAGTAGTCTTTCACTGGTGGCACACAGTGGACGTGAAATATATTAGCAAATACTCATAATACAAAAAATATTGTTATTAAAAGGCATGTGTATGATGTAACCTACAGCAGTGATTAATGTTAACTATAGACAAAGTGTGACAGGAACACTACAGGAGGAGCATAACGTGATTAAGTTTGGTCTGACCTAGCTGATGTGAGATGTTAACTTAACTGCTGCATCATCAGGTTAGATGACGAGTCTAACTATGAATGTAACTTACTGGACACACCTGTAAACATATTGAACAGTGCTGCAGCCTGATGCTCCGCATCACAGACGTCCTGTCACAGCCTGGGTGAGTAGTTTCCCCTGGTGTCACTCAGGAATAACAGTGTCCAGTCCAGTGTCCCAGAAGCTGGATGAACTAATAAAAACGCTCTCGGACGAGCTGTGAACGCACCGCGGACGAACCAACATCGTGTACGGTAGTCCAGAAGTTGTCTCCAAGCATCAAGAGAGAGCAGTCTCTGACGTGCCGGTTAACGGTGCTCCGGTCCTCCGGTGCTCCTCTCACACACTACGGCCTCCTGTCACATCATAACAGCCTCCCGCCACCGGCCCACAGAGTTTTATCCACCTGTTGGTTGTATTTCCTCACCGTGAAACTGTGTTTTTCATCCAGCTGTGAAGCTCTGCTGCTAGTCCTGCCTTCTGCCTAGCTTGGCTAACGTTAGCTGACAGCACCGTTCATGTGTCCCTTGAGAGTTCATGTTTTGTAATCCGTTCAGATAAATAGGTCTCTAACTCCAGTAACAGTCCGTGTGGTATCTGTCCTCACTGTTTTAAAAAAGTAAATTATACGGGAAACAGAATTTGAAACTGATGAAAACTCCATAGCCATCCTGCTACCGAGGGCAGCTCCTCGGTTAATTTCCCCCTCGATTTCTGGTTGCCACGGGAGACCAAAATGTTTGGTTTGGGGCGATATTTTCTGCGCCCCAAAGGCATAAAATCCGACGACGCTGATTGGCTAAATTACCTGTTGCTCCGTATATTTTTTACTTAGCAACAGTCACTGATTGGCTGAGCCGGTACACTGCTCGGGCGACTTCTCCAGCGCCCCAGACACAGAGCGATAGATATAACAGAGACAGTAAATGAACCTGTAGGCAAATTAGCCTCTAAATAATGGTTTTATTAGTGTGAATGCTGGAAGCATTCACACTACTGTTATTCGGTTCGGCCATTTTCTGCCTTTCTTCGTCATGTAACTAGTCCTTCATACTTTGTGCTATTTCAACAATTCAAATATCAAAATGTTCAGCCTTTTCGGGACAGGTGTGCTATGTCTTTTCTCTTTTCAACTATTCATACTTTTTGCAATATTCAACTATTTCTGATTTTTTTTTCCCCATAGAGAATGCATTGGAACAGTCTTGAAACTCTTCAAATCTTCTTACTTCTTTCAGCCTTTAAAGCATCCACATACTTTCAGCTAGAGACTTCATTCAAATTCTGAGCTGTAGACAAACTTCTAATGTATTCATCCTGTATTTACAACTTTTTCATAGCTTGTACCGTTTTTGAGATAAATCCTTTAAAAGCACATGAGGATTTCTGACAAATTTCACACTTTTCAATGAGTGTGTATGGGGTTGGGTCAGAGTGAGTGACATCATCGTTAGAGTGAGAGGGATCGAAAAAACATTCAGGATTTTTTCTGGATAAATTGCCAGCACGGCCACAAATTAAACTCTAGACACATGATTTCCTCACCGGTTTGTAGCCACACTTGTTGTGTCTCATTTAATGTGTTCAAAACAGCAGACAGACTTACAGAATTGTCTCAATGAGCCTAATTGTCCAGCTAGACCCGCTCCAGTGGCTCATCCACTTCAATAGAAAAGTAGGAGCTGATTTTTTTAGAAAAGCAGAAATGCCCCCCTTTTCTACCTTGCGACCCTGAGAAAAGTTTTTGCCCTACAAACATTTAATGCACATCAATGTGCTCAGGAAGGTCTGCTTGCCCAGATGGTCAGGAGGACCATATTCTGATAAGAGTTACGGTTCTCTTTTTCTGGGCTGTTTTCGGAAGCTGCACTGAGCTCAAATCTCTCTGCTCTGCTCTGCTCTGTGTGCAGTTGGTCCAGCTGTAGTGGCCAGCTCGTTATCAAAGTCTATAAATAGAACAGTGCAGGTGCAGCCTGGCCGCTCGTTAAGATGTTTTTAAACACAGCCCCACACACACACATGATAAACCAGACTGACAGAGGATGTCCACGCACAAACACAGGCATCACACTCACACAGACAGACACACACAGACACTCACACACAGTCACACACACACACATACACAAACAGACAAACACACAAACACAACACTGTTCCACACAGTAAAATGTAAGCATGGTAGTCGCCATGGTAACTTCTGAGGGCAGGCTGCCAATCAATCAGATCATTAGGGAGAGAGGAGTTTTGTGGCGCTTAACAGTTTTACTTTCTGCACATGTACACGCAGACAGAGAGACCGTCAGACTCACACACACACACACACACAGGTTTTCAGCTCAAATTCATCAGGCTCTCAATTATTTTATACTTTTGATGTAAACATCTCCAACAATTAATTTTTTTCTCATGAATTTAAGTTCAGACGTTTAGTCTTTCCAACTCTATTAATAGTAGTACAATTACAGGTGGAGCCTGGGATATAGGACGCAGCATTTATCTATCTATCTATCTATCTATCTATCTATCTATCTATCTATCTATCTATCTATCTATCTATCTATCTATCTATCTATCTATCTATCTATCCCCCTCCCTATTTTTAACCCCTCTGTCTCCTTTTTTTCTTTCTTTCTTTCTTCTACTCCTTCATTTGTATTTTACGTAACTTTTTCTATCCTTCCCTCTCTATCCATCCATCCATCCATCCATCCATCCATCCATCTACCTCTTTCTATCTATCATCCCCCTCTCTCTTTTTCTTTCTTTCTTTCTTTCTTTCTTTCTTTCTTTCCTTCTTTCTTTCACTCACTCCATTTCTGTCTTTTTACTTCTTTGTTTGTTTGATTGTTTCTTTCTTTCTTTCTATTCCTTTTCTCTTCCTTTGTTTTTACTCCATTTCTTTCTTTCTTTCTTTCACTCCATTTCTGTTTGTTTACTTCTTTGTTTGTTTGATTCTTTCTTTCTTTCTTTCTACTCCTTTTCTCTTCCTTTGTTTTTACTCCATTTCTTTCTTTCTTTCTTTCTTTCTTTCTTTCACTCCATTTCTGTCTTTTTACTTCTTTGTTTGTTTGATTCTTTCTTTCTTTCTTTCTTTCTTTCTTTCTTTCTTTCTTTCTTTCTTTCTTTCTTTCTTTCTTTCTTTCTTTCTTTCAACAATTTCTTCAGCTCATTCAGCATTGCTGGAAGCATTCACACCATTTCCATTCTTGGAAATGTTTTTTCTAGTTTTATATACAGCTCGATTTTAAGAATTCCTATCACATTCACAGGTACAATAAGGAAAAAATATTAATTTTAAATTATTATTTTGGAAAAAATAATAATCATTAAAATTCACTTTTCATCAGGGGGGGCGGCGCCCGAGCGCCCTCTATTGACCAGCCGCCACTGTCCAGCACCCTTTGGGCCCTATGTGTCCAGCTCAGGGTTTTTTTATGTGGCTCAGGTTACCGTTTTGTTTGTCACTAAAACAGTATTTTATACGGAAGCCCCAAAGAGTCATACATACATACATTTTATTTCCACCGTTTCCTCATGATAACGTACGGTGGCCCACAAGGGTCAAACGGACGGCAAGTACAGAAACGATGCAAAATCACAAACACAAGTCTAAACGAGGTACAAAAAGAGGAACGTGGTGCAAATGAAAAAACGTGCTTTAAAAAACAAAGACAAATGCATCATCATCAAACGCGCTGCCAATAGAGAAACGATGCAAACCAAGAAACGATCTGCATGAGGCGCTCTCAGCGTAACAGCTCAATGGAGAGACACATGGGACAGAGAGAGAGATGGAACAGCTGAACCACGGTGCATGACAATACAGCGGGAACATTAATGTGACTTTTATTGATTAGTGTGAATGCTGGAAGCATGTGTGAATGTGTGAATGCTGGAAGCATTCACACTATTGTTATTCGGTTCGGCCATTTTCTGCCTTTCTTCGTCATGTAACTAGTCCTTCATACTTTGTGCTATTTCAACAATTCAAATATCAAAATGTTCAGCCTTTTCGGGACAGGTGTGCTATGTCTTTTCTCTTTTCAACTATTCATACTTTTTGCAATATTCAACTATTTCTGATTTTTTTTTTCCCCATAGAGAATGCATTGGAACAGTCTTGAAACTCTTCAAATCTTCTTACTTCTTTCAGCCTTTAAAGCGTCCACATACTTTCAGCTAGAGACTTCATTCAAATTCTGAGCTGTAGACAAACTTTTTAAGTATTCCTCTATGACTCAGCTTATTGATATCTTCAACAGTTTCTGATATTTGGCCGCTTTAAAATCATTAAGTTTTTTGACAAAATCCAGCTTTATAATGGGTGTGTGTTGCGTCTAACGAGCAGGGCTTAGAGTGAGTGACATCATCGCTAGAGTGAGAGGGATCAAAAAAACATTCTGGATTTTTTCTGGATAAATTGCCAGCACGGCCACAAATTAAACTCTAGACACATGATTTCCTCACCGGTTTGTAGCCACACTTGTCGTGTCTCATTTGATGTGCTCAAAACAGCAGACAAACTTACAGAATTGTCTCTATGAGCCTAATTGTGCAGCTAGACCCGCTCCAGTGGCTCATCCACTTCAATATAAAAGTAGGAGCTGATTTTTTTAGAAAAACAGAAATGCCCCCCTTTTCTACCTTGCGACCCTGAGAAAAGTATTTGACCTACAAACATTTAATGCACATCAGAATGCTCAGGAAGGTCTCCTTGCCCAGACGGACCTGTCACTCAACATTTCCATGCCAAAATTTATGCGAGAATTTAAAACCTAATAATAGTTAAACGGTAGAGTTAAAAAAAATTCACCCCCCTCAGAGTGTGTGCGGGGGTAGAAACTATCGGTTGAGACGAAAAAAACTTCTGACACCAGGCTTTGATCATGTTTACTGAGGATGTAAAGTCAGTGATTTTAACATGGGGGTCTATGGAGAATGCTGCTTTCTGACACCAGCCCCCAGAGGAAGAAGAGGGGATTGCAGTTTGTTGAACGCGGGAGTGAAGAAGCTTCACTTCTCAGACCCACAACTGCCCCCTTGGTTCCCGCTGTATTTTCATGCACCATGGTTCAGTCAGCTGTTCTGTCTCTCTCTCCATCTCGTGTGTCTCTCCAGAGACCACAACAAAACAAGTCCATGATACGCTGAGAGCGCCCCCTGCAGATTGTTTCTTGGTTTGCATCGTTTCTCTATTGGCAGCGCGTTTGATGATGTTGATGAATTTGTCTATGTTTTTTGCAGCACATTTTTTCATTTGCACCACGTTCCTCTTTTTGTACCTCGTTTAAAATTGTGTTTTTGTTTTTTCATCGTTTCTCTAGGCTACTTGAAGCTGTTTTCGGCCACTGTAATAACGAGATATTTTTCCACAGTTTTAGCGAGATAACGAGATAATTAATTTGAGACATAATGAATGAAATGTGATCACAGGTGACATGTCATGCTGACTGACATCTCCTTGAACACCAACGTTAAGCCAAGTTCTCTCGCTAGCACGAGCTGACAAACAGCTGTTTTACAACATTAATTGATTTCTTGCACAAAACAAAACAGAGAACTAGGCTGGGAATTGAGCTCTGAATCCAATGTTTATTTCACCTCTCAATGTGATTTTGACCTTCAAAATAAAGGTAGAACACTGATCCAGAGAAGATAAAGAGTCTAAAACATACCGACATTAGTCCAGGTCCACATCAGATCAGGACAAGATTAGAACAGGTCCAAGTTGGACCAGATTCACATTAGCCCAGATTTAGTTTTATGTCCATATCTTGTGGGTTTTGAAGAGAACCTGGTCTGGTGTGGAATGAAAACAGTTTCCCTGTTTTAAAGACTGGTTATCTTCTCTGGAAAGGTGTTAAGGTTTTACACTCAACACAAAATGAAACACAGTTTTCACATTAAGAGCTAAAATAAACAGAGGATTCAGAGCTCAGCTGTTGAATTTAATTTCCCCTTAACGGCAGAATCTGAAGCTAACGTCAGTGTTTCTGGTTTCCCTCTCAGACTCACTGAAGTCCTGAAGATGAGTGTTAATGTGGAGGAAGAGGAGGACAGACCAGAGTCTCCAGGACCCATCTGTCTGTCTCTGAGGAGTGACCGCTCCAATGAACCACCTCTAAACTTCAGACCTGGACCTGGACCTGGATCCACCTGCTGGTCTGTACAGAGTTACCAGTCCAATGAACCACCTCTAAACTTCAGACCTGGGCCTGGATCCACCAGCTGGTCTGTACAGAGTGACCAGTCCAATGGTAAACCTCTAAACTTCAGACCTGGACCTGGACCCACCAGCTGGTCTGTACAGAGTGACCAGTCCAATGAACCACCTATAAACTTCAGACCTGGACCTGGACCTGGACCTGGACCTGGACCTGGACCTCCAGAGTCACGGTAAGAGACGGTTTCTACTAGGCCTGGGACGATAATAAATTTTGCTGGACGATATATTGTCCCACAAATTATTGACGATAAACGATATTATTGACACATTTTTTTGAGAACAAATTAAAGCAATACTTACCGATCTGGCATTTCACTCAGCACAGCACAAACATTTGAAAATCAACAGCTCCACCTCCCTCACAAGTCCCACCCACCTCTTCCTCCTGCCGCATCTCCACGAGCCCCCTCCCTCCCTGCTGCATGCGTTGGCATGGCAACGGTAAACAGAACAGGAACGCGAGTGAAACGGGAACAACACAAACAAACACAACACCGGAGTTTTAAACCATATAAACGGACTCAGTGATGATGACTGATGAGTTTTATAACAAACTGTTGTTAGCCTACTGCTACTGGAGACGCAGGGAAAGTGTTACAGGTTACATTTCTCAACGAGCCGGGCTGGCGGCCGGACCAGCACCACCTGATGCGCTGGTTCAGGGCCAAAATAAATCCAGACCGAGCCGAGTCGAGCCGCGCCGGTCCGGAGTTCAACCGGGTCCGGACCATACTTGCCAACACTCCCGATTTACGCGGGAGACTCCCGACTTTTAACCCTATTTCCCGCGATGCTCCCGGTTAGTAATTTCTCCCGCTAATCTCCCGATTTTACAGTGAAGGAAACAAGTGAGATTGTGGGGGATAATTGTTGCCGTATCTGGCAACCCTGGCCTGCCTGCACATATGAGGCCAGCCGGTGACATGTCACTGACTGGAGTCAGTGATACCAGTAGCGTTGATACTGCGGTTGCCTGCCGCTGTCGACGTCGGCACGAGCGGACCCGCTGGTCCGAGCGGATGCGGCGGCGCACATTCGTTTTTTTTTTTTTTTTCCGTACTCCCCCTCCGTGCATGTCCGCGATGCACCGCTCCACAGACGTGCCCCCCCGCACAGCAGAGGAAACGGGCCCTTGAATGGCTGATCCAGACCCCTAGATTTAAAATACGAGTTTAGTTTTTGCCCACCAGCCACTGCCCCCCACCAGACCAGCTCTGAGTTCATGTTAAGTGTCACTCCAGCCATTCTTGCCTTCAGTCAGTAGCTACTACCTAAATGTGCTTCTTTTTTTCTTTTTTCTTTTTTTTTTTTTTTAGTCTGTTCCCTTTATGTTCTCAGAGTACACTAGAATGCTTCATTTATGTGTTAAAAATTACATTTTTTTGTGGGGGGGAATGCCCCCAGACCCCCCAACAGGGGTCTAGTGACTCAACTTTTTCACCCCTTCTGACTTTACTGACAGATTCTATGCATCTTCAGGTAGGCTTACTGGACAGGGCCACCTTTGGTCAGCCTTCTGGTTTTCATTTCAACAATTACAACTGCTTTTTTTCCCATTGTCCTGATTGGTAAACAGAATCATTTATTGAATAGGCTATCAAAGAAACAGTTTCAGAACAAGTTTCCTTCAGGTTTAAAATACAAGGCAAGAAAAAATGATGGCAATTTATAGCCACACCTGGCGAATGAACCCTGATACACTGATGAAAAAAAATCTCCCTATTTTTCACAACCCAATGTTGGCAAGTATGGTCCGGACCGCTGAGAACTCCCAGCCCCCTAGCCGTTAGCACTGGATGCTTTATAGACACATGTGACTTCCTGTGTTTACGTATCACTCGGGGCTGCTCACTATCAACGTTACAATATCAGACATGAAACTCCGCGACCAGCTGCGGCTGCAGTTATTGGTCTTTTAAAAAACTATTTATTTCCAAAAACCTTCTTTCTTGTGTGTTGTGACTCTAGTCTCCTCTGCTCTCTGTGTCCTGCTACTGCTCTATCAATAAGCGTTCTTCCTGGTCGGGAGGGAGGAGAGGAGGAGAGGGGTGCACAAAGTGATTACATATTAACTCTTTGAGTGCCAGACCTTTTATAAAATGGTCAGTGCCATGTGCCAGCGTTTGGGGGCATTTTGAGTAATATTTTAAGACCAAGAGAATATTTTGTACTATGACTCTGAAAACACCAAACAGCTCAAAGGAAAGAGGAGACTCTCTATTTAACTAGGGAAAAAACCATTTGTTTGTACCTTGTTCCATTCTTGATTTATCTTACTTATCAGTAGGGTGACGTCACGGTGCGTTCCACCTGGCCGCCGCCATGCTGGGTACCGAACACTGAGTTAACCTCTATTCAGCTCAGTGCAGCCACATCCTCTCTGACCAGAAATGACTGCTGCCTGATGTAGTTTGGATATGGATATTTCTCATTTTGATGGCCTTGCCTTGAAAGCACACACCATTTCTGCTGAGACGATCTTTGACAGCGCGGTGCGCCGCTCTCTCTTCCGTTAAAAGTTAATCTAGCTCACCCAGCGGACCTCCTCGTCTCTCTCTCTCTCTCTCTCTCTCTCTCTCTCGCTCGCTCTGTCTCTCCTCCAAATACACGAAAAGCCAAATCAAATCATAAATGCGTAGCCCACTTCTTTTTAACTCACAGACATTTATTTTCATAATGTAATAAAATATCTGGACATTTTGCCATCGTTAACATTGAGACAAAAGGCTGCAGGAATAGAAGAAGAATTCGGCAAATCATCTTATCACGCAAAAAGTCTGTGTGTTTACAATTCACGAAAGCAACGTGAACGTACGTGCCGCTCACACTCAGTAGAGTGAGGCAGCCTCCCTTGGCGTAGGCTACATGTCTCCCGAGCTGTTTAATGACGGTAAAAATGAAACAGAAAGTAAATATCCTGCATAGTTTCTCTTTTCTGTGCTGCGCTGATCAGAGCGGCGTCCCTACCTAGTGTATTTTACTTAGCAACGATCTGTTAAACAGGAATAACAGACTGTTAAATGCAAAATCAAGATGTAAATAAATATCAGAAATATCAATAAATTATCGGAATACGACATTCAATAGTGCCATGTAGCCTAATAAAAAAAGGTTTATCCACTATTTTTGTGAGATTTGAGGTCACAGACCATAGACTGCCTTTGGAAGTCGGTACCCAAGATGGCGCTGTGACCGGCTGCGAACGCTGTGTGACGTCACGTGAGCCTGGTTGCACCAAAAAGACCACTTTTTTTCTAGAAAGCTGAGAAAAATGCATTTTTGTGAAAGAGAGTCTCTCAAGAAAAACAGTGATTTATCCGTTTTAATTTTGGCTTCAAAAACATGTAAGACATCTGAAAATTTCATTTCACATGTTTTTTCATTGTACAAAAAAAAAAAAACTAAAATACAACAAGTAGGAGTCTTACTCTGCAGAGTGATGCCTGCTCTCCTACTCCTCCGGCAGTTGCTGCACCCTCACCCTCTCCTACTTCTCCTCCTGCTTCATCCCCTCGTCTCTGCAGTAGGGAGGGAGACGTCGTGGCGTCTTCAGCCTCTCTGCTGGACGCGGCCGCGGCAGCGACGCACCGCGCTGATCTCTCGGTTCGTCGTCACGTCGGTTTCAGACAGCAACCAGTGAAACTGACTCTGCGATCCGCTTTCGCTTCGGCATTTCGCTTCATGATCATCTAGATGAGTTTACCTTTCCTGCCTCCTCTGATCACTTCATGCTGGAGCTATGCTAATAGCATCGGTGGCTAAGCTTCTTCCAGCTCCACGTTACACTTGTTCCAGGCTCTGCCCGTCGTTTTCCTCTAGAAATAGAAACTTTTTCCAACTTTTTTATCTCTGTACCGATCACGCTCGTCTTCTCCTTCTTCTTCACTTCTTGCTCTGATCTACAGTCTTCTTCGTTCTACACATCCTAGAAGCCCCAAAATTACTCACAGTGGCCCTCATTTATCAAACTTGCGCAGGATCTGGTGTAGATTCTGGTGTAAATATCAGTGTACGCCAAGTGTCACGTGTGATTTACTAAAAGTGTGTACGCTGCTGATTTCGGCGTAGAACCGGCGTGGTGGTGATAAATCCGGCGGCTGAAAACGAGCGTCATTTAAATGTCACGCCCCGATATATTCCTGCTTTAGAGGCGTCGCCCTGCCCGGGGACAGCTCTCCATTCCGACACCCCTCCACTTCGACACCCCGCTGTTCCGAAATAGCCCCACTTCGAAACACCGCTACTCCGACACCCCCTCCTCCCCCCCGCAGCTGTCCAAGGTGCTGAACCGCGTGACGTTGTTTACACTCTGTGTTGCGTCTTGTCTGTGAAACGTGCGCTGCTCAGGGACTGGGCAGATCTGTCCCACTTGCTTTCTCCCCGACTCCGTTGTTGGAGATCTCCCACACAGTAATAGAAATACACTTTTTTTCTTTTTCTCCCCCCTGCTCCGCTCGAGCACGGCTGAAGCCGGCTTGAGCTCACAGGGGCGCGAGGCTGCTGCAGCCGCCGCTCGCACTGACAGCTGACTGAGGGAGATGCTTTGGTTGGGCTTAGGCAATGAAGAAAGGAGTTGGTTAAGTTTAGTAAAAAAGACCAGGTAGAGGCTAGACAGGCTAGAAGCATAATGAACGTTATATGTCATTAATATGAAGTATTTGCTTGTTTTGCAGTTAATTATGCACATGATCCGTTTGACCCCAAAAAGGAAAAAAGGATCAATGCGCACTGCGCGCTGGGGGTTTCCCCCAATAGCCTTTTCGGAGTAGCGGGGTCTTTAGAAAAAATAGAAAACCCCGCTATTACGATGAATGGAAGTCTATTGTCGGAAAGGCGGGGCTTCGGAAAGGCGGGGTGTAACCGCCCTGCCCCTTTTACGACATGGAGACACAGAAGACGGCCAAGAAGAGGGACTTTACTGGCGTTACCGCGTTGAACAGGGAGAGGGCGGCAACATTAAATATCTGCACATTGATAGACTGATAGTTTTTGTGATTGATAAGTGTCATCCCGGTGGATGGAGGCTGCAGATGCACGTGTCACCGACCACGTCAGGAAACCCAGCGACCTCATGAAATGCTCCTGCAGTTTACTAAACACAAGTGACTGAGGAGAAATCATAGGCATATTACTGCTGCGAACGCAACTTTATGACCATCAGCACCACTGGCATGGTTCGGCTGATGGAGGGATGTGAAACACCGGCCCGATGTCCCGCTGACAGGTCCCGGTGACGTAAAAAAAAAAAACACTCCGCCGCGGAGATCAGCTGCACCTGGACAGGTAGCGGAGCCCCCCCCCTCCGGTGTCCGTCAGAGAGAGGAGCCGTCCGGTGTCATGCTCTGGTGCAGGAGATGTTGGAAGTTTGTGTGTGTGATCTAACAATAACAGGTCTGTCTGTCATTGACTGTTTCTGTTTACACAGCTGATTATGAATTGACGAGCATCTGTCACGTCGTGGTTTTTAATTCATCTCAGTTGCTCAAAATAAAAGTCGAGTTAAATTTTCAACACGGACTTGGTGGTATCGTTTCTCTTTTTTTGGCTACTTTTTATCTTTTTATCAATATAAACAACAACAGCATGTGGTCCACATGGCTGCGTTATTAGACTATGGTTTAACTAGAAAATTTCCTCTCGGGAAATTTTGAATGGGCCACGGGAGCTACTGCCGGTTGTGCCATCTCTGTCAACATGGGAATCAAACCCACGATCTTAAGGTCAAGACAGAGCTGATCAGACAGACACATGATCATCTTTCTATAAGCACTGATATGGAGGAGCTGTAATCACATTAGGTTAACTGTGTGTGTGTGTGTGTGTGTGTGTGTGTGTGTGTGTGTGTGTGTGTGTGTGTGTGTGTGTGTGTGTGTATCTTGTGTAATAGGGCCAGGACTCAATTAAAACAATTAATCTAATTAATTAGAGGCTTTGTAATTAATGAATCGCAATTAATTGCATTTTAATCGCATATAAATATTTGACCTGAGAACAGTGAGAAGCATTTTTTTCACATGGATTTTAGTATACCATTGAATGACTGAATAGCTTAAGCAACAAAACATTGTTGTTTTTTTCAAGGTGGTACTTAACCAAGACCAACATGCAAATTATCGATTAATTCATTAATCGATATTTGATACAGATTTAAATGGTCTTTCCTGCCAATACACTATGATGATTACTGTAGTATTTAACTAGGCTACATAAATCACAGTAGCATAAACTGATTTGTTGAACGGACCAGGTGATGGGCTGACTGGTCCTGTCTAACTTCTGTGTACTGGGTGCCATTGTGCAGGGTGTTAAGGCAGCCTTCCTCCACTGCAGTCCCTATGGTCCTGGACCCTCTGGCTGGTGGGGTGGGCTGCTTTCAGCTGGGGGGGACTCTATCAGCTGCTCCCACGAGAGGCATTTGACGCATTTGACACCAACAAGGTTTAACTTTAAAACCAGATTAAATCATGGTTTAAGTTTAAATTCTGTTGCACGTTAACTGTGTTTTAATCACATGAAGGTGTGTGTGTGTGACTGTAATCACATGAAGCTGGCTCTAGAGCAGCGGTACTCAATAGGCGGCCCGCGGGCCGCATCCGGCCCGCCGAACCTTCCAATCAGACCCGCGACTGAGTTTTACTAGTTTACATGTTACTGTATACTGTATTTCTTGGGCTCCGTGTGCCTGTAAGTCAATGCGCTGGGACATGGAAACACGTGCGGAGCGTTTGTGTGTGCCTGTGTGTTCTCTCTCCTCATTGGATAAAAACTGTAGGATACCATAAAAGTTTTCTCCTCGGCTCAGAGCAGAGCAGAGTGACTGACAGACCCGTGTTTCAGTCCAAACACTCTATAGAAGTGATTGCTGTCGGAAGATATAACTATTTAAGACTTATATTAACACAAATATATCACTTACTTCTGCTTTAACAGCGCGGCAGCAAGAATTACAGTAAAATAGCTTTTAGCTGCTTAGCTTTACAGCTAGCGCTGCCGGTTGCTGCGAAATGCATTCTGGGAAACAAAGATCCTGGATGACTGAAAAGAGGGTTCACTCCTTTCATTCTGCTATGAAACAAACGGCCCAGGTGCTGAGACCGATGCACAGAGTGAAGCCTCTTGTCATCCAGCCTGGTTGGAGGCCAGAGACCAGGAAAACAAATACGTGCATGCTAGGGGTGTGACGATACACTCATCTCACGAGACGAGACGAGACACGAGATTGGGTTCACGAGATCGAGACGAGACGAGATTTTAAGAAAGCTACAATGACAAAATATGACTGGACCAACAGACTTTTATTTAACCCAGTTGCACTTGCATTTTGAAATGTTTTGTTGTAACTATTTACATGCATGATGTAAGCATGAGCTTTAAATACATTTCTTCTTCCACCAATGTCTCCCCCCCCCCCCCCCCCCCCCCTCTCCCACGTCGGACGGTCTAGCGCATATGTTTATTACCGTCACAGCGCGACCTGTCCATGTGCTTGTGTGTGTGTGTGTGTGTGTGTGTGTGTGTGTGTGTGTGTGCCAGAGAGAGAGAGAGAGAGAGAGTCGGGGCCGCCACAGAGTCGTTAATTAGCGCTGGATGCGCTGGTTGTTAAGTTTCGTTTTTACTGAGGAGAAATGAAGAACTCAGCTGTGACTGAAAAGCACCTAAACCAAGTCGAGTAGAGTTATAACTGTGTAGTGGAAAGGGGTGCAAAGTAATGGTAACTGGTAGTGCAAACCCTGCTTTACATTTTTTAACATTAAATTAAATTAAACATTAATTTGTCGAGTTTAGTCTCGCGAGATCTCGTCACACCCCTAGTGCATGCACATGGCGATTTATCGAGGCCGAAAAGTATTGAGTTCATTTTCATTTATCGTGCGATTAATTGATTTATTGATTATCGTCCCAGGCCTAGTTTCTACTGTAAACTGAGCTGAAGATGATTCAGTCAGACTCATGTGAAGGAAACAGAGAGAAACCAGGAACCAGATCCATCAGACTCTGAAGGTTCACAACAAGTTTAAAGTGCCCCCCTCCTCCTGCAGTGAAACACAAACACTATAGAAAACAGAAAAACCTCCTCAGCTCTGAGATGACGAGTCATGGTTAAAGTAGAGTAAATGTAATAGTAACTTAGTCTACTCCAAATAATTTACGGACACCAGCTGGTCTAGGATCAGTGAGGCCACATCCATGTTTGTCCTCAGTCCTCTCTCTTCTTTCTCCTCTCTTGAAGAAAAGACACATCAGTTTAATCTGTGTTTGTCCTCATCAACGTCTTTATGATTTAATGTAATTATCAGAGTACAAAGTGTTTTTGTTTTCATGTCTTTAATCATTTAGTCTTGACAGGAGGAAGAGGAGTGGTGTCTCTGACGTCCTGAAGGATCATGGACAAAGACCCAGAACCAGAGGTGAGCTGCAGACAGCCAATCAGAGCAGCTGTGGACAAAGTGAGACTGAACATCTGTCTGCTGATGTGGTCATTAGTGAAACCAGGACCTGTTGTTTTCTCCAGAGTCATTGTTCCATCACACAGCACTGACATTTAAGATGATGATTCAAACCTTCTCTTTGTTGTCTGTAGTTTTTCTGTAGCTGATGAAAATAATCTGATCAGATTGTCAGACTCTCTGTCTTCAGTCTGACTCTGTCTCTTGTCTCTCAGCAGATCGTGGTCTGCAGGAGGTTTTAGATCAACATAAGATCAGTCTGAGGAGCAGATGTGAACGAGTGACTGAAGGAACTGAGGGAACAGGAAGTGGAACAGGAAGTGGAACCCTCCTCAACAGGATCTACACTGAGCTCTACATCACAGAGGGACAGAGTGAAGAGGTTAATACCCAACATGAGGTGAGACAGCTGGAGACAACGTCCAAGAAGAAGACCCTCCATGACACTCCAATCAAGTGCAACGACATCTTTAAAGACTTACCTGTCCAACAGAGAGAGGACGTCTCTACAGTCTCACCTGTCCAACAGAGAGAGGACGTCTCTACGGTCTCACCTGTCCAACAGAGAGAGGACATCTCTACGGTCTCACCTGTCCAACAGAGACCCATCAGAGTGGTTCTGACCAACGGCGTCGCTGGCGTTGGAAAAACCTTCTCGGTGCAGAAGTTCACTCTGGACTGGGCCGAGGGCTTGGAGAACCAAGATGTCAGTCTGCTGGTTCTGCTTTCGTTCAGGGAGCTGAACCTGATCAGAGATCAGCGGTTGAGTCTTCTCAGGCTGCTCCATGTTTTCCATCCAACATTACAGAAGGTGACAGCAGAGCAGCTGGCTGTCTGTAAACTTCTCTTCATCTTTGACGGCCTGGATGAAAGCCGACTGTCACTGGACTTCAACAACAGGGAGGTTGTGTCTGATGTCACACAGACGTCATCAGTCAACGTGCTGCTGACAAACCTCATCCAGGGGAATCTGCTTCCCTCGGCTCTGGTCTGGATCACCTCCAGACCTGCAGCAGCCAATCAGATCCCTCCTACATGTGTCGACAGGGTAACAGAGGTCCGAGGCTTCACTGACGCCCAGATGGAGGAGTACTTCAGGAGGAGGTCCAGTGATGAAGATCTGTCCAGAAGAATCATCTCACACATCCAGACGTCCAGGAGCCTCCACATCATGTGTCAAGTCCCAGTCTTCTGCTGGATCAGTGCTACAGTTCTGGAGCACATGTTGACCACAGACCAGAGAGGAGAGCTGCCCAAGACCACGACTGACCTGTTCTCACACTTCCTGCTGGTCCAGACAAAGAGGAAGAAGAGCAAGTACGGTGAAGAACATGAGACGAGTCCACAGGAGCTGACGGAGGCCGACAGGGAAGTTCTTCTGAAGCTGGGGAGGCTGGCGTTTGAACAGCTGCAGGAAGGAAACATCATGTTCTACCAAGAAGACCTGGAGCAGTGTGGTCTGGATGTCACAGAGGCCTTGGTGAACTCAGGACTCTGTACTGAGATCTTCAAAAGAGAGAGTGTGATCTTCCAGAAAACAGTCTACTGCTTTGTTCATCTGAGTGTTCAGGAGTTTCTGGCTGCAGTCTACATGTTCCACTGTTTCACCAACAGGAAGAGAGGGGTCCTCAAGAAGTTCCTAGGAGAACAACATGAAGATTTAATCCTGGATGTCTTCCTGCAGAGAGCCATGGAGGAATCCCTCCTCAGTAGAAACGGTCACCTGGACCTGTTTGTTCGCTTCCTTCATGGCCTCTCTCTGGAGTCCAACCAGAGGCTGTTAGGAGGTCTGCTGGGTCAGACAGACAACAGTCCAGAAACCATCCAGAGAACCATCAACAACCTCAAGGAGATGAACAGTGATGGCAGTGTTGAAAGTTATGCCTTTGATGGTATAGAACAAATTGGTGACACTGTTAAAATCTCTCCTGACAGAAGCATCAACATGTTCCACTGTCTGACGGAGATGAAGGACCAGTCAGTTCATCAGCAGATCCAACAGTTCCTGAAGTCAGAGAACAGATCAAAGAAGTTCCTCTCTTTGATCCAGTGTTCAGCTCTGGCCTACATGCTGCAGATGTCAGAGCAGGTTCTGGACGAGTTGGACCTGGAGAAGTACAAGACATCAACTCTGGGACGACTGAGACTGATCCCAGCTGTGAGGAACTGCAGGAAGGCTCGGTGAGTCCAGACATGATCAATAATACCATCAACTAGTTCTACACACACACACACACACACACACACACACACACACACACACACACACACACACACACACACACACACACACACACACACACACACACACACACACACACACACACACACACACACACACACACACAGTGTTAAATGATTCTCATAAGTCTCAGTCATCTGAGAATGGGTTTTTCCAGCCCAGCCCTGATGAGGATTATTGTTTCATGTCCAACACAAAGAGAGAAGATGAACTGAACCAGAGTGTGAAGAGCACATGTTGATCACATGATGACATGTTGTGTGTGTTTAGTACAAATTGTCTGATTTTACTCTCACACATTTTGTTTCTTCTCTAATCACAGACTTGGTGGTTGTGGACTCTCAGAGATTCTCTGTGAAGTTGTTGCCTCAGCTCTGAAGTCCAGCCCCTCCCACCTGAGACACCTGGACCTGAGATGGAACTACCTGGATGGTTCATCAGTGAAGCTTCTGTGTGCTGGACTGGAGAGTCCAAACTGTAGACTGGAGACTCTGAGGTGAGTTCACTGACTGGAGCTGTTGTAGTTGTTTGAAGCTTCAGCTTCTCATTGGTTCGTACATGTCAGGATTTGTGTGTGAGGATTTTTCTCAAGAAGCTGAAGAGAGAAAACAGTTGAGATGAGTCCAGAGAGAAGAAGGTGAGAGCAGCCGTAGTGTTTGTGATTCAGAGCAGCAGAGAACGAGCTCAGCTTCTACAACTGTTGTTTTCAACTCAGACACTTGTTGTTGAAGCAACGTGCAGCACTGATCTGAGAGCAGATGTTGAGTTGTGGTCAGAAACACAGCAGCTGGTGGATGTTGTGGAGCTGACAGAACCATGGGAGGAAGCATGAGAGGAAGCAGCTGAGATCCACAGAGCTGGCAGCAGAGGCAGAGGAGGCTGGAAAGCTGCGCTCCAGTGGAGGCTGGCTGTAGGGAGCTGTTGGCAGCTAAAGTCTGCTCCCTGGTAGCTCAACTGGCTGGGAGAGGCTGGAGTGTGAAGCAGGAAGTGAAGAGCACGGCACACACTGCAGCCACTTCCTGTCAATGACTGTGAATGCTGAGAATCAAGGTGAGACAGGTGAGAGCAGAGCTGCTAGTGTTGGTCTTGTTGCTGCTGACATGAAGCAGCTGCAGAGGCTCAGCTGGTTTGTTTGGAGGCTCACCAAGATGGGCTGAAGGTTGTTGCTTCATGTTCACAGAGAAGTTTATTTACTTCAAGCAAGCCGACATGTTTGTAAAACTAGATCTAATTCAAAGTCTGGTGCGAGACCCAAGTTGAGGCTCTGTGTGTTCACGTGCAGTCAGAAGCTCCCGTTTGTGTCATAAACCAGTCCCTCCAGGATTTCGCGGGCTTTTTTTGTGATTGTTGCGGCCTAAAATGCCTGAATTTGCGGCCACATTTTGAAAAAATTGCGGTGCATGTTGCGATGTTTTAAGCCCTTTTGTTGCGATTAAATTGCGGGAGACAGCGAAAGTTGCAAAAAAAAAGTTGCAGTTTTGTTCTGAATAATTAAAAATCAAAGGAAAATTGAAAATTTTGAAATGTCACAAATTAATGTGATGTCATGTTATACCAGCAATTTTCCACTTGTTAAGAAAGGCACAGGAAAATTATATAGAGTTGAAAGTTGTTTTACTTTTAATTAAAATGTCTGTTTAAAAATCGTGGTAAAAGAACTGTTTTATTAAAACAGTCCAGTTTTTGAATAAAAAGGGGAGGGTGGCTACTCAAGTCCAGGGCCAGGGCTTTAGGATGGGGGAAGGGGCACCTGGCCGCCGGCTGCTCCGCTCCGGCCCTGCAGTGGCGCACTCACTGGATTCCCCCTCGGCGAGTGCTGCGGGGTTGACACAGCCTCGGGTGGTCAACCAGGACAACTCACACACTCAACACGTTCAACTCAGCTTGTGTTCCTTTACTTATCACTTTGTGCACGTTGTATCAAGTTTCTTGCCGTCAGCCCAGCCACGCTGTTCCTCCGTGGACTCACTTTCAACCACCGCTCCGTCCAGACTCACACTCTCTGCTGTGTAACTCGCGGAAAGCACCGACAATTGGTCCAATTTGCGGAAAAGTTGCGGTGATTGTACAAAATTGCAAGATCGCAAAAATTCGCGGGGATTGGCTGAATTTGCGTTAATTGTTGCGATCGCAACATCGCGAATTCCTGGAGGGACTGATAAACACAGGAATATCAACTCTTGACTTGCTTGAAGTAAATACACTTCTGGGTGCATGTTGAGTCGCCATCTGACGCTGTCTGTGGCTTTGAGGGATGGAAACAGCCTAAGCAGCAGAACTTACATCCGCTCCCATTCATCGCTGCCGTGGTGATGCGGGGACAGACACAACTACCGCAAAACAGGAGACATTAAACTGATAATCTTCAGATTCCCAAGTTGAATTTGCCCGGAATTGTCCTTTAATGAGCTATTTTCTCTCTGTCACTGTTTAACCTGCTTCCTGTTGCTTCAGCTGTTGGACTTTGATTTTCTAAACTTGTTCTTTCTGAAGCTTCTTCAGCTCTGAACAGATGATGAGACACTGAACACTGTCAACAAGGAGCTTTGTCCTCAACTCACTGCTTTTATTCTTTATTCAGATTGTGGGGCTGCAGGTTGTCAGAGATCAGCTGTTCTTCTCTGGTCTCAGCTCTGAAGTCCAACCCCTCCCACCTGAGAGAACTGAACCTGGGTGAGAACTACGAGCTGCAGGATTCAGGAGTGAAGGATCTGAGTGGTTTTCTGGAGAGTCCAGACTGTAGACTGGAGACTCTGAGGTCAGTTCACTGACTGTTGTATCTGATCCACCTACAGTGGATTAAAGTGAATTTATAAAAATATACTTTCTTCTGAAAACATTAAATTAAAATAGATTATTTTCTGTGTTTCTATATTTAGATTTTAATGCATCTTGAGCAGGACA
This sequence comes from Trachurus japonicus, assembly GCF_045865225.1. Lineage (NCBI taxonomy): Eukaryota > Metazoa > Chordata > Actinopteri > Carangiformes > Carangidae > Trachurus > Trachurus japonicus. The sequence goes on along the minus strand of NC_140914.1, from coordinate 3,489,235 downwards.
TGTCCTAAAAACAAAAAACTCTTCTTCTAAATAATCTGTGACAAATGATGTAAAATGAGTCCAGAAACACAGTTGTATTAATTCCTCATTTGAGTCCAGATTTATTTTCCTGTTTATTCAGATTTTTATCAAAAATCAAAGTTACACCACTTGACACTGGGTTTCATCACGTCATTGACCCCTGTGCTGTTAGTCATTTATTGATTTAACCCTGATACCAGTTGATATATAAAGTTATTAATAGGGGTGACCTCCAATAGTCGACTATTCGATTCGGAGAGCTCTGATTGGACGATCAACCTCGTTGTCGAATCGTCGCAAAGATCGTTGTGAATATATAGGGGAGCTTCCTGCTGCTGAACATCTGGTTTTACATTGAATTTATCTAGGCCTAAAGTTTTATTTACAATATTAAAGTAAGGGACGCGTTCTCTGTCTATTGTGCAGCACTTACACTTACCTACACACACACACACACACACACACAAACAACAACAACAGCAACACCATGGTGCTGTGACCCTCGACCCCTGACCCGTCTGAACCAGCACTGATGCTCATATCATGTCCTCACAACAAGACTTCACGTTTTCATTCTCCACACACACTCGTTAATTCACAACACACACTCGTTAGTTCACAGCACACACTCATTAATTCACAGCACACACTTGTACTCGTCATCGCTGCATCGTCCCTGAAAGGGAGATGATGATGTCATCGCAGCTTAATGAGTGAGATCAGGAAAAGGACGGATGGAGAACGTCCTGTTATCTGATGCCAACTGAAGAATTAGTTTATTCAGCTGTTTTAACTCTTTTCTCCAGAAAAAGACGCGAATGAGATCATGAATCAATGAGGAAAAAACAACATGATTCTACGATTAGTCGACTATGGACAAAATCTGACCAATCAGATTCAACTATGAAAATCCTTAGTGGAGGACACGCCTAGTTATTAATAAAAATAATAATAACAGAGAATCATCATCTGATCAGTTATCCATGAATTTATCTTCTTCTTTTATTCTTTATTCAGATTGCAGCGCTGCAGGTTGTCAGAGATCAGCTGTTCTTCTCTGGTCTCAGCTCTGAAGTCCAACCCCTCCCACCTGAGACACCTGGACCTGAGTGGAAACAAGCTGCAGGATTCAGGAGTGAAGGATCTGAGTGGTTTTCTGGAGAGTCCAGACTGTAGACTGGAGACTCTGGGGTCAGTTCACTGACTGTTACTGTTGTAGATCTTAGATCTTTGATCCACAACTGAACCTGATTGATCTTCACTCAGAACTTGAATCATTGACTTTGATTGAATTGATTAATGACATTTGAAATAGTGGTTGTTGAATATTTGCAGTTGTTGTTGTGTGAGAATGATTCTTCAGTTTCAGCTCATTTCACTCAGTGGTCATGAATAATGTCTGTTCACTTCAGTTCAACCTTCACACACACTCGTATTTCTCTCAGTCAGACGACTCATGTTTTCTAGAAACTCTGGAGAAAATGTCCAGTATCAGCTCATCAACTCACTTCATCTCTATCACAACAATGTGCACAAGATCCTCACAACTCATGTTTGGACAAAGACACTGAAATTCACCTGTTGAAGAAAAAACTGTTCTTTCTGATCATCAATGAATTTATCTCCTTCTTTTATTCTTTATTCAGATTGATGGAGTGCAGGTTGTCAGAGATCAGCTGTTCTTCTCTGGTCTCAGCTCTGAAGTCCAACCCCTCCCACCTGAGAGAACTGGACCTGAGATTAAACAACCTGAAGTCTTCAGACCTGAAGGATCTGGATGATCTTGTGAAGAGTCCAGACTGTAGACTGGAGACTGTGAGGTCAGTAGGGGGGCGGAGTCAGTCTGTGCTGCAGTCAGCCAATCAGAGTAGAGAGAGAGGCAACAGTCAGCCAATCAGAGCAGAGAGAGAGAGACAACAGTCAGCCAATCAGAGCACAGTGACTCATCAGTGATGAACCTTCATGACTCAGCACTTTGTTTCCACGGCGACTCAGTGAAATGTGCAGAGTGAACAGACTTGATGCTAAAAGTCTGTGCAGGTGTGTGAGCTTCCTGCTCAGTGTTCACTCCAACACGTTAACATGAGAGCTGAGAGGAAGCTGCACAGCTGCTGCACATCTGGACTGAACAGGACTCAAGTCCAGCTGATGGAGTCTCTGATCACTGATCAATCACTGATCAATCACTGATCTATCACTGATCAATCACTGATCAATCACTGATCCATCACTGATCTATCACTGATCAATCACTGATCAATCACTGATCCATCACTGATCAATCACTGATCAATCACTGATCAATCACTGATCAATCACTGATCCATCACCTCTGTCCTCTGCTTCTCTTCACAGATGCTATACTGCAGAATTGGAATCAGAGCCGGAATCAGACTGGGAATCAGACTGGTGAAGAGTACTCTCTGTGTGTGTGTGTGTGTGTGTGTGTGTGTGTGTGTGTGTGTGTGTGTGTGTGTGTGTGTGTGTGTGTGTGTGTGTGTGTGTGTGTGTGTGTGTGTGTGTGTGTGTGTGTGTGTGTGTGTGTGTGTGTGTGTGTGTGTGTGGTCAACCATCATTCCTGTGTGTTCTGGACTGACAGGGTTCGTCACATGAAAACTGAATGAAAACTGACCAGAACAAAATGAGAGTTGAAAGGTGTACAGAAATGACGGATGACGGACCCAATATCAGTGGCTGGTGAATCGTGAGCAACATGATGTAATCCGTGCGCCTGCATTATCCAATGCGGAAAAAAATACAACACTTTCATCCCGGATTTAATCAAAAATAGAATTTTGCACAAAGTTTGGCCTACATCGTCTGATAGATGAGTTATTACACTAATTTTATGACCCAGACTGGGCTCAAATTCAATTTTCTTTTCTGTACAGCTTTAACTAAGTGACCAAAATAAAATGAATGTTTAATTACCTGGATTATTTCCAGTTGAATAAAGAGAAACAGGCTTTGACTTTTCACAGTTTTGTAAATGTTTGCATTTTTTTTTGCATATTCAGGAATATATATATAATGTAATTATTTACTTACCGGTATTTACGTTTTTTATGAGCTTTTATTTTGAAAGAGCTGATGTTCACCTGTAAGTCTCAGCGACAGGTTGGATCAAAGAAGAAAGACTGGAAAATGAAAATCTCCACTTCCTCCGTTTGATGTTGTTGTTTATTCATGTATTTATTTGTTTTTGTTTTTTCTCTGTTACCATGGCGGTGAAAGGACAGTGATGTTACTGGAGGTTAGAGCTGCTAGTTGACCATCAGTTATGAATGAAATCATAGTGAAAACCAGTTCTTCCCCCTCTGGGTGGGGTCCCTGAACGCCTCACTGAGAGCTGCTGGTTGTTGATCAGTGTCTCATGCACAGTAACAGTTGGACTTCACTGCCTCCCTGTGGTCAGAGTGAGGAACTGCAGAACATTTTACTGTAAAGATTTTATTAAACACATTGTTATTGTTTGTTCTGAAAATCAACAAGTACAACTCAATGTTAGAGTGATTATTACTAATATCAACAGATTCATTAATATTATCACATTTACTCTTCATGTTTATTTTTTCCCGACAGTCTTCGCTGAAAGTTATATTAATATCAGTCAGCCAATCAGAGCAGAGAGAGACAACTGTCAGCCAATCAGAGGAGAGAGAGACAACCGTCAGCCAATCAGAGCAGAGAGACAACAGTCAGCCAATCAGAGCAGAGAGAGACAACTGTCAGCCAATCAGAGGAGAGAGAGACAACCGTCAGCCAATCAGAGCAGAGAGACAACAGTCAGCCAATCAGAGCAGAGCGAGAGACAACAGTCAGCAAATCAGAGCAGAGAGACAACCGTCAGCCAATCAGAGCAGAGAGACAACTGTTAGCCAATCAGAGCAGAGAGAGACAACAGTCAGCCAATCAGAGCAGAGAGACAACAGTCAGCCAATCAGAGCAGAGAGAGACAACAGTCAGCCAATCAGAGCAGAGAGAGACAACAGTCAGCCAATCAGAGGAGAGAGAGAGACAACCGTCAGCCAATCAGAGCAGAGAGAGACAACCGTTAGCCAATCAGAGCAGAGAGACAACAGTCAGCCAATCAGAGCAGAGAGAGACAACCGTCAGCCAATCAGAGCAGAGAGAGACAACCGTTAGCCAATCAGAGCAGAGAGACAACAGTCAGCCAATCAGAGCAGAGAGAGACAACAGTCAGCCAATCAGAGCAGAGAGACAACAGTCAGCCAATCAGAGCAGAGAGAGACAACTGTCAGCCAATCAGAGGAGAGAGAGACAACCGTCAGCCAATCAGAGCAGAGAGACAACAGTCAGCCAATCAGAGCAGAGCGAGAGACAACAGTCAGCAAATCAGAGCAGAGAGACAACCGTCAGCCAATCAGAGCAGAGAGACAACTGTTAGCCAATCAGAGCAGAGAGAGACAACAGTCAGCCAATCAGAGCAGAGAGACAACAGTCAGCCAATCAGAGCAGAGAGAGACAACAGTCAGCCAATCAGAGCAGAGAGAGACAACAGTCAGCCAATCAGAGCAGAGAGAGACAACAGTCAGCCAATCAGAGGAGAGAGAGAGACAACCGTCAGCCAATCAGAGCAGAGAGAGACAACCGTCAGCCAATCAGAGCAGAGAGAGACAACCGTTAGCCAATCAGAGCAGAGAGACAACAGTCAGCCAATCAGAGCAGAGAGAGACAACAGTCAGCCAATCAGAGCAGAGAGACAACAGTCAGCCAATCAGAGCAGAGAGAGACAACAGTCAGCCAATCAGAGCAGAGAGAGACAACAGTCAGCCAATCAGAGCAAAATTCTTTCAAAATTAATATTTGTGGTGATGAAATGGAAATACAAGACGATATTAAAGAATACTATATCACCTTTATCTGGACCCATTCATTCATATTTCTCTGTCACATTATGAATTAATTTGTTCATTCAGCATGTAGATACCTTACATGATCCCATGGAGTTAAAACGTTATGAAACTTGAAACCAACTCTAACTTGAAGTATATGTAAGATCTGTTCCTGTTGTTGTTTTTTACATTAGTTTTCTTTGTCAGTAACAGTGTCTGCTGACTCATCCACTGAATTTTAATCCCAGGAAATTTGATTTAATTTGAAAATAAATTAATAACTACAACTATTACAACATAAACCAAATTATGATAAAATCAAAAACAACCATAGAATTTAATTTAATTTCCATTTTTTATTATATTATACAATTATATAAAATATCCCGTAAACCAGTGGTGAAAAATATATTCACATCTTATAATCTTTACAACTAACACATGATCCATAAAGTATGAGTCCGTATGAAGGGCCACTTTAGTCCACCTCCTCAATAGTGGGCCCCTGGGAGCCGGCTCGTGCCTGCTCTCCACAGCTACTTGCAGGCGTTCCTCCCTGATACAACTTGCTGATGATGGGGTTGCACACTTTCTCCAGCTCCTTCTGCTTGTGTTGGTACTCCTCTTTATCGGCCAGCTGGTTGTTCTCCAGCCAGGTGATGGTCTCATCACACTTCTCCACCACCTTCTTCTGGTCCTCCTCACTTATTTTGCCCTTCATGTTCTCGTCCTGCACGCTGCTCTTCATGTTGAAGGCGTAGGACTCCAGGGAGTTCTTGGCAGAGACCTTGTCCCTCTGGACGTCGTCCTCGGCTTTGTACTTTTCAGCGTCCTGCACCATCTTCTCGATCTCTTCTTTGCTCAGTCGGCCCTTGTCGTTGGTGATGGTGATCTTGTTCTCTTTGCCGGTGCTCTTGTCCACCGCGGACACGTTCAGGATGCCGTTGGCGTCGATGTCGAACGTGACCTCGATCTGCGGGACGCCTCGTGGAGCAGGTGGGATTCCCGTCAGCTCAAACTTGCCCAGTAAATTGTTGTCCTTGGTCATGGCCCTCTCCCCTTCGTACACCTGGATGAGGACCCCGGGCTGGTTGTCGGAGTAGGTGGTGAAGACCTGGGCTTGTTTAGTGGGGATGGTGGTGTTGCGTTTGATGAGGGACGTCATGACTCCTCCGGCTGTCTCGATGCCCAGGGACAGCGGTGCCACGTCCAGCAGCAGCAGGTCCTGAACGTTGCCCGAGGTGTCGCCTGAGAGAATGGCGGCCTGGACTGCGGCGCCGTAGGCCACCGCCTCGTCTGGGTTGATGCTCTTGTTCAGCTCTCTGCCGTTGAAGAAGTCCTGCAGCAGCTTCTGGACTTTGGGGATTCGGGTGGAGCCTCCCACCAGGACGATGTCGTGGATCTGCGCCTTGTCCATCTTGGCGTCCTTCAGGGCTTTCTCCACCGGCTCTAATGTTCCCCTGAACAGGTCGGAGCACATCTCCTCAAAGCGAGCCCTGGTGATGGAGGTGTAGAAGTCGATGCCCTCAAACAGAGAGTCGATCTCAATGCTGGCCTGGGAGCTGGAGGACAGCGTCCTCTTGGCCCTCTCACAAGCTGTGCGCAGCCTCCTCAGGGCTCTCTTGTTCTGGCTGATGTCCTTCTTGTGTTTCCTCTTGAACTCCTCCACAAAGTGGGTCACCATGCGGTTGTCAAAGTCCTCCCCACCCAGGTGAGTGTCTCCAGCCGTGGATTTCACCTCAAAGATACCGTCTTCGATCGTCAGGATGGACACGTCGAAGGTGCCTCCGCCCAGGTCAAAGATCAGCACGTTGCGTTCTCCTGATTTGCCCTTGTCCAGACCGTACGCGATGGCGGCTGCCGTCGGCTCGTTGATGATCCTCAGGACGTTCAGTCCCGCGATGACACCGGCGTCTTTAGTGGCCTGTCGCTGGGAGTCGTTGAAGTACGCCGGGACCGTGATGACGGCGTTGGACACCTTTTGGCCGAGGTAAGCCTCAGCAATCTCCTTCATCTTCACCAGGACCATGGAGGAAATCTCCTCAGGGTTGAAAGCTTTGTCCTCACCTTTGTACTCCACCTGAATTTTGGGCTTCCCTCCGTCTGAAACCACCTTGAAGGGCCAGTGCTTCATGTCCGCCTGCACCACTGCATCATCAAACTTTCTTCCAATCAGTCTCTTGGCGTCAAACACAGTGTTGCTGGGGTTCATGGCCACCTGGTTCTTGGCTGCGTCCCCAATCAGTCTCTCTGTGTCGGTGAACGCCACATAGCTGGGGGTGGTCCTGTTGCCCTGGTCGTTGGCGATGATTTCTACTTTTCCGTGCTGGAAAACCCCCACACAAGAGTAGGTGGTGCCCAGGTCGATGCCGATCGCTACACCTTTAGCTGCAGACATTTTCACTGGAGAATGATTTCCTGTCAAATTGTGAGAAGTGAACATTAGCACATAATAGACACTGTTACACAGAAACAAAGGCTACTATATATTCACCATTATTGGTTCATTTTTATTATTAGAGATAGGGAATACAGAGCACACACAGGAACAGATATTGTTATACAGGAGGGTTAGGTCCTGGTGAATATATATATATATATTCACCATTATTGGTTCATTTTGATATTAATTATTAGAGGCAGGGAATACAGCATAAACACAGGAATAGATACTCTTATACCGGAACACACAGGATACAGATATATTCACCATTATTGGTTAATTTTGATATTAATTATTAGAGGCATACAATACATCAGAACACTTAAGCTGTAAAAACATTTTTTAAGAACTCTAAACTTCTGTTTATTTAATTTACATTAGCCTACTTCAAAATAAAACACCTACGTATGTGAATATATTAAACCTAAACCTTCAGTGTAAAGTTATCTTATAAGCATGTAGTACTCACAGTTTAGTAATTTGTAGTAAAGAGGACTGGTCTTCTTCTTTTTCTTCTCTGTCTCTGCTGCTCTCAGCTTTCAGCCTGCAGCTTTATACCCGAGGAGTTTACTCTGGCTGTTTCTCGACGTTTCTGTCAAGGTGCCGACTGTGGCAGCGGTTGCAGATTTCAAAATAAAAGACTTCCAACTTAAACGACAGTGTATGCAATTGAAAATAATTACTCTGTCGTCTTATTTTGAAGGCACCACACCGGTATTCATATCACTGTCACTTCCCTTATGACGTATTCATTTACACAAACGGTGGCCAGTGAGAGCAGAGAGCGGAGCTTTTGTTTCCGGTCGGATTACACAATAAAGCGAAGTTTCTCGAACTTTGTAGAAAAGGCGAGATAGAAACCTGACTCATAAAATCACAATCACATAATTCACCCAAATTTTAAAAAGTTTTATGAGCTTTATATGTGTTTTTTTTTTTCTTCTGTGTCTATTGAAGAGAAGCAACATGTAATTTATATAGCCTAACAGGTTCAATAGAACATACAGGGGAATTAAAAAAATTACACCACACACAGATCAACTGTGAATTAGACTAATATAGTGTAGGCTAAACAGCAAGCTACAAGAGAGGCAGGTGTTAAATTTTAGTATATTGTGATTGTTATTTGTATTTGTGGAGAGTGTTTGATAGATCTGTATCTGTCTTCAGCCATCAGGCTTTTTGATCTTTCTGCAAATGGTAGATGAGCCGACAGACAAATTAATTTTCCGTCGGAGATTAATAAAGTAATCCGTATTCGTTGACATATCACACATTTACAGTGTTGATTAAAAAAAAAAAAGTAGAGATCTTTATGTGCCCAGTTGAGGGCTGGGATTCTCCCTCTGGCAGTAGAAGTTGGTAGGTTTAACTCAGTACCTGAGGATGAAAGACTATGCACATTATGTAATTTAAATGAGGATGAACTGCATTTTGTGTTTCATTGTCCGTTATATGACGAAGCCAGAACAGGCAGTTTTTGTTTCAGAAAATGCAAAATGTGAAACCTGAGTTGTTTTGGGTTGATGATGATGATGAGGTAAAGTTGGAATGGTTCTTCAGAAGAGAAGTCTTTACTGTAGCTACTTTCATTTTTTTTAAAAAGTGCCTGCATGGTCAAAAACAAAAAGTGAATTATTTATGTGAATTCCATGTGGTTTTTGTTTTTGTTTGGTTTTGTCTGTGCTCTGATGATTTTGTCTGGTGTCTAAATATGATGATAATGTGTCTTGTAAGCCCTTATAGGCTGCATGGGCGCCTTAATGGGCTCTTTGCACAGCTCCACTACTTCCTGGACTTAAAGCAGATATCAGTGGCACGGCCGTTTCGGCTAATGCTGTGTTCAAGGCAGGCTTTTGAAACCGTAAGTTACAGCTTCAAGTCACAACTACGACTTGGTAGAGTTCCAGGTAACCCGTAGCTCGTGTTTTTACCGTCCTGTTGTCTGTGAAAGTTCCCTATAACGGCCACTCGTAACTTCCGACCCGTGAACTCGTACCAGATCGAACTGGTATGACTTCACAGGAAGGAAAAACACAAAGTACGAGTTTCCTTGAACGCACCATGAGTTAGCAGCCCCCGCCCTTGTCAGGCATCAATTGGTCCTCGTGCTACGTCACCACATTCACGCGCATCCCTTGGCTGCACACACAGCCCTTCATGCCGTTCTCTCCCCTCATTGGATAACACTTGTATCCCACAAGGAAAATTTTCTCCTCGGGTTACAGCAGAGCAGAGTGACGGAGAGACTCGTGTTTAGGCTGAAATACTTCATGTAAGTGATTGCTGACGGAAAATAGGACTATTTAGGACTTATATTAACAAAAACATTCCACTGATATCTGCTTTAATGCTGCTCCTTTGTTTCCTGTCTTACATTATTGGACAAACTGATTAATCCAGATGTGTCTGAGTAGTCACAATGGTCAGACACACCTGGATTAATCAGGTTGTCCAATAATGTAAGACAGGAAATGAAGAAGCAGCACTAAGTTCAGGAAGTAGTGGAGCTGTAAAGAGCCCATTGGTGCACGTCACGTAAATAAATATAAATTCATTCAAATTCAGTACCTTTAGAAGCGCTGTGACAAACCTGCAGTTCCACTTCCCACCAGTCTGGGGCGGTGTCCGCATCAAGCCCGGTGTGTATCGACTTCCACTGACACCAAGGAAGAAGACGCGGCCAGTCCGAGTGGTTTACAGGCCGATCACAAACCAAACAAACAGATCAACGGCGGCGGTAAGAAGCTTCTCCCACCGTTTCCAGAGAGAACAACACGTTTCATTCACGTCGAGACACGTTTTCGCGTTCATGCTCTTTTTGTTGCGTGAGCGCAAATCTCAGCGTTTTATCGAACAGGCTGGCTAACGTTAGCCAAACAAACCAGCAGCTAACACGGTTAACGAGCGATTCAGTGGCTATAACGTCATAAAACTTTATTTATGTACATCATCGGCGGTAAAATGCATTATTTAAACCATCATAATAAGATTAATTTACACACTTTTCACTCGTAGTACTATCACAGTTGTCGCTGTAGCCGCAGCAGGAGCTAGTTTCTCCACAACCAGTGAAGTTTACACACCGAGCTTCATTCACAAGGCTGTTCATTCAGACTTTATTTATGTATTTATGTTTCAGGATACACAGGAAACCTTTAAACAGTTTAACCCACTTATTAATTCGACTACATAAACCGTGTACACTACAGCTTTAATAACACTGGTAATGGCTACACACGCACTGATGCCCAGATCATTCCCATATCCATTTCATAAAAGCAACACTTACACGTAGTTTTTCGACCTTAAAATAATGTTTCTGAACACATTGAAGTGGTAATTAAAACGGTGGATAGGATGAATCGTGCCGTCGCTGCAGCCTGAGCAGGGTAGCACCGGCTGCAGCTGCACTCTTGCACCTATAACCTGTAACTCACCTGTTCAGGTAGAAAAACAGCGCCACCGTGGGCCTGCACGGTGCACCGCAGTTCTGCTAAGATCCAGAAACCGAGCTCAATAAGCCTCATCTCCAGAGCTCCGGCGAGTCGACACACAAAATCCTCTTTGCTCGGCACCGGCAACAAATTCACGTAGGTTAGCTAACTTAGCCTACTGTAGCACGATATCCTAGCAGGACGACATTCTAGCTAGGTTAGCATCGCAATCGGGTAGTGACACTGCACACCTGAGAATAGCGATCAAAACAATGTTCACCTACCGTTCAGTTGATGTGTTGAAAACCCACACACAAACACACACAACCCTTAGTCTCTTCATTCCTTTATTCTTACTCTATTATTAAGGTTTATATTGTTTTTTGTCCTTCTTTCTTCTCCTTTTTAATCTTCACCCATAACTCACTGTTAATTAGCTACGTCTGTCAGTCATTTCCCCACTCTATTTTATTTTTTTCCCCTCAGATTTAAAAGCAATGAAACGGTTATCTATGTGTAAGTAGCCTACAAAGAAAAGTAAATCACAGATACAACGACACATAACAGTTTATTTACAGATTTTGATTGACTGGAGGTCCCGGATTCTGTCATGTAAGTTAGGCTAATGTTAGCTACCGGTCCAAATTAAACCCTGGTTTGTAGGCTACTCTCTTACCAACTGCTTCTGCTAACGTCATCCGTGTAAATTAAATTGACTAGTGTGTGTTTTTTTTATGTGTGATATCCTCACTGTGGGAACCGAACAGAAGCGGACATGATACCAAAGATCGTTAGCATCGTATCCTAGCAACGTTTAGCTCCTAATCCTAATCGTTAACTGCCCAACAGAGAATAGGCCTAATTTACCGACAAAAAAACAACAACATACACTTACCTTTCAGCTTATGTGTTGAAAAATGCAACTCCCAGGTCTCCTTTTTCTTTTATTCCCACTTTACCATCATTTTTCTTTCTCCTTTTCTTTTATTCCTTGTTCTTTGTTTTCCTCTTTCGCGCCTAAAACTCACTGTTTGCGTCGCTGCGTCTGTCATCATTTTCCCCCTCTCCTCAGATCAAAACGCACCCAAATTAGGCAAACAGGTGATAAATGGGTAAATAAAAGTAAAATACAGACAGAGCCCAGATACAATGAGACATTACAGCAGTTTATTTACAGATTTTGATTGGTTTCTAGTACTCTTTAGCTATCAACGGCTCCTGCTGATGATGTCATCCGTGTAAACTGACAGATTATTGTCTTGTCTTGGTGTTTTCTACTATGTATGATGATATGACCTCCTCATCACTGTGGGAATCGAACAGGGAACAGGAGCGGACATGTCAGATGATACCAAGATCGTTAGCATCCTAGCTACGCTTCGCTCCTAATCGATAACTGCCAATGGGCCTAGCGACAAAAAACAACATACACTTACCTTTCAGCTTATGTGTTGAAAAATGCAACTCCCAGGTCTCCTTTTTCTTTTATTCCCACTTTACCATTGCTTTTCTTTCTCCTTTTGTTTTCTTCTGTCTTCTTTGTTTTCCTCTTTCGTCGCTGCGTCTGTCAATCCTTTTTCCCCTCTGCTCAGATTTAAACGCTTCCAAATTAGGCAAACATGCATTAAATGGGTAAATAAAAGTAAAATACAGACAGAGCCCAGATAAAATGAGACATTACAGCAGTTTATTTACAGATTTTGATTGGTTTCTAGTACTCTTCAGCTATCAATGGCTCCTGCTGAAGATGTCATCCTTGTAAACACTGACAGATTATTGTCTTGTCTTTGTGTTTTCTTGTATGTATGATATGATATGACCTCCTCCTCAGCTGTGGGAATCGAACAGGGAACAGGGGCGGACATGTCGGCTGATACCAAGATCGCGGAGCTGCTGACGGAGCTGCACCAGCTCATCAAACAGACGCAGGTAAACAGACAGGTGTCGGGGATGACGGCACTGATTTCACCTGTACACTACAGGTGGTTGGGTGGTGTTGGTATGTCAAGTGTTTATAATTACAGTATATGGGTCATGTGATGCAATCCAGTGTCAGGTGGTGTAACCGGTATTTTTTCCATGAAAATCTGAATATAAAGGAAAATAAATCTGGACACAAATCTGAAAATTTTACATCTTTTGCAACAGATTATTTAGAAGAAAACCCTTTTGTTTTTAAGATCAGTCCTGCTCAGTGTTGCCAAATGCATTACAATGTAAATATAGAAACACAGCCACAAATGATAATAATAATGTCTTCAGAAGAAAGTATATTTAAATCCACTGTAAGTAGATCAGAAGATATTTAATATTGATAGTTATTTTATGGTTACACCCTTTTACATGGTCAGGGACATTCAGTCGGACTTTTGTTGTAAAAAAAAAAAAAAAAAAGAAAGAAAGATGAATGAGTTCCTGTATCTATCTATCTGTGCTGTTTGCAGGAGGAGAGATCTCGCAGCGAACACAACCTGCTCAACATCCAGAAAACACACGAGAGGATGCAGACGGAAAACAAGAGTCAGTGCAGACACCTTGACAACAAACACACAATCATTGTTATAATTAATTAACTAAATATTATATTGTATTACAACATTATAAGCTACACAGTGTGACTCTGGGTTGTGGTCTGTCTCCTCAGCCTCTCCGTACTACCGCACCAAGCTGAGGGGCCTGTACACCACGGCCAAGGCCGACGCCGAGGCCGAGTGCAGGTGAGTGAACACGCACACGCACACACACACACACACACACACACACACTTCATTTAAACACCAGCACACTGATGTCATGTCTAGGCCTGTCACAACTATTACATAATCCTCGGATCGCAATCATTTGAGCCGAGTCCGACTGCACTTATTTAAAACAATGGTTGTATAAAAGCAGCAGGGTGAAACCAATAGAAATAGGTTTGACTAGTCCTTTAATGACATCATCACATTGTGCCCTCTTCTTCTTCTTCTTTATTATTAAATTATGTTCAGGTTTATACCATAATAGTTGCACAAAATGATCAGAAAAAGATAATTAAATCGTTAATTGCAATTATTTCTAAGGCAGTTAATCGTCAACTAACATTTCCTGGTTGTGTCTCTGTCTCTGCTGCTGTGATACACCTGAGTTTTGAGCAGGAGGAGTGTAAAGTTTCTACAACACGTTGAAAAGCAGCTGAACAAATGAATGAAATCGTTCTTCCTCTTCTCTCTCTGCAGCATCCTGCGTCACGCTCTGGATAAAATAGCAGAGATCAAGTCTTTGTTGGAGGAGAGGAGGATCGGTATGAAAACACGCTTTCGTTTCTAAAAACTCTTTTAAATTTCCTTCTTTTTTTATTCATGAACTGTCTTTTTTTTTTTTAAAACACGTATACATGTTTCTCTGCAGCTGCCAAGATGGCGGGAGTGTACAGCGACAGCGACCCCCCCAGGAAGACGATGCGGCGCGGCGTCCTGATGACGCTGCTGCAGCAGTCGGCCATGACGCTGCCGCTGTGGATCGGGAAGCCGGGGGAGAGGTGACCGCCGCTCCTCTTCTCTCTGACCAATCAGCTCTTTCCTTTGTTCCAGGTGTCTGGTCCAGGGTTGCCAGGTCTGTGAGGCAAAAGCAGCCAAACAGCAATTTAAATCCAGTCCAACACCAGAACTCAAAACATGCCCCTAAAAATCCAGATCTGTTGCTATTAAAGTCCAGCAGCTTTGCTGTACCGTACTTTTCACGACTATTGAGCGCACCTGAGTATCAGCTGCACCAGCTAAATTTGAAAAGAAAATACATTTTGTACACATATAGGCCGCACTTGAATATAAGTGGCAGGTTTTCATGTTGTAACATTAGATAATTTACACAGAAAGACAGTAGGGAACTGTGACAGTCCACTCACTTCTCCTCTGTTCTGGTTACGCTCCTCTCCTCCATGTCCATCTGTTTACAATGAAGCCGGCGAAAAATCAGTAAATGGAGCGGTGGATACATAATAGGTATGTATTTTCTTTTAAAATGTAGCTGGTGCGGCTGATACTCAGGTGCACTCTATAGTCCGGAGAGTACGGTAGATGTTTTTACAGACAAGAAAACAGTTTACAACATGGAAAATATGTAAATTCCTCCTCAGTCCTGTACTTTACCTCCGCTGGCTGCTGCTGACTGTTTATCTGTACTAGTGTCCTCGGGTCTAAATAAGCGGTTCATTTCCCTTCCAGTGTCCAGACTGATCGTTCATCGCTCCGTTCACGTAGAAAAGAAACAGACAAAATGTCAGTCCAAAGCTGTTTGCCTCCTCTTCTCACAATCACCTTAGATAACCTGACCTGACCCCCCCCCGGCCTCAGGTCTCATTGGTAAAAATGAAATTCTGCCCCCTGGTTGTTTGGAGGTACAATACTCCTACACTTCATGTTCAGTAGAGTTGAGCTGCAGCTGAGCTAACTACGACCATAAACATCTTGAATGACAACATGTCCGACCCCCTCTCCCCCTCCCTCCCCCCTCAGCCCCCCCCCTCTGTGCGGGGCGACGCCGGCCAGCAGCGACTACGTGGCCAAACAGGGCGACAAAGTGGCGGCGAGGGTGAAAGCTGTGGACGGAGACGAGCAGTGGATCCTGGCCGAGGTCGTCAGCTACAACCACTCCACCAACAAGTGAGTACAGACACACACACACACACACACACACACACATATATATACACACACACACACACACACACATACACATAGAATAAGTGTGAGCTGTCCAGATGTGAGGATGTGGAGTCACAGCTGGACCGAACATCAGTTCTCTGCTCGTCCTTAAATGAACAATAAAGTTGGTTTTGACTCTGGCTCTCGTCCCCCTGCAGGTACGAGGTGGACGACATCGACGAGGAGGGAAAAGAGTGAGTAACTAACATTTTGCTTTATCTCCATAACGACCGGCTTATTTCTGGCATAAAATACGGTCGTTTCCTCGCCCATATAACTTTGGTGTCACTCAGAGCTCAACAAATAATAGTTTCAACGAAAAATAATCCATTATTTTAAGGAAAAAAAAGTCCAAATCCTCTGATTCCAGCTTCTTCAATGTGAATATTTCTGGTTTCTTTGTTCCTTCATGACAATAAACTGAGTCTCTCTTTGGTTTGTGGACAAAACAAGACATTTGAGGACGTCGTCTGGTGGTTTGGAAACACTGACTGATGGTTTTCAACATTTTTTAACATTTTATTGACCAGACAACTAATCGATTAATCGTTTACATAATCAACACATTAATTGATAATGAAAATAATCGTTAGTTGCAGCCCTAGTGTCATTAGGATCCTTCAGAGCCGTATATATATCCATATTGTTGGAGTGATCGCGTTATCTGACGTGAAACTCGTTCATTTCACCGATATTGTTTGTAATAAATGGCACTTCTCCTTTTAATCTGTTTATCAGCACACGTCCGTCCCTGAACTCTGTCCCTCCTCTGTCAGCTCTCAGCTCGTTGGTTCCTACCTGAGTCTTTACAAACTGCTCTGTGTGTGTTTCTGTGTGTGTGTGTGTGTGTGTGTGTGTGTGTGTGTGTGTGTGTGAGCAGAAGACACACCCTGAGCAGACGGAGGATCATCCCCCTCCCTCAGTGGAAGGCCAACCCAGAGACCGACCCCGAGGCCTTGTTCAGTAAAGACCAGCTGGTCCTGGCGCTCTACCCTCAGACCACCTGCTTCTACCGGGCGCTGATCCACACGCCGCCCCACAGGGTCAGAACACACACACACACACAGGGTCAGACCTCACACACACACACACAATATGAAAATAAGAACAACTTTATTATTAATTCAGGTTCTTATTGTCGTGATACTGGCTCGATAGTTCAACTTTTTGTCAAATTGGCCCATTGCCATAATCCCTATAGTCATAGCAGTAGGTTCGTTACCTTTAATTGTCGGTGCAAGCTGTTTTTAGAACGGCGGAGCAGAGCCGTGAGCTGCTCAGAGCTACGCTACGGAGGCTCATTATGGGATTTCTTGGTTTCCCTCATCAAACTCATCAAATACACAATCCAACAACTCCACAACGCTCTGGTGGACAAGTTGTGAGCTGCACATTCACCACGCTATGAGATAATAACACAACGTTACCACACAGAGTTGTTTTAAAGGGAAATATTATATTAGAAACCTGCCTTGGGCTGCGGCTGAAATTTAGCAGTTGTGCTAAGTCCGGCACATTTACACTGATGCTTAATGCGTCAGTGTTGATGAATGTGCACTGTCCCAATTCAATAAATAAAGAAATGAAATGAAATGAAATGCAGAGACTGTTGATGAAAAACTGTCCCTGAAGGCAACGCGCATCATCAGCGGTTTTGCATGAATTTCCCTCTAAAACAAGCAACTGGACTTGGTTATTTGGGGATAACGATGACCCGGACAAATGAGAATATTCACAGGTTTACATGGAAAATGAGGGAAAAAAGTCAAATATCCTGGAAAAGCTTAAATTGTCCATCACATCATGACATCAGCTACTAGAGCTCTATTTGACTTTTTCAGACCCTGCTAAGGATTTAGTGTCCAAAAAAAAAAAAAAGAAATACATGTTTGTGCTGTTCTATGATAAATTTGTCATAATTTCTTAGCTCTTTCTTAGCTTAGCTCTTATTTCATGAATTAGAGCCATAGACTAAACACATCTTTGAATCAGACTTCTGGGAGAGAGAATGAGAGAGAGGAATAAACAGAGAAACAAACTGATCAAATTTACAAAATATGGTACCATTGTCCAAAATAACACGTGTTTGTGTGTGTGTGTGTCCACAGCCTCAGGACGACTACTCGGTGCTGTTCGAGGACACGTCGTACGCCGACGGTTACTCTCCTCCTCTGAACGTGGCGCAGAGATACGTGGTCGCCTGCAAAGAGAACAAGAAGAAGTGACGGAGGCGACGGAGAGCGGGAGTTTATTTTTGAAACGTTCGGGGGGACTCGAACCGGCTGATCGTCCATTAAGAGACTTCCTCTAAACGAGACTGTGACGGTCAAACCACCACAGAAGTCGGAAGTAGTGACATTAACCAGCGGGACTTGAACGTCTCACGGTGAACGGTCCACACACTGGATCGACAACAACAATTTAACAAAAATTGGCAGTGAATTTCTTTCTTTTTTCACATTAAAAAGTTTCCTGTTTAATGTGTAAACTTCTTGTATGATAACGGCAGCATATTAGTATGTACTGTATACACCTTGTATATAGTGTGGAACTGAGACAGAACTGGTTTTGTATTCAAATAGAGAAGCCATTTTTCCCACAGACTCCCAACGCGTCGCTGTAGCGTGACGAGGCCAGTAGAAGGAAAAGAAGAATCACTGATCTGTTCGGTCAATATTTCTACATGTGAAGTTTTAATAATTGTTGTGTGGAACAAAAACTTACAGACCAGAGGGAAACAATGCTCACATCTCGTGGAGTGAGTTATAATTGGGTTGTAAATAAATGAAGATTGCAAGGCTCCATTCATGTCAGTGTGCAAACGACACAGCAGATGATGTTTTGTGAGTTTAAACTGTGTTTCCACATCTGGAGGGAGAGACATGAACCAAAATGGTGAAATAATAATAATAAAAGTATTTTGTATTTGTACTTTTACTCAAGTGAACGATCTGAGCATTTCCTCCACTATAACAGATTTAACAAAAATGTCATTACTGCAGCTGCTTCTCCAGTCTTCTGCGCTAAAAGTCTGTCCTGTCCTTGAAGGCAGCAAAAGAAACAACCAAACAATTTGAAATACTATATTGTATAAACTGAAGAAAATTGATTGATAAAATATTGTGATGTAATTCATGGTGTAAAACACATACAATAATAATTTGATTTAAAAAAAATACATTAATTAGTACAAGTGACAACATTTTGGCAGCTATAGACTATATATTTTCATTCTTGTTGAGGTCAGTTGAATCACCTTGAGTTCTTCGTTTTATACAAAACACTGAGCAACCAATAATGAAGATTATCCAGAGGGTTTTATGTTTGTTTTTATTTTGTACGTTTTCTTGATCATTCTCACTTAATTTCACTTCAATTGCATTTTAACTTTTAAATGTAAATGTTACTTTTATTTTGTTTATTTATTTTTTTTAGCAGTGAGCACTTTTTTGTTGGAGAAGTCAGTTGTCCCACAGTCCCTGAAGCCAACACGAGCCAGTAGGGGAGATCCAAGAAAAACACAAATTTTGGGCAGGGAAGTTTGAAATATATTGTAAAATTGAAGAAAATAGATTGATTAAATGTTGTGATATAGTTCATGGTGTCAAACACACATAATAATAGATTCCTTTAAAAAAATAAATAAATAAATACATTAATTAGTAAAAGTGACAACATTTTGGCAATAATATATTGATTTTTGTTGAGATTATTTTAGGGTCACATTAAAGCAGAAGTAAGCGGAATATTTGTGTTAATCTAAGTCTTAAATAGTTGTATCTTCCGACAGCAATCACTTCTATAGAGTGTTTGGTCTGAAACACGGGTCTGTCAGTCACTCTGCTCTGCTCTGAGCCGAGGAGAAAACTTTCCTTGTATCCTACAACCTTTATCCAATGAGGAGAGAGAACGGCATAAAGGGGCAGTCCTCTCTGTGTGTGCAGCCAAGGGATGCGCCTGAATGTGGTGACGTAGGGACGAGGGCGGGGACTGCTAACTCCATCGGCTGACAGGAAGTTAGCCAAAACCACCGGATCGCTTACTTCTGCTTTACTTTTTCTTCAGTTTCATTTTGAATGCGTGAGTTTTTCTCGTAATGTAATTCTTTTCTTCTTTTTTTTTTCTTTTTTAATTACAGTGAGTCGTTTTTTTTTTCTTTCTTTTTTTTCAGTCAGTTGTCCCACAGTCCCTGAAGGCAACACAAACTGGGAGGGAAAATCCCAAGTAGCCTAAAATCATGTAAATCTGCTGGTGAGTTATTTTTCCCCACAGTCCGTGAAGGCGTCAGCGGCGGCGCGCAGCAGAAACAGAAAGCGTCATGGCTGAGTCGGTGAGTGACAGTTGTTTCGTTGCTGCTGCTGCTTTTTACCGTTAAATCCGGTTCTTTACCGGCGAACGGGGCCGGAAACAACGAGTTCACCGGCCCGTTAACGGGAACAGAAGCTAACGGCTGAGTCGCGAGCCCGTAGAGACGCTTTAAAACCCAACGGCGGGAAAGATTTAAGTTAACTGTCCGTTAGGTTAGCATCGCTGTCGGCCCCGGATGTTAGCTACGTTTAATTTGATTTAATTAGAGTCCTTCAAAATAAAAGCCCCGCAGTTATCTCTCTGTGTGGCCGTGTGGTTGTTTCGCTTTCGCTTTTTAAACCTTGTAGTAATAACAATAAACGACCCTTGTACTTGGTACTTGAACCGATTTAACCTCGTAGATAAACGTCAACACTTCGTTATGTAACTGAATGTGAACGAGTGACAACATTAACAACCGCCAGTGAACGTCACATCAACACAAAACAAACACTGAGATGCGTTTAGAAGCCTCTAAAAGTGTCGTTAATGAAAGATTTAGAACAGACTGAAGTGTCATTTAATGTCATTTTAATAGTTTATGTTCAACAATTCAGACAGACTGAGCTCATCAACATGTAGAAATATTAACTTTACACATTTATAGATTAAAAACGCTGATTGGTAATGTTTCAAAGGAGTTTAAGTCAAAAGCAACTGGACTTGGTTATACTATACTAGATACTATGACCTGGACAAATGAGAATATGCACAGGCTTGATTGTTAATGTTATGTCCCTTTGATTAATACAGAATGGTTTTAAGGTCACAAACTAGTAATGTCAGGAAATAGAACAACATTAAAAGCAAAAAATGTTAATATTATATATATTGTGTGTGTGTGTGTGTGTGTGTTTGTCAGGTGACCAACAGTGACGTGCCCTCAGTGAAACCTCCTCCCAAGCGCCGGCGGATCCTCGACCCGTCAGCCATCATCCCGGTGCCGGTTTACTCCAGCAAGGTAACACACACACACACACAGAGAAGAAGGAGAAGAAGTGTGTATGTTTTGTATATGTTGTATAATCATGTGTGTAAGTGTAAAGGTTGTGAAAGCTCAAGGGATTGTTGTGTCTAGTGATGATTGTCGTCAGAACCATCTTTGATGTCGTATATTGTGACTATTGACGTGTGTTTTGGGAACTATAAGGAGTCGAGAACATCTGGATCACTGACCCACTGACTGTTCATGTGGTTGTATGAGTGACTCCATTCATTAATGTTTTTATTGAAACCCAAGAAAGACAGCTGGCGTGTGAAGACTTTTTAAACTCTTTATTAGAGCTGCAACTACTGATTATTTTCATTATCGATTAATCTGTCGATTATTTAAACGATTAATCGATAAGTTGTTTGGTCAATAAAATCAATCAGTGTTTCTCAAACCACCAGACGACATCGTCCTCTAATGTCTTGTTTTGTCCACAAACCAAAGAGAGACTCAGTTTATTGTCATAAAGGAACAAAGAAACCAGAAATATTCACATTCAAGAAGCTGAAATCAGAGAATCTGGACTTTTTTTCTTTAAAAAAAACTACTCAAACCAAATCAAAATAGTTGACGATTAATTTAATAATCGACTATTGTTCGATTTAATCGATTAAATGTTGCAGCTCCAGTCTTTATTGAACAGACAGAAGTTTGACTCACCTGAGCGTCTGTCCTCCAGGTGAGCAGCAGCCTGCAGCTGAAGCCGATGGCGCCCGTCTTCACGGAGACGGAGACGAAAGGTAGAAACACAGACTGACATTTCTTTTCTTTCTGTTTTTTTCTGTTTTTCTCATATATGGTTATTTTTCCATATGATATTCTACTCAATTGTTTTGGTATTAGGGCTGTTTTCGACTAAGGATTTTCATAGTCGAATCTGATTCGTCAGATTTTGCCGTAGTCGACTGATCGTCGAACCTTTTTTTTTTTTTTTAGATAGCAGCAAATTTGCGACTTTTTCCCGTTTCAAACAAAAGAGCTAAAACACCCAAAAAATATGGTAGGTGTAAAACAAATACCTTTATTTATTTTCCACACTTTGGATGATTTTTAGTAGCCATTGTGAGCCAGGGTATGCGTTTATGTTACGTTGCCCTGGACAACGCTCCTTTTGCTCGGACTGTGAGTCATCCCTAATCCCTCAACGTGATGAAGGATAGCGGTGGTAAAAAAAAAAAAAAAAAAAAGGATAGCGGTGGTCGTGGACACAGAGAAACCGGGTAAAACATGTAGTATCAAAACAAACGGAGGTCAGAAGGACTCGACAATCCGTACATTACGTTAATCAATCCTGTAACACACAGTGTGACCGCGGCACCGGCAGAGAGACAGACAGGCTGCAGAGGGACGAGATCACAGCTGTGACTCCCGACACTGATGGTGCGTTCATTACAACTCGGAAGTCGGAAAAAAAAACAAGTTCCTCTTCTGAAAAACTCTGACATGTCAAACTTTAGGATGTGTTAGGGACTAATTCATCTGTCTAACCATCAGAACTATTGACACTTGAAACGGTAAACACAGCTGATCCATCGAAAAAAAATCACCGCTGAATTTATTTTCCGTGATTGAAAGCAGGTTCTTGAATGTAACTCGGTCAAAGTCAGATGTATCCTCACAATGTTTTGCTGTTCTGTCAGGTCATGCATGATAAATGTTGACAAAGTTAGACTGTCAGACTTCCTTGATTTTAAACTTTGGCGGCTCTGCCTCTCGTCTTTTTGCCACTCAGTGAGTGTTCTGCAGTGACTTCTTTGACGGTCCTACTGCTCACCTCCGCTCATTTGATTGTGCAACTGCAGTGGGTGATTTATTAATACGTAGTAAGAAGCTAAGACTACCGTTTAAACGCACACATAATTTTGAACTCTTTATTAACAGAAAGTAGGCAGATTTTGTATCAAAATAGTCTTTTTATAACGAAAAAAGACATTCTATGTAACAATTTATGCTCAGCAGCCGTGGGCACCCCCATATAGTCAGAATGGTACGGTCTTGGTTAGATTCGACTACGAGGTTCATAGTCGAATCAGATCCCTCCGAATCGAATCGTCGAATAGTCGACTTTTGGAGGTCAGCCCTATTTGGTATATTTTGATTCTATATAATCTTGGTACTATTATTACTTTTTGTACTTAACGTTACCTGTTTTATGGATGTATTGGGTTAAATCCTTGGTTATAAACATGCATCCAAGGAAAAATTGTGAATTTATTCATTTTATTAAAAAACAAAGATGAACCGGTACATAAAAAGAAAAGAAGATTGTTGTTTTTGTTTTTTGAGAGTGGAGCAATGTTCTATTTTTTATAAACTTTGCCTTTGATTTATTATCCCAGCCTATTTTGAATTCTGTTATATCATGGTGGTCTATAGTCTTTATCACAAACTAAAACTGAAAAAGTGTCACTGATGTAAATGGATACAGTTTGAAGTGGCGGTGAGATATTGAAAAATATTGAGAAGGTCTTGAAAAAGTCTTAAAAAGGTATTAAAATTAACTTCAAGATTCCTGTATTTACCCTGAATAAAAACAAACCCAGACTGAGAGTGTGTGTTCTTCCGTGTTTCTCTTCTCTTCAGGCGACGAGGCAGACGACATCAGCTCGTGGTCTCAGTTTTCATCTCGGGGAACGTCGACAACGCCGCCGCCGGTCGTGGTCGGCATCAGCGACTCGGACGAGGACGAGCTGGAGCAGAAACGAGCAGAACCGAACAAAGCGTAGGTGGAGACGTTCCAATCACAGCCGATCTACTTTGATTTGATTTGATTTGATTTTTATTTGTCTCAAACAAGCACATCAAAAGACAAACAATCTATGTAACAAGAAACAAAACAATAATGATACTGTGCAAGTTTGAGAGGGGGCTGAAAGAAGCAAAGCTTATCAAGTTCAGCCCCCCCGCCACATTGTGATTCATGTCATACAGTACATCTGTAGTTCCATACAATTCAGAAGATTAAAAACATATTGCTTTAATATGAAATAAGACCATGATTATAAATAAAAAGAGTAAAATTAGCTGTCAAGTTCTTTATAGCTGTCCAAGAGTGTATAAACTCACCTGCTGCAGCTCATGCGAATTATGTGAACTAGGGGTGGGAGAAAAAAATCGATTCACATAAATATCGCGATATCTTTTTTGACGATTTTAAATCGATTTCTTTTTTAAAAAAAAAATGTTTTTTAATACTGTGCAATGTGCATTTGTTCGCCTTTTTTACATACAGAGAGTCCAGGTTTTGAAAAGGGTTTAAGTTCACTTTATAATGGAGTATGTTAATTAATAGGCTCCTACAGTATTTGTGTGCAGATAAATGTTAAAAATGCAGACTAAAAATCGAGAGAATCAGCAATATCGTAGAATCGCAATTTTAAATCAAAAAATCGTAGAAGAATCGAATCGGGAGAAAAGCGAATCGTCCCAGTCCTACTGTGAACGTGTCCTCACCTCTGTCTCGGTCTCCGTCCTCAGAGACGCCGTGCGCTGCCCGTCTCCTCCGCCGCCAGAGAGCCCGGTCCAGAAACAGTCCAGACACGTCAAGAGGAAGATCAGGTGAGTCTGTGTAGCTGATAAAAGTGAAACATCTGGGTGTTAGAATAGGAATTACAGCCCCCCCATCAAGAAGCTTATGCCTCTTGTCAGGCCATCATTGTAAATAAGAACTTGTTCTTAATTGATTTTGCCTGGTTAAATAAAGGTTAAAAAAAAAAAAAAGAAAAGAAAATATAATAATAATTTATCTTGTTTTATTCTGCTTTTATTTTAGTAATAATATTTTCATTTTGTAAACTATGGTACTCTTATAAATTGCTTTCTTATTGTTTTTTATTATTATAATTTATTTTTATTTTGTTTTCTTGTTGTTGGTGATTTTTGTTGTTTGGGTTTTTTTTTTTTTTGTATGTTGTATTTTTATTTTTATTTATTTTATTTTTTTTCTGTCCGCGTGCTGTTTTACCTACTTTATTTCCCCCATTTTTGTAGCTTGTCATGTGAGCGTCTTATGTGGGATAAAATAAAAAATATATACTTAAAAAAATATTTTCATTTGTCGATTTTAAAGACAAATATTAAATATTATTAATAATGTAATTCTGATTATTGTATCTTAGCACTGAGCGATAAATCCACAGCAGACACATTTAATGTTTAAAGGTACATGTATATCTCAAGCAACTCAGTCGTATTTTTCATGCTGCATTCAAGTGAAATTGGGCAGACGGCAGACGGACGACAGCCGCTGCACGTAACGGCATAAACAAGCCTCTATGTAAACAAGTGGTCCGTCAGCACGAGGCAAAACAATACACGTGACAATATGTTGTCATGGCGATGTGGTATTGTTTTACCGTCTTTCTCTGGACTTCTGTGAAATGACATCTGGTTTGTTACCGACCGACGGCCGTCTGCCCGACTGCAGGTGAATGCAGCATCAGTGTAACACTCCATTCCTCCTCACTGCGTTACCGTGGTGACTGAGCCGACAGCTCCGGTGTCTCCGCTGAGTTTCCGTGGTTACCTACCGTCACGCTGCCACTGAACGTTAAAAAAACATGGCAACACGACTGATGCTGCATTCACCTGCAGTCAGGCAGACGGCCGTCGGTCGGTAACAAACCAGATGTCAATTTAGTCACAGAAGTCCAGAGAAAGACGGTAAAACAATACCACATCGCCATGACAACATATTGTCACGTGTATTGTTTTGCCTCGTGCTGACGGACCACTTGTTTACATACAGGGTTCTTACGGATCCTTAAAAAGTCTTAAAAGACATTGAATTCATTAATCTAAAAACAAGGCCTTAATTGGCATTATATTAAAATGTCTTAAATACATTTTTCAAAAGTCTTAAAAATGTTAACACTTGGTAAGTGGTATTTTATGATTATAATTAGTCTCAAATCTCAAAATAATTGGTAATGACATAGAGAAGTTAGTGGCGGCCGTCAACGCTAAATTTCTCACCGCCACCAGCTCCTTCTTATGCTTTTATTTTGAAAGGACAGCTGGAAAGAGACACAATCCAATGTTCATGTAGCAGTCACTTTACCTTGGATCACATAGGAAAGTGGGTCAAATTGTCCCTAACCCTATGTAATTGATGTGGTGTTTTTTTTTCTTTTTTCTGCATTTGTGTTTATTATGAAGTCGGTCTTAAATTTCATTTCAAGTGGCTTTAAAAAAGTCTTAAAAAGTCTTAAATTTAACCCATCTTAAGCTGTAGGAACCCTGTACATAGAGGCTTGTTTATGCCGTTACGTGCAGCGGCTGTCGTCCATCTGCCGTCTGCCCAATTTCACGTGAATGCAGCATGAAAAATACCATTTGAGTTGCTTGAGATCTACAACCACAACGCTAGATGGGAGGAATTCCTACACAATGTCCCTTTTTAATCATCTTTAAAGACAATAAACTGTTTATTGTTTTTAAACTCCGCCCCCGCCTCCTCTTCTTCCTCCTCCTCCTCAGTGAGATCGACCGGAGGCTCCGGGCCGTCAGCTCCCTCCTCTCTCCGGAGCATCAGGACAGAACCGGTTCTGAGTCCAGACGGCTCGGTGGTGATGATGATGATGATGATGATGTCATCATCATGACCCCCGGCCCCGGCTCGCGGTCGTCCCCCTACAGCTCCTCGGCCCGGGAGATCCCCCTCAAGATCCGCTGCCGGGCCGACATCCACAAGATCCCCGTCCTGCCTGTGCGTAACCATGACAACGTACTTGGGTTTGGTTTTATCTGAAGTTATTTGGGTTAAAGCGATAGTTCAACATTTAGTCAAATTGGCCCATTGCCATAATCCCTATAGTCATAGCAGTAGGTTCGTTACCTTTAATTGTCGGTGCAAGCTGTTTTTAGAGCGGTGGAGCAGAGCCGTGAGCTGCTCAGAGCTACGCTACGGAGGCTCATTATGGGATTTCTTGGTTTCCCTCATCATCAAACTCATCAAATACACAATCCAACAACTCCACAACGCTCTGGTGGACAAGTTGTGAGCTGCACATTCACCACGCTATGAGATAATAACACAACGTTACCACACAGAGTTGTTTTAGAGGGAAATTCATGCAAAACCACTGATGCACGTTGCCTTCAGGGACAGTTTTTCATCAACAGTCTCTGTATTTCCCTCTAAAACAACTCTGTCTTTTTAAAATTTGCATTTTTAATATAGAAATGTTGGCCTTCTGAAAACTATGTCCATCTATATGCACTCAATACTTGGTTGAGGTTGAACTATTACCAACGGAGATTGACTTTTCCGTGATATTGTAATGTAATTATTATTATTGTTAATGGTGAGCCCCCCCCCAACGCCCCGGGAAATTCCTCTCTTTTTTGGTCCTGACCCGTTTGCATCCCTGTTTTCAGTCGACACCGTTAAGCGATGTTCTGGCCCAGCTGTCCGTCACCCTGGAGGTCCCGCCCCCTCGCCTGCTGCTGCTCAGGGAGGACGAGGAGCTGCAGACCCACGCCACCGTCGGCGAGCTCGGCCTCGGCATCGCTGACATCATCGGTGAGTGACGTCACACAGAGAGAATATGCAGCGTGTCTTTATCTTATCGAGTCTGAAGAACGTCAACTAAAACACTTAGCATTAACACTAGAACCGCCGACATTCCAACACCCCCTAGAACCGCCGAGGGGGTAATTTTTACCCCCCGCCTCCACTCCGTCATCAATCACAAGGATGTCCTTTTTTTAAGCAGTAAAGTTGTTCATTTTCATCATTTCTTTTAAATAATAAGTAGTGCTTGATAAAAATACTTTTAAATTTTGAATCTATGGGGATTTATTAATTTTACAGGTGCTTTAGCCTAGACTATTTCGTTATGAATCGAAAACGTCAAAAATACATTTCGCCGTTTTTTCTCTCCCCCTTCTTCTCTCTCACACTCATACACACACACACAGACGCACACACAGGCACAGACACACACACAAACAAACTCACGTGTATGGTTTGACTGAGGCGCTTTCCGTGGTTCTGCAGTGTCAGTAGCAACACACACGCTGCACACGCGAGTCGTCTCTACATTCGGGCCGATACGGATGAAACACTGTCCACACGCTCTTAATGCACATTGTTGAGATTTAGTTTTAAGTGCGTTTTAACACCACATTAACTCCTTTTCTCTTCAGGCATGGTCACTAGGATAGGTAGGCTACTTGTCAAATCCCACAGACTGTAACAGAGTGACACATATTTAAAAACACCAGGGGGGTAAAAATGGCCCCTTGGCGGTTCTAGTGTTAATGAGCACGGTGCTAATTTAGATAAATGAATGAACTGATAATGCTGCACTCGGTCACGTGCCGCCATCTTGGATCTGATGAGTGTTCCTGCTCCTCTCTGTGCAGAGTGTGTCGTCATGGCAGCCGAGGAGAAGAACACGGGAGGCGACTGCGGCGGCGGCAACGCCGGCGGTGGCGGCGGTGACATCATCACTGTTCGACTGCAGAGCAAAGACCGAGACTCGTCACAGGAGTTCTCTCTGCACAGAGTTCGTAACTCCTCCTCTTCGTCTTCCTCTCTCCACCTCCTCTTTCTCTTTCTCCTCCTCTTTTCCTCCTCTTCTTCTTCTTCCTCCTCTTCCTCTCTCCTCCTCCTCCTTTTATTCCTCTTAACTCCTCCTCTTCCTCCTCTTCTTGACCTCCTCCTCTCTCCTCCTCTTCCTCTTTCTCCTCCCCTTCGTCTTCCTCTCTCTTCCTCTTTCTCCTCTTCCTCTCTCGTCCTCCTTTTCTTCCTCTTAACTCCTCCTCTTCCTCCTCTTCTTGACCTCCTCCTCCTCTTCCTCCTCCTCTCTCTTCTTCCTCCTCCTCCTCCTCTTCCTCTCCTCTTCCTCCTCCTCTCCTCTTCCTCCTCCTCTTCTCTTTCTCCTCCTCCTCCTCTTGCTTTCCTCCTCTTCCTCTCTTCTTCCTTCTCCTCCACTCTTCCTCTTCTCTTTCTCCTCTTCCTCTTTCTCCTCCTCTTCGTCTTCCTCTCTCGTCCTCCTCCTCTTCCTCCTCCTCTGCTCTTCCTCTCTTCTTCCTCCACATTTTCTCCTCCTCTTCCTCTCTCATCCTCCTCTTCTTTCTCCTCTTCCTCTTTCTCCTCCTCTCTCCACCTCTTCTTTCTCCTCCTCCTCTGTCCTCCTTTTCCTCCTCCACTCTTCCTCTTGCTCCTTCCCCTTTTCTCCTCCTCTTCCTCTTCTCTTTCTCCTCTTCCTCTTTCTCCTCCTCTTCGTCTTCCTCTCTTATCCTCCTCCTTTTCTTCTTCTTCCTCCTCCTCTCTCCTCTTCCTCTTGCTCTTCCTCTCTCCTCCTTTTCCTTTCCTCATCCTCCACTCTTCCTCTTGCTCTTTCTCCTCTTCTCCACCTCCTCCTTTTCTTCCTCTCTCCTCCTCCTCCTCTTCCTCCTCCTCCACTCTTCCTCTTCTTCTCCTCCTCTCTCTTCTTCCTCCTCCTCCTCCTCTTCCTCCTCCTCCTCTCCTCTTCCTCCTCCTCTTCTCTTTCTCCTCCTCCTCCTCTTGCTTTCCTCCTCTTCCTCTCTTCTTCCTTCTCCTCCACTCTTCCTCTTCTCCTCTTCCTCCTCCTCTCCTCTTCCTCTTCTCTTTCTCCTCTTCCTCTTTCTCCTCCTCTTCGTCTTCCTCTCTCGTCCTCCTCCTCTTCCTCCTCCTCTGCTCTTCCTCTCTTCTTCCTCCACATTTTCTCCTCCTCTTCCTCTCTCATCCTCCTCTTCTTTCTCTTCTTCTTCCTCCTTTCTCCTCTTCCTCTGTCCTCCTTTTCCTCCTCCACTCTTCCTCTTGCTCCTTCCCCTTTTCTCCTCCTCTTCCTCTTCTCTTTCTCCTCTTCCTCTTTCTCCTCCTCTTCGTCTTCCTCTCTTATCCTCCTCCTTTTCTTCTTCTTCCTCCTCCTCTCTCCTCTTCCTCTTGCTCTTCCTCTCTCCTCCTTTTCCTTTCCTCATCCTCCACTCTTCCTCTTGCTCTTTCTCCTCTTCTCCACCTCCTCCTTTTCTTCCTCTCTCCTCCTCCTTCTCTTCCTCCTCCTCCTCCTCCTCCTTTCTCTTCCTCCTCCTCTACTCTTCCTCTTCTTCTCCTCCTCTCTCTTCTTCCTCCTCCTCCTCCTCTTCCTCCTCCTCTTGCTTTCCTCCTCCTCCTCTCCTCTTCCTCCTCCTCTTCTCTTTCTCCTCCTCCTCCTCTTGCTTTCCTCCTCTTCCTCTCTTCTTCCTTCTCCTCCACTCTTCCTCTTCTCCTCTTCCTCCTCCTCTCCTCTCTCCTCTTCCTCTTCTCTTTCTCCTCTTCCTCTTTCTCCTCCTCTTCGTCTTCCTCTCTCGTCCTCCTCCTCTTCCTCCTCCTCTGCTCTTCCTCTCTTCTTCCTCCACATTTTCTCCTCCTCTTCCTCTCTCATCCTCCTCTTCTTTTCTTCTTCTTCCTCCTTTCTCCTCTTCCTCTTTCTCCTCCTCTTCCTACTCTTCGTCTTCCTCTCTACACCTCTTCTTCCTCCTCCTCCTCTGTCCTCCTTTTCCTCCTCCTCCACTCTTCCTCTTGCTCCTTCCCCTCTTCTCCACCTCCCCCTCTTCTTCCTCCTCCTCTCTCCTCTTCTTCATCTTCTTCTTCTTCTTCTTCTTCTTCCTCCTCCTCCTCCTCCTCCTCCACCACCTCCTCATCCTCCTCACCGTCTCTCCTCCTCCTCCTCCTCCAGGACGCTCCGCTGGGCTCGGTCTTCTCCCAGTATTTGTCCCGGATGTCTCCCTGCGCTCGGGGAAAAGTCCGTTTCCACTTCGACGGCTCCAAGGTGTCGGAGCGCCAGACGCCGGCGGAGCTCGACATGGAGCACGGCGACATCGTCGAGGTCTGGACCTGAACGCAGCCCATAATGTCTGTACATAACATGTAAAAAGTTGTTTCACTGCAAAAACTCAACATCTTACCAAGAATATTTGTCTTATTTCTAGTCAAAACTAATCAAATTACACTCAAAAAGCGGCTTGTTTTTAGACACTTTTTACTTCTTTCAAGCAGATTTTCACTTGAAATAAGTAGAAAAATCTGATAGTGGATCAAGTTTTTCTTTCTTATTACGAGCACAAAAAACTTGCTTTCACTGGCAGATTTTTCTACTTATTTCAAGTGAAAATTAGTTTGAAACAAGTGAAAATTATCTAAAAACAAGTTATTTTAAGTGGAAAGAGATTAGTTTTGACTAGAAATTAGACATTTTGACAAAAAATAAGACAAATATTCTTGGAAAGATTTTGAGTTTTTGCAGTGTTGGTTTGTTTTTTAATTTCATTTGTAAAACGCACTTTGTTGTAAATTTTGAAAATAGAAAAAGAAGATCAAATAATTTAGATTGAAGTGAAGTGGATTCGTATTTTTAGACATTTTTCAAAATAAAATAAAATAATAAAAACAGCTGACGGACAAAGACACGCCATTACATTACATCACATCACATCACGACATGTGTTGATTGATTAAAACAACATGCATATAAATATTATAAATGTTTATATGCACTACTAGTAAGTAAGTATGAATAAACATATGCATCTGTATTTGTGACATACATAATTTTAATTTCTAATAATTAAAATGTCATTTCATTACATAAGGCTTTTGATTTCACATGTGGGAAATGCACAAAGATATGTACAAAGATTATTTAAATAGAGAAAAAAAAACTGTATATACATATTGTTTGATCAGAGATATTGCAGTGTGGGTGGGAATGAATACAAGTACATGTACAGCTTGTATGAACTGAGCAAGGTAAGAAAATACACAAGAAAAAGTATATGAATACAACCAGGTGAGGTCACAGAGTGTAACGGAAAGAAAAAGTGTCGTGTGCAATAATGTCGAGAATAAACAGTGCAGCTTATCTCTGGGTCAGAAACATTTTCACATGTTTCATTTTGAATCTCATGTTTTATATCTGTACAAATATTCATATTCATCAAAATGAGAAATGTTTTTTATTGTAAAGAGCAGTAAAGGTCACTTTACAGCACAAGGGACTTGACATGGTGTCGGGTGCAAACACAAAAGGTACAAAAAATAGTAAAAAGTGGCGATAAAAATTAAAAGATAAAATAGAATAAATTCAATATTTCCAGTACAAAAACTACACATTATATAATATACAATTTAGGATTTGTATACAATAGAATAGAATAAAGATGGATACAGAATACATAAAGGTTATTGTGCAAATTTCATACATATTCAGTATTATTGTCAGATGGTGTAAACTACATTTTAAACAGGAAACTCAACCATGTGGAGAGACTTCTCAGTGATCAGCAAACTTCCACTCTGTTTTTTTTCTCCCAATCGATATGTGACCACGTGACTTGATGACGAGATGAAAATGATGCGTTCAAGACAACTCGGAATTTTTCCAACTTATTTAAAAAAGTGCAATTGAACCCAGCACCAAAAAACATCTACCTCGACTTCTCTGAGCAACAGTAGCCTGACGTGACCCCGTCAATGGTAAAACATCGATCAAAATGCATTTTATTCAGTTTAATTCAAATAACTTAAGAGCACACAAAGACATATACATGTATCAAAGCATAAATGCATCCTGGAATGCAAAGCATTATGAAATATACAATATTTACTGAAGATTACAGATCAGATTTTTTTTTTTTTACTTTATTGCAAACAAATGAATGTACCAACCAGTAAGGTAGGCTACACTTGTGCAAAAGGAAATCAACAAGAACAGACACCATATTGAAGAGATGTCTACAGTCGGAAACTAGCCGTTGGCTAACACTGGCACTTTTACATTTTATTATGTCCATTAATGTGCATTGTCCTCCTTAAATTAAAATAAATAAGATGAAACCTTGATTAAAAAATAAATAAATATACAAAACATAGGCTATAATAAGGGCATAAAATAAAATGAATAAACAGACAAAAAGAAAGAAAATACATACTCTTAAAGAAAAGTAAATAAATCAGAAGTAAAAGGTTGACTTAATAACTGTTACACTTCAATAGTCGGGCCATTTTTGGACGCTGAATAGAGGTCTTCAGCAAGTTTTGGACTGGATACATTTTAGGGACTTTATATAAAGTTGAAATTAATTTAAGAAGCATAAGTGAAGACGGTTGAGGTCTTTAGAGATTTAGCTTTATGAATTTTGACCGCTTTGAAGTCGGAAGAGTTTTCAACGGGGAGATTCTCGGGATTCCCAGCTTGTCCTGAACGCAGCATGAAGTCATGTGAGCCGCGAGGCGGAAGTTCGCTACAAGTCAAGTGTCATGGCGGCGGTGGAGCAGCGTCGCTCCTGAGCAGCAAAACAAACCGTTTGTTTTTTAACTGATGTGACCGGACAACGGGACTAGTTGCTGTTTTTTATCTTTTATTTTATTAAGTTAAGTCTGTTTGTTTAGTTTTTAACGTTCAAAACCGTCACCATGGGTCCAGAGTGACGTTAACGGTAACTGACTGACGACCACCAGGAAAGCAGCGACAGCCCTGACTCATCCTCCCAGGTAAACAGCACCGAGCAGCGGACTCATCGCGGCGGACGCACCGCTGACGGTGACGGAGCTCAACGTGACGCAGTGAACCGACTCAATGTTATTCACTGTTATTTTTATTTCTGTCGCATTAAATCCACTTACTTTAATGTTATTAACGCTAATGGCTCCTTCGTTTGGACACCGGCTAGTTATAAACAAACAAAAGAAACGTGTAAAACGCTGCGAATTTAAAGGGATAGTACGACATTCTGGCAAATTATCCTATTACCTTTTAATTAGCCTATCGGTGCATGTTGTTTTGAGAAAGGCGGGGCAGAGACGTGAGCTGCTCAGTGAACACAAGGGAGGTGAACTGTCCCTCATCAAACTCATCAAATACACAATCCAACAGCTCCTCAATATGATTACTGTGTTTTTTTTAGCACATAAAAGTGTAGTTAGCTCCAGTTTAATACCTGTTATTGAGTTACTTTCAGCTTAATGTGTTGTATTTTCCATTATTGATTGTCAATCGACATAACAGCAGTACAAAAGCAACATAAAAACCAAAGGCCAAAGCCTTTGTTAAACCGATACGTGAAGGTGCATGTTATTGTGTAACTAACCACAGATCATTACATTTAAATTGAAATGTGATGTTGTCATATTACTTGTTAATGTCACATGTCACTGTTTTGTGGGGGTTTTTTAAGTGCTGAGTCAGTTGTAGAATTGACAGAAGTCTGAATGGAGCCTGATGTGTGTAGCCTATCAGCTCCCTGCCGTCAATCACAGACTACTGTCGTAAAAATGTGTTGTAAGGAAAAGAAAAGCTTAATAATAAAACTGTGTCACTAAACTCGTAAAAATGTCCCAAATTATGCGTCAATGCTTTAAAAAACACAACTAATCTTATGTTTAAAGTAGATTTAACTGTCAGGTGTGTCATTAGGAGTTTAATACAGGAGCGGTGATGCCTTCATGTCCTGTGGGACAAAAGAACATCCGGTGCCGTGCTCTCTTGAGTTAGTTAGTTAGTAGTTTAGTTATAATTCTAACCAACAGTACTGTAGCATGAAGGCAGCATGAAGGCATCTTATCAGTGTTTACTGACAGGTCAAAGTTCAAAACAACCAGCTGACTTCTCTCTCTTTCTTTCTCTTTCCTGATTGGCTAATAAGTTAATATAATCATTTATTGTCTCTGTATGTAATTATAAGGCTTGAGGAGATGATGCAACGTGTTAACACTCGACCACTGAGCTTCTCTCAGTGAGTATTTGTGTTTAGGACGGATTCAGGAGTTCCCAGGACTTTCTGTCTATTAAAGGTCAGATTAAAGTTTCTAGGAAAACCAAACCAGCAGCAACTGAGATTAAAGCTGTAAAATAAACAACACATGACATGATGACAGCAGAGAAGAGGAGGAGGAGGAGGATCAGTTTTCATCTAAACATGGAGTTGTGTGTTGTGAAGACACCACACACACAGTTGTTTCTTTTGGGAAGACGTTCTCTCTCCAAATTTTATTTTATTTTTAATGAAATTTAATGAAAAACATCTGATACAGGATATAAATAAACCCTTTACATCAGACTCAAATAAATACAAAAACATACAAAAAATTAAACACAAATATACCAACCCATACATAGGCTAATCACTAAAATACATATAACAGAATAATCCCCCAAAATCTCAAGAAAACTACAAAAAGAAAGAAAGAAAAACAAGAAAGAACATTTTTTACGAGAAATTTTACCACTTTTTTCTAGAAGTTTTTTTTTTTTAATTTTACCACTTTTTCTAGATTTTTTGTTTTAGAAATTTTACCACTTTTTTCTAGAAAATTTTTACTTTTTTATTTTTATTTTGAACATTTTTTACGAGAAATTTTACCACTTCTTCCTAGAAATGTTTAAATGGTTTTTGGAGAAATTGGACCACTTTTTTTCCCCCAGAAATTTCTCTATAATATTTCCAAAAATTCACGCCATTGGCCCTAATTTAAAAGTATAAA
Source organism: Trachurus japonicus (assembly GCF_045865225.1). NCBI lineage: Eukaryota > Metazoa > Chordata > Actinopteri > Carangiformes > Carangidae > Trachurus > Trachurus japonicus. The sequence goes on along the minus strand of NC_140914.1, from coordinate 3,453,964 downwards.
AAAGTAATGTTCTTCAGTCTCAGAACAAATATTTGTGTATTTCTGGTGTTTACTTCTAAATTTGGTCCAATGGGGGTCCGTGGTCTAATTTGTGTCAATTTAGGGATCCTTGATGTACAAAAGGTTGAGAACCACTGGTATAGACAGTAGTTGGGTTTCCATCCAAGTCGAATTTAAAAGCGGATTTTGTGAAAATGCGCAAAAAGCAAATGCGAATTTATGACCGTTTTTCCATTCGTTATTGTTTTGCGATTATTGGGAGAGGAGGAGTGCGCCGTGAGATTACGTCATAAGAGAGCGTGAATGTATCCAACAGTTGACACTCAGCTGACACTCAACATCATGGACAATTTACTTACTTTCCGGACTATAGACGCACCTGTATAAGCCGCACCAGCTAAATGTAAAAGAAAATACATATATAGGCCGCACTTGAATATAAGCTGCAGGTTTTCATGTTGTAACATGAGATATTTACACAGAAAGACAGTCGGGACTGTGACAGTCCACTCGCTTTTCCGCTGTTTTGGTTACACTCCTCTCGCCCATGTGCATCTGTTTACATACGAAGCCGGTGAAAAATCAATAAATGTAGCGTGGAAAACATTACATAACAATGTTACGGCGTGTGATTGTGTTGTCTTAACCGTCATAAGTCCAGCAGCTTCACCCACAAACTCTGCCTCAATTCACATCATCTGTTTCCATCACAAAAACTCGCATTTTCATTTAATTGATACGCTGACAAATCCACCCCCCCAAGCGTATAAACTTGTATGCGCATTTAGGCTACTGCCTTTTTTTAAATTTCTGGCGTTTCCATTCAAGTATTTATTCGCAATTTTTGAAAATGCGAATAAAAAAAGGTGGATGGAAACACAACTAGTGTAGTAATGTAGCACTTTGAGATTGTTTGCTCAATATAAAGTGCACTAAAAATAAAATCCATTATTATTATTATTATTATTATTATTATTATTATTATTATTAGCACACACAGAGAGAAGTGTTGACCAGTGTGTGGAGAAACTGCTGACACCGAGCGTAGACATGACACACGGAGTTTCACTGGGTCATGTGCAGCGAGGCTTCTCCTTCTCCTTCTCCTTTCTCTTCCTCTTCAGGTTCCTCGGGTTTTTACCCACAACGTCTTCAACATCAACGGCCTCAAAAAAAACCCGACACTCGTGACTGATGATGCTCAGTTTAGTCTTAATGTGAAACTTCAGAGTAAAGAAGTAAAATATCTCCTTTTTTTTTAGTTGTGTCTCATTTCCTGCAGGAATTATGAGGAATTATGGGACATGAGTCTGTTTCACCGGCGACTCCTGACTCCAGTTAGTTAATGTCGTTACGTGAGGCGTTCACTGACCACGTTCAGCTCCACTGGAGGTTTTGTAGTGGGTTTTTTTTGTGTTTTTTTTGCATCATGGACACGAACAAGAGGCGATTGTGTTGTTGTTGATGGTTTAATTTAAACAGTTGATACACAGACGGTTTTATTTTTACATAAATGCAAATAATTCACCAGACGCTCGGGTCACTTCAGGTGGTCATGTGACGTGTCGACGTGTAAGAACTGAACGTGGTTCCTTTTTTTCTGCAGCTTATTTAATATATTATAATAGATTTATTTAATATGATTATGTGTTAGGTCTGTCGGTTGTCGTTTCTTCTCGCGTCTAAATGATGATTCACTTGTCTTAGATTTTAAAGATACAGTAAAAACAAGTCAAAATACATAATTTACTATTCTACTAAATATCAGAAAAGAGACGACTGTGATATAATATCCATAATTTATAATAAACAAACTTTATTTCAGTGGCATAAAAAGGACATGTACGGATTAAATAAAATAAATAGAGACAATAATAAAACGAACAAGAAAACCAAAGAATTAGTAAAATCCTCATGTTTCAAACATGTCGTGTTTGATGATGTGACACATTTCACCTTTTTGATAATAAAAAATAAAATAAAAAAAGTGATATTAACATTTTAATAGCATTTAGATTCACAGCAAAATTATTGACATTTATCATCTAAATACAGGGTTCCTACGCAAGTATGGAAAGTATGGAATTTGATTTTATACATTTCCAGGTCTGTAAAGTATGGGAAATGGAAACTATTGTATGGAAATTATTTTATTTATCTTATCTTGGTTTGGTCTTATCTATTTGGGTTAATTGTTTTGTATGTGCTATTGTACTTAGCAACAATCTCCTGGTAATTATTTGGTTGCATAACGGCATACCCATTCAGAATAATGAAAACAAATGATACATTGCATGCTTTTTTTATATTATGCACGTCTATTTACTTAACTATTTACTATTTTACTACACAAATTATTTGTTTTTTTTTACCGAGAAGTCTGGAAATTAGGGTCTGGAAAAAGTATGGAATTTGGAAATTTCAAATGTGTAGGAACCCTGTAAATATGTTCTTTAAAAAAATAGAAAACAAAGAAAGAGCATGTTATGAAAATGACCAAATATGGTGAAAAATGTTGATGTGTTTAAAGACGAATTAAAGTTTGAAAACGCCGGTGCATATTCTCATTTGCCCAGGTCATAGTATTTCAAAGGAGGTTAAATCGAAAGCAACTGGACTTAGTTATTTGTCTAGGAAGACGTTTCACCTCTCATCCAAGAGGCTTCATCAGTTCATGTACGCATCTGACCAGGCTGGGACTGGTCCAACTATCTGGTGTGGAGACTCACTATTTAACCTCTTGTGTGGGCGTTCACAAGGGTGATGATGTCACTGGTTCCCTTTAGTGCTCCAAGTGCCAACGACAGTCGTTTAAATGACTGCCTTTGATGGAAAGTTGGTTTCGACTTCGTTAGTGCCCTATTGTGTTATAACGACAGTCGTTGGAGTCACTTGCCACTTGTGAACAGTGGTTGTTCTTTGAGGCTAGATTGTTGAATCTCCTGGGAAGGGATGAAAGGGCAGCATTGTAAATTGGAGATAGGTGGTGTCTCAGGCCACCTCCAGGAGGTGGCCTGAGACACCACCTATATAACCTGTGTTATAACGACAGTCGTTGGAGTCACTTGCCACTTGTGAACAGTGGTTGTTCTTTGAGGCTAGATTGTTGAATCTCCTGGGAAGGGATGAAAGGGCAGCATTGTAAATTGGAGATAGGTGGTGTCTCAGGCCACCTCCTGGAGGGCAAGTGACTCCAACGACTGTCGTTATAACACAATAGGGCACTAACGAAGTCGAAACCAACTTTCCATCAAAGGCAGTCCTTTAAACGACTGTCGTTGGCACTTGGAGCACAAAAGGGAACCAGTGACATCATCACCCTTGTGAACGCCCACACAAGAGGTTAAATAGTGAGTCTCCACACCAGATAGTTGGACCAGTCCCAGCCTGGTCAGATGCTACATGAACTGATGAAGCCTCTTGGATGAGAGGTGAAATGTCTTCCTAGACAAATAACTAAGTCCAGTTGCTTTCGATTTAACCTCCTTTGAAAAAGTTTGAAAACACGTTTAAAATCCTGTTTTTAAATGATGATGATGGTGGTGATGACGTCGTTCTCCTCCCTCAGCGGCGGCCATGTCTCTGGGCGACCCCACGTCGGACTCGGCGCCGTTCCTGTCGGATGACAGCGAGGCGGAGGGGGCGGAGGAGAGGGGCGGGGCCTCGGGGGGGGCGGGGCCTCGCGCGGCGCCGGAGGACGAGTCGCCCAGCGGCGTGACGAAGGTCCGGGCCGTGCTGACCGTCCTCATCCTCTGCTACATCAACCTGCTCAACTACATGGACCGCTTCACCGTGGCCGGTAGCACACACACACACACACACACTAACACACACACACACACACACACACTAACACACACACACACACTCAACTACATGGACCGCTTCACCGTGGCCGGTAGCACACACACACACACACGGACTAACACACACACACATATACACACATATACACTAACACACACACATATACACACATATACACTAACACACACACACTAACACACACACACACACATATACACACATATACACTAACACACACACACTAACACACACTCTCACACACACACACACACACACACTAACACACCGGCTGCTGCTGCCAGGCGTCCAATCAGAAGCTCCGACACTGACAACTGTGAAAAGTTCAGGTTTAGTTTTGTTTTTGTTTCACAGTCAAATGTTGAATAACAGCTGAGCATAAAGCCTGGTTTATGCTCGACGCAGTCGCGAGTGCGCGAGGCTCGCGCGCCACAAATGACGTAAACGCGCACCTCGCGACGGCGTCGCGCGCTGGCGCGTCGCGCTGTCGCGCACCTCCAGGATTTTGAAACTTGGCGCGCGCCGCGCGAGTGTCGCTCGGTTCAAAATGGATGAATTTGAGGGAAGACTGGCTGAGCTGGTACGCTCTAGCATTTGTACAACTCGTAATTAAGTTATAAACACCATCAAATGACCCAGAACTCGAGGAACTATGCAAATCCGGTCCCTCCTCTCCTCCATGTGCATCTGTTTACAACAAGCCGGCGAAAAATCAATACATGGAGCGATCGATAACGTTATATAACTACTACACTGATGTTGCAAGGACGGTTGGTTTTCAAATCATGTAGTTAACTATCACAATTACACCGGAGCTTTTTAATTAAGGTAAATAGTAGAGCTATAGGAGAAATCCTGCTTACTTCTTCTCTGTTTTTAGTTGCTTCTGCTACTTCCTATTGTATTTTTTTATCTACCGCCCCCTGTCTTTGCTACGAATATTGCAACGGTGAATGCGGCAAGTATAAACGCCTGTGCGCTCTGCCGAGGTGCGCGCGCCAACTGCCAACGGAGCCAGGCGAAAGTATAACCTAGGCTTAAATACTCAAGGTGACAGATAAATAATAAACCAATGGTTCTCAAAGTGGTTTTATTTTTTTCCTTTTTTTTGAAAAAAAGAGAGGTGTTTTTAACTCTTTTTGAGAAATTTTACCAGTTGCTTCTAGAATTTTATTTAAAAAAAACAATTCTTTTGATAAATTTTACCACCTTTTTCTAGAAAATGTTGAAATTTATTTCTTTTTTTTCTAGATATCTTACCACTTTTTTCTAGAATTTTTTTTAAAAACTTTTTTTTCTAGAATTCTTTTAAAAACTTTTTTTTTGAGAATTTTTTTTAAAAACTTTTTCTTTTGAGAATTTTTTGAATTTTTTTTAAAAACTTTTTTATTTTTATTTTTTTTTTGAGAATTTTTACCACTTTTTTTTTCGAGAAATGTTTAAACATTTTTGAAGACATTGTACCACTTTTTTCCAGATATTTCTCTACAATATTTCCACAAATTCACGCCATTCATTGGCCCTAATTTGGACGTTCATTGACTAAAAAAGTAACGTTCTTCAGTCTCAGAACCCGTATTGGCAAATATTTGTGTATTTCTGGTGTTTGCTTCAAGATTTTGTCCATTGGGGGTCCATGGTCTAATTTGTTTCAATTTAAGCATGGCTAATTATATCGGCTGATATTTGGCATTTTTACGATAATCGGTTTCTTATTGTATTTTTTCTTGATAACTGGTAATATAAATGTATTTTAAAATGCATTCCCTTGGCTCTGATGCAGCTGTTTCCAACGTCCTGGCCACAGTCCCCGCTGAGCCAAGATTTGTGTTGCAGTTTGTGTTATTCTACAAAAATTTAAGGTCTTTTTATCACCAATTTTCACAGTGTACCAAAAAAAACCAGTATACTGTATTCAGTCAAATCTGAGGTGTGTTATTCTACATTTTGACACTATTTTGACATATCAGTTACCAGTTTCCTTGATAATCGGTATCAGTATCGGCCCTGAAACAAAACATTGGTTGTAGATAAATAAAACGATGTCGTGTTTATGGAGAATTTTTTTCAAAACGAACAAGAAAAAGATGTTTTTTTGTGTGAATCTGATCCAGCTGTTGCCTCCCTCCCTCCAGGTGTTCTCCCGGACATCGAGCATTACTTTGGCATCGACGATGGGAAGTCCGGTTTACTGCAAACGGTTTTCATCTGCAGCTACATGTTCCTGGCTCCGTTCTTCGGTTACCTGGGCGACAGGTACAACAGGAAGTACATCATGAGCGTCGGGATAGCGTTCTGGTCGGTGGTGACGCTGGCCAGCTCCTACACGCCCCGAGAGGTGAGCGTCATGGTCGTTGTGGTTGTTGTCTTTTTTTATTTTTTATTTAAAGGATAATTTCCGTTTTTTACAACCTGGACCTTATTTCTAGCATAAAATACGATTATTTTACTCACCCAGACAACTTTGGTGTCATTTGGAGTCGTTTTGACGAAATTAGCCTCAGTGGAGAGGCGCGTATATCCATATAATGGAGTCTACAGGGCAGCAGAATGCAGCCTCTAAATAACACATTATCTGCAGAGAAACTCCTTCATTTCACCAATATTTAGTTCTGATAGGCTAGTGCTATTCCCCTCTGAGTCCAGGGTTAGCTGTTATCAACATCCGGGGTCTGTAGGTTGACCTACCTAATTATCCTTTAAGTAGAGTCGTTGTGAATTGACCTATGGCTAAGCCCCGCCCCCTCCACTCACTCGGACAAACAGTCAACATTCGGTGACAGTTGCTATGGCAACAGCTGTCACAGTAGGAGACAATTCACAGGAGACAATTGATGATTTTTGGAGAGAGAAAGATTAAATATCATCTCGAAGTCACCAAAACTAAATTTAGCTTTACTGCTATGGCTGTCGGTTGCCGCGAAACGCCGATAGCGACGGGCTAATTTCTGTTAGCCTGTCTATGGAGTTTTTAGGGCTGGGACGATATGCTTTTCTCCTGATTCGATTCTTCTACGATTTTTTGGATGGCGATCCGATTTAAATTGCGATTCTACGATATTGCCGATTCTCTCTATGATTTTTAGTCTTTAGCATTTTTAACATTTATCTGCACACAAATACTGTAGGAGCCTATAAATTAACATACTCCATTATAAAGTGAACTTAAACCCTTTTCAAAACCTGGACTCTCTGGATGTAAAAAAGGCGAACAAATGCACATTGCACAATATTATAAAAAATGTAAAAATAAAAAAAATTCACAAAAAACGTTTTTTTTTTCAAAACTTTTTTTCTTTTTTTCAAATTTTTTTTTCTTTAAAAAAAAAAAATCGATTTTTGAAAAAAAAAAATCGATATTGCGATATACAGTATATGTGAATCGATTTTTTCTCCCACCCCTAGGAGTTTTAAAGGTAAAAAAAAAAATCCCCCCCGTGGCCTCTCAGGATACCTAGTGTCAGAGTTGCATGTACCCCATGAACACTGTTTGACCATTTAAACTTAAAATGTCAAGAAAAAACATATAAAAACGAATGAATGTGTGTGTGTGTGTGTGTGTGTGTGTGTGTGTGTGTGTGCAGCACTTCTGGGCGCTGCTGCTGACCCGCGGGCTGGTCGGCGTGGGCGAGGCCAGCTACTCCACCATCGCCCCCACCATCATCGCAGACCTCTACGTCAAGGGCAAGAGGACCAACATGCTCTCCATCTTCTACTTCGCCATCCCAGTGGGCAGGTAGGAACGACAGAGCAGCCGCAGCATCCCAGCTTCTCCCTGGAGGTGGATGGTTAAAGGGATAGTCCAAAATTTTTGGCAAATTGGCCCATTGCCATAATAATCCCTATAGTCATAGCAGTAGGTTTGTTATCTTTAAAAACCCTCCTGTTGACCTCCTGGGTCAAGGAAGAAAGGAAGGAAGGACAAAGGGAAAGATGGGAGGAAAGAAGGAAGGGAAAAGGAAGGAAAGATAGAAGGAGGGAGGGAACAGATTGGGTCAATTGAGTCAAAAAGGAAGGAAGAAGTAAGGACGAAGGGAAGGAAGGAAGGAAGGAAGGAAGGAAGGAAGGAAGGAAGGAAGGAAGGAAGGAAGGAAGGAAGGGAGGGGAAAAAGGATTGTGGAAAGAAGGATGGGAGAAAGGAAGGAAAGAAAGTTGGAGGGAGGGAACAGATTCGTTCAAGGAAGGAAATAAAGATGGAGGTATATAGGGAACAGATCAGGTCAACTGGATCAAAAGAGGGAGAAGAAGTAAGGACGAAGGGAAGGAAGGAAAAAAGGATTGTGGAAAGAAGGAAGGGAGAAAGGAAGGGAAGAAGGAAGGATGGAGGAAGGAAGGAAACAGATTGGGTAAATTTCACCCAGAAGGACAACAGGCAACGTGCATCAGCGGTTTTGCATCAATTTATGAACACGGTTATTGACCAATGACTCACTAACATTTAAATCTCTACCAGTTCAATGTTACATCAGGTAAACTAACATTCATGTAATTGAACCCAGTTACTGTGCATTTACCTTTGTTACGTTTGAACTTCACCACTCGGTCACGTCTCTGTTCTGCAGCTCAGACAGAACAAAGACAAAGTTACACACTCGGTTGTTGTGTAACTTTGTTTTCATTTGATTTCATGCACTAATCTTGCCGATGTGGTTCAGACATAATCTGTTTTTGGAAAGTACTGAGGAATCTTTACGCTTCATTAACCTCTCTTGGTCTGGTCTCAGCGGCCTCGGGTACATCGTGGGCTCTCAGGTCAGCAACCTGGCCGGGGACTGGCACTGGGCTCTGAGGGTGAGTCTCACACACACACACACACACACACACACACACACACCCCCTCCCTCCCTGTCTCTAACGGCGTTCCCGGTCTTCCAGGTGACTCCCGGTCTGGGGCTGGTTGCCGTGGTGCTGCTGCTCGTCGTGGTGAAGGAGCCGAAGCGCGGCGCCATCGAGGCTCGGCCGGAGCATCACCTGCACCGGACCAGCTGGATCGCAGACCTGCAGGCGCTCAGCAGGAAGTAGGTCACACACACACACACACACACACACACACGTTTATTAAAGGGATAGTTCACCCAAAATTCAAATTTCATTCTCATGATCTCCTCCCCCTCATGTGTACTAAGGGCTGGGAGAAGTTTCAGAGTCCTCCGTGGCTTCTCTGAGTTACAGGGGGTCTCGGCGTAGCAGTGCATGTCCATATGACGGTTGCAAATGGATACCAACTGTCTTCGTAACAAAAAGACTAGGGCCGGGACTTTAACGCATTAATTACGATTAATTAACTACACAAAAATTAACGCGTTAAAAAAATTAACGCATTTAATCGCACTTATTAAATTTTTTTTTTTTTTTTTTTTTCACGTGTGTCTACGTGCGGTGCGCCCGCACGCGAGAGAGGCGGCAGTTTGAGAGGCTGACTGGCAGAGATGAGAGCTGGTGAAATGCTAGCATGGTTATTTAAAACACCATCTCTGATCTCTGCCTGCACATAGATACACAGACACGGGCGCACGCTAAATGCGCTATAAAGCGCTAATTGCTCAGCTGCGGTGCTATATCTATGACCTGTCACTGTCACAGGTGCATCTCATCTCATTATGATAGGACTTCACCCTCAGAGCTGTCTGTCTTCAGACTGTCCTGACCTGTCCCTGAACATCACACAGGGACAACATGGAGCTGCCTGATTGGTTACTGAGTTTTATTAATGTTTACATCAGGCTGAGTTCAACAAATCAGTTTATGCTACTGTGATTTAAGTAGCCTAGTTAAATACTACAGTAATCATCATAGTGTATTGGAAGGAAAGACCCTTTAATCTGTATGTATCAAATATCCATTAATGAATTAATGGATAATTTGCATCCCTAGTCTGTTGGTCTTGGTTAAGTACCACCTTGAATGCTTAAGCTTATGTATTCAGTTATTCAATGGTATACTAAAATCCATGTGAAAAAAAAATGCTTCTCACTGTTCTCAGGTCAAATATTTATATGCGATTAATTGCGATTAATTAATTACAAAGCCTCTGATTAATTCGATTAATTTTTTTAATCGAGTCCTGGCCCTAAAAAAGACACACCAAAAAACATCCAAATACCTCCATGCTGCTCGTATCTAATGTCCCTCCCTCATGAGGGGGAGGAGATAGTTTGGTAGATAGAGTTTGAATTTTGGGTGAACTATCCTTTTAAATAAGGAATAATTATGGAGGGATTTCAACCTGATAATAAACTCTTTCAGCTCCAAGGTCCAGTTGTTCAAAAGAAATCTGATCGGATTTTGGATCAAATGTTGAAAATGAGTTGTTTCTAAACTAAAAACTAAAACCAGACTCTGAGGTCAGATCACGTGATCCAGTTTTAATCTGGATCAAACCCTCAGTTTGTGTTGTTCAGAACTTTTTAGTAGAATCAGGATTTAACTTTGATCCAAAAACACAGGATTATTCTGATCCCAGCAGTTTGGTGGATTCAAGAACAACATGTGAGTTAAAATAAACTCAAACTGGTCAAATAAACAACATTTATAAACATTTATTGATTTGTATTTGCAGGTCCAGTTTTAGCTATGGGCAATGTCATTACTTTATTTTCAAAATATCATCATGTTGCTGGCCCTACACTCACAAACAAAACCTTTTTTAAATTGTGTTTTTTTTTTTAGAGGTTCAGAGGCTGTAGTCAAGCTGCTCAGTTTCAATATAGCCTAAGCCTATAATTTTAGTAGAAAAAGATTTAGTTAAAAAACCATTTAAATATGGCTGGATGATCAATAACAAATTAAACTGTGGTTTGACAAATTCAAACACATTTAATGATGATTTACTGTAATTTAAAGGAGCCACGGTCGCCTGTAAGATCACATTCAGTGTTAAAGGCGCTCAGGCAGGTGATTTTGAAGTAGAGTAATAGGGCCCGACACAAAAACGTCCATAAAACTACACAAAAACCATTTAATATTCCTCCACACTGCTCGTCCACTGCAATCCAAGTGTCCTGAAGGGAGATAGTCCAGAGTTTACTGGAAACAACCTCATTTAGGACATTTTTACAGCCTCAACATCCTGTATTGATTTGGCCTCAATGACGTCGTTTCAAGTAAACTCTGGAGTTTGAGTTTCTCCGCAGTGAACGATGACGTGACAGAAAAATGCAGCGTCGCAGGTCCGTCCGACGCCGAGGTTGCCGTGGTGACTGGAATATAAACAGTCTAGATTAGAAATTGGTTTTGATTATGATGCAAAACCGGGACGGCCCCCGAGTGCAGGATGAGTCATCAAACATCTGAATTTCGTTTTTACGGGAAGAAAGAAAATACATCGACAGATAGATGATAATGATAATTTGGTTTGATTGACGTGAGGATTCTCGTTTGTTTCCATGAGCTCGTTAGAAACGTCCCTTTAACCTGTGATCAGGTCGCATGACGTCTTCAAGGCGCCGTGGAGATGAAACTAGGTCACCTGGAGCATGAAAGTGCAGATTTGAAACTTTCTCAGTTTTTATTTGACTCTGACAGACGTAAAACCAGAGATACGATAGTAAAACAAATGTTTATCTGGGGGAGGGGGGGTTAAAGTGAACAAATTATTATCTGATTATATAGATGAAGTTGTGCTGGAAAGAAAAAAGATTTTTTTTAATGTGGTGTGTGTATATAAAGGGAAAATCAAAAGTATTCAAAAACCAAAGCCAGGCTCAGAGAGAAGCAGCGTTGAGATAATTAAGATGCAGTCAGAGCCGAGTGTTAACGAACCGGTTACAAACCCTGACGAAGCTGCTCCACAGGTCTGGTCACTTCATTAGGAACAGCTGTGCTCCTGCAGGAACAGGTCTTTCTTTTCTTTCTTTTTTTCCAAACTTTATTATCATATTAAAGACATTATACAAACAAAAATGACATCATACAAACATGGAACAACAGTGAAGTACAGGGAGTGCATAATAAATATCATATCACACAAAAAGCAGAGCTTGACAAGTAATAAGTAAATGAAGTAAAAAAAATATATATATATAAAAAAAAAAACATAGAATGTATCAGGATGCATAAAGATAAAAGGTCACAAGAAGTGTTTTATTGTTTCCTGTTGACAGTGTCACTTCCTGTTTATCAGGATTGTTTTGTTCAGCAACAGAAAAAAATGAACAAAATGTCTGTGAAGGAGCACTCCTGTTTCCTAGAGGTGGGAACAATTACATGATCGTAGAAAAAAAATCTGCAATGTGCTCTCTCTTTATGTTGACCCGTGTCTCCCTTTTTATCTTTTTAACTGTTTCATGATTACGTACTTTTGTTTTACATCTGTTTTATTACTTGCTATTGATGTTTCATTAACCTATTATACTAACTTATTCTTATTATTGTTGTTTTATTTAACTGTTGACCCTCCTATGTGCAGCACTTTGGTCGACTGCTGTCGTTTTAAATGTGCTATACAAATAAATGCTGACTTGGGTATCGGCTCGGTCATGTTTTACCTCTAAAAACTCCTACAGCAAACGAGCCTCGGTCACGGAGTAAAACTCTCTCTGACTCTCTGACCGAGGCAGATTCTTTTCCACTAACAAAAAAAAGAAATGTAAAGACACGACACGGTGCAGAGGTTAGAAGTGACTAGATGTTAACCTGTGTGTGTGTGTGTGTGTGTGTGTGTGTGTGTGTGCAGCTACAGCTTCGTGCTCTCCACCCTGGGCTTCACGGCCGTGGCCTTCGTCACCGGCTCTCTGGCGCTCTGGGCTCCCACCTTCCTGCTGAGGGCGGCCATCTTCTCCGGGGAGAAGGCGCCGTGCGTGGACGGACACTGCTCCTCCGACGAGAGGTCACACATACACTTTAAATCATTATCTCGACTTCTACACCCCTTATTTACTATTTTTGTTAAGGTTTTTTGGTAACACTTTAATTTAAAGTGTTACCAAAAAACCTTAACAAAAATAGTGCCGTTAATGTCTAGAAATATTCAAGAAATAACAATTAATTGCGTCATAATGTCTAGAAATAGCCTATAAATAACGGTCAATTTCCTAGTAATGTAGAGAATTATCACCAAGAAATAAAGATTGATTGTGTAGAAAAAGCCCAGAAATATCGGTCAGTTGCAACGACTTCTGGCTTTTCCCAAATAGTTCAAAGCATGAAAATCATGTGTAATCTTTTACCTTTATGAAAAACATGACATCATTATGAAATTGACTGTTATTTCTGGGCTGTTTCTTGACATTACTATGCAATTAATTGTTGTTTCTTGAATATTTTTAGACATTATCATGTAATTAACGGCCTGTAGATTAAAGGGTTACCGTTTTTTTATGCATTTTTAATGTTTTTCTATTTTCTGACACTTTATTTTATTTTATTTTATTGTGTTTTTATTACATTGTGAGCTCAAAATTTCAGTTTCTTATGTTTAAGACCTTTTAATCTATCTATCTATTTATCTATTCACTTATTTATTGTTTATATTAATTGCACTGATCTCCAAGTGGTGGACGTGTGAAAAAACATACTTTTTTTTTATGTTAAGCATAAGAATGACAAATAGAAATCTAATATTTGTTAAGAATGTCGTGAATAACTGCTGAATAGATAAATAAAAAAATGAAAGAAAGTAGAAACTATTTGTCATTTGAAAAACTACTCAAACTATTATTATTTATCAATAAATCAAGAATTAACTGTGAGATTCGGCTATCACCTTAATTATTAGATAGATAGATAGATAGATAGATAGATAGATAGATAGATAGATAGATAGATAGATAGATAGATAGATAGATAGATAGATAGATAGATAGATAGATAGATAGATAGATAGATAGAACTTTATTCATCCCTAGCAGGGAAATTCAAATTAGTCCAGTAGCTCACACAACAATGACACAAAAAAGAAAGAAAGATGAACACAAAAAAAAAAAACATTTTAAGAAGTGTTATATAACATGATTGCAGCAGGAACTAATTAATTAAATTAATTCATTAATCAAAAAGAAGAACGTTTATAATCAATAAAAGGTTAAAGATGAGTTATTGACAGATACTTTTCAGAGCACGGAGCGGTTCTCTGACTCTGTCCCGTGCTGCGTCCCCTCCCTCAGTCTGATCTTCGGCGCCATCACGTGTGTGACGGGCGTTCTGGGCGTGGCCAGCGGCGTGCAGGCCAGCCGGCAGCTCAGGAAGAGGACGCCGCGCGCCGACCCGCTGGTCTGCGCCGCCGGCCTGCTGCTGTCGGCGCCGTTCCTCTACCTCGCCATCGTCTTCGCCCAGGCCAGCACCATCGCCACATACGTGAGTCACCAGCCTCCTCCGTTCTGATTGGCCGGGACATTGGGAGCCTTTTTTCTTTATTTTATAGGGGGAACAAACAGGTGAATAGGGAAAAAAACAAACTAACAGATTTCACCATGAAACTTCCCAAGTTTATCTCTTACATTAAGACAAAAACTTTCGTATTACAAGTTTTGTCAAATTGTATGTTTTAATATGTAAATGAGGCACTATCTAATTAAATATGCACTAATTTGCATATATAAATAGAAATCATAGCATAGAAATCTGAACAATGGATAAAGCCACTTTCAAAATTCTTGTTTTATTTAGTTGACATATTAGAGTCTTTAGTTTTTCCAGAGGAGGATTGTGGATATCTCTTATTATCACTCTGTAAATGAGAAAATACTGTCACCAGCCCTAAAAAAAAAACAAATGTCTCCATGTTTTTAGTAATAAAGTGTTGTATAAATGAGGCTGTGAATGATATATCAACAATCCCCTCTGTAAAAACCTTCAGAATATAGAAAGGGATCAAAGTGGAAGGTTTGGTGTCTGTAAGTGCTGCTGAAGTGGAGATTTCTAGCTCAGAGTCTGAGTCTGAAAAACTCTTTCTGAGAAAACAAAACGGCCTTTAAAGACTTGGACTGTAAAATTATAGAGATATTAGAATTTAGGAGAAATCTACAGACGAAATTAAACAAAGTGAAGTAAAATAAAAACCTTAATGTGGATTTTCTACCGTTTCTTTCCTCTAGTCTGAAAGAAGACATGTTAAAGGGATAGTTCACCCAAAATTCAGACTTCAGCGGTGCTCACTTTTCTTCGTAACAAAAAGACACACCAAAAACATCCAAATACCTCCATGCTGCTCGTCTGTAATGTCCCTCTTGTATTGAAGCCCCGACATGAGAAATTGTTCTGAAAAAAAAAATTAAATAAGTCTATGTTTTAAGCTTGTTTTGTAGCGGAAGCTCCCAGCGCTGCTCTTCCTGGTCCGCGTCAGTGCAAATCGGGTGAGATTTGCGGCAAATTTTGGGTGAACTATCCCTTTTAAAGAAGCAAAACAGCCCAAAATCTCTAAATTGATCAGTGCATTGTATTTGCCTGTATTGTCTCAACTTAAAGCTGCAGTGACTGGTTACTAATTAACTCACACAAAGCATCTCATTAGCATCTCATTAGCATCTCATTAACATCTCATTAACATATCGTGTGTCTTCAGGTCTTCATCTTCCTGGGAGAAACCTTCTTGTCCATGAACTGGGCCATCGTCGCCGATATTCTCCTGGTGAGTTTGATCCGGATCAATAGTTCAGTTGTTATGGAAACGTTTGAACTGTAACTGACTTCTCCTCCTCCTCCTCCTTCTCCTCCTCCTCCTTCTCCCCGCTCCTCCTCTTTCTTCCTCCTCCTCCTCCTCCTCCTCTTTCTTCCTCCTCCTTCTCCTCCTTCTCCCCGCTCCTCCTCCTCCTCTTTCTTCCTCCTTCTCCCCGCTCCTCCTCCTCTTCCTCCTCCTCCTCCTCTTCCTCCTCCTCCTCCTCCTCCTCCTCCTCCCCGCTCCTCCTCCTCTTTCTTCCTCCTCCTCCTTCTCCTCCTTCTCCTCCTCCTCCTCCTCCTCTTTCTTCCTCCTCCTTCTCCTCCTCCTCCTTCTCCTCTTCCTCCTCCTCTTCCTCCTCTTCCTCCTCTTCCTCCTCCTCCTCCTCCTCCCTCTCTCAGTACGTGGTCGTTCCCACTCGGCGCTCCACAGCTGAAGCGTTCCAGATCGTCATCTCTCATCTCCTAGGCGACGCCGGCAGCCCGTACCTGATCGGAGTGGTGAGAGACACACACACACACACACACACACACACACACACATAGTTTTTCCGCTGTTTCGTTCGTGAGTACTAAGGAGAAGAAGAGAGCTGGGTTTCTCCAAAAACGGAGCTCCCGCTCTAGTTTCAGAGAAAAACGCACTTTTGTGTCAAGTGGCAATCGGCTCATTTTACCGCTACTCTGCAGTGGCGTCTCCCAAATCATTTCTACAGCTAAATAAATATATTTGTAGGTAAATCTGGGGGGTGTGGCAGCGTGGAGAGCAGCGGTGCAGCGGTGTGGGTCTCTGTGCTGTGTGACTGGCCGCCGCTGGGTGCTCTGGGGTGGGGGCGGCCGGTCACAGCCCCCGCTGCTCAGCGCCGTGAAAACAGCAGAGATAACAGGCTTTCAGATCCGAGTCTCCAAACCAGAAACGTTTGTAACAGCACCGGAAAAACTCGCCAGATTTGTCGTCGGTCGCTTTTGTCAAAAAAAAGGAGAGGGTTTACATCATGTTTTGATTGTAGTTTAAAACAGTTTTTACATATCAGAGGAACCACATTCACACACAGGGTACCACAGAGTGTCTATGTGTGAAAGAGTTAACTGATGAGCAGGAAGTTTGTGTTGCTGGATTTAAATCTCCTCCTCTCCTCCTCCTCCTCCTCCTCTCCTCTTCCTCCCCTCCTCTCCTCCTCCTCTCCTCTCCCCCCCCCCCCCAGGTGTCTGACTCCCTGAGGAGGAGCGACTCCTTCTTGTGGCAGTTCCGCTCCCTGCAGCTTTCTCTGCTGCTCTGCTCCTTCGTGTCCGTGGTGGGCGGAGCCTTCTTCCTCGCCACCGCGCTCTTCATCGAGACCGACCGCAACCGAGCGGAGAACTTCGTCTCCACAGGTGAGACAGAGCAGAGGAGAGAAAGGCTGTGTTCCAAACCGCATACTACCGTATTGCTACTACATACTGCATACTACTGTACTGCATACTGCATATTACTGCCTACTAGCTACATACTGTGTTAGTATGTACTGTATACAACAGACTGAATGTAGGATTCAGTCTGCTACTTCAGCAGACCGACACCGTTCAAAACAGGCGAAAAGCGGTTTAATTTCCCGCTCTAGCGCTGTTATTTTATTTTATTTTTTTATTTCCTTTATTTGTTCGAGAGGGACAGTGTACATTAATGAACATTTTAAAAAGATAAAATGTAAATGCACCCAATTATAGCCAATAGGCTAATTTCCGTTGGCAGTCCCCCTGCCGGATGGAGCATGGCAATGACACCTATAATAAAGGTAGCAAATTACATTAAGACAAATAGCACAATATTTACAACAGCAACATTACCCTTTGACCCCCACCCCTCCCACCCATACGCACACATGCACAAACACCATCCAATCCACAACCAGTACTCCCTTTATGTAACTTTATTAAGTTTTAATATTTTTTCATGCGAGAAAGTAACAGTTTAGATCTAAATATACGGCCAGTTTATCCAAACGACGGCTGTTTAGAAGTTTGCTCCGATGTTTTTCGACTGCGACATCACAGAGACAGCAGCCGGTCTGCAGAGCTGCTCGGCCGGCCAACCTCCGTCGTCATCCCGGGGGAGAAAACCATCGCTAATTAACTGAGCCGCAGGTTTTTAGAGGTTTACCACCGGCTGGTTAAATTATTTTTAGGAGATAAATGTTGGTCTCAGTGATGAAATCTAACAGCTGTATCAGTAGCATTAGTTAGTCTGAATGTAAAGTAGGGCCCGACTGATTTAATCGGCCGATTATAGCCCGTTTGAAACTAATCGGTAATCGGCCAAAACTCGCCGATTGTCGCCGATATTTTCAGGAATAAAATGCAGGGAATAACACTTGGTTTTACTTTGAAAAGATTCCCCCGCACCGGCACCGACCTCAAGACAAACTCCATCCACTACCACCTC
The DNA here is from genome assembly GCF_045865225.1 of Trachurus japonicus. NCBI lineage: Eukaryota > Metazoa > Chordata > Actinopteri > Carangiformes > Carangidae > Trachurus > Trachurus japonicus. The sequence continues at coordinate 3,436,128 of NC_140914.1, read as the reverse complement.
AGTCACAGCACACAGCAGAGTGACTGATCTGTCTCAAAACCTTTCTGTTTTTTTTTTTTTTTTACCGCGGTCGGGTTGTGAATTAATTAATTAATGCTCGTCTCCGGCCGTGTTGGGTCCGAGATTCAACAAGCCGGTCGGGGTCGGGTTTTACCGTTATATACCGGCACGGCAGTATGCTCATTTATCACCAATAAACACAGTAGATGAGGGTGAGTGACTGAGCTGAGGCTGTGTGACGGGCGGGGGGTCCGCGGTGTGGAGCGGTGCGGGACTCTGACTGCAGCGGGGACTATAATGTCTCTGCTCCGTGACACTGTGAGACTGACCGCCGGTGAGCGCTTTGACACGGTGCCGGGCACGGCAGCAACCGCTGATCGCTTTTGATTGAAAAGAGAGAGAGAGAGAGAGAGACACCGTGCCGTGTAAAAAAAACAACAACAAAAAAGTATCACGTGTCATGACTTCCTGTATTTGGCCCTTCAAAATAAAAGCCCATATTGATTTTGACTTCATTTTGACAAGACAGGGCTTCAAATGTTTGTTTTTTTTCATGCAACCAATCGACCAATGAAATTTTAGTCGGCTAATGATTTTTTTGGTCGACCAGGCAGCCCTAATTCATATATTATATAATATATATAGATATATTATTATAGTAATACAATTTTAAAACTTCCATCCATCCATCCATTTTCATCCGCTTGATCCGGAGTAAAAAATAATAATAATCGGCCGATTAATCGGTTATCGGGTTTTTTTTCCCCTAATAATCGTAATCGGCATCGGCCCCAAAAAATCCATATCGGTCGGGCCCTGATGTAAAGTGAAGCTTCCTGTGTGTATTGGACAGAAGAGCAGCGCTGCCTCGGGGCTCTGGAGCCTACGGACACAAACCACCACATTTACATCAAGAAATACATGTTTTACAATGAACCGATCAGTCTGCATTAAGTTTTATTTTATTAAACTATATAACATAGTTACGGTACACGGCAAAGATACTTCACTACTCTAAACCGTCTTTGGTTACGGTTAGACGTCAGGGGCGCATTGCATTGTGGGATACAGTTCACAATGTAGACTGGTCAGATACTGGAGATATTTCCCGAATCATTACAACATCCGGGAACTTTTCGCATACTGTAGATTTTGCTTTTGTTTGCATACTGCATACTGCATTTTGGCCAAGTCAGTACGTACTAGCAGTAATAGTACGTGGTTTTGAATACAGCCCAGGTCTACGACGAGTCTGCTAGCCAACAGCACTAATGACATCACTTCCTGTTTCCCTGTGTGACAGACGACGAGCCCATCGTGGTGCCGAAGAGCGGCCGCTCCACTCGGGTCCCGGTGTCCAGCGTCCTGATCTGAGGACGGCGTCCGGCGGCGTCCAGGGCTTCTTTTATTTTGAAGGTTTTAGGACGAGTTTTATTTTTTACAGGTTTTGTTTTTTATAACGAGGAGCAGCAGAGACTCTGAGGAGAAGCTGCGACGCTCGGGAGCGAAACGACCACGACGACCACGACTACGACCAGAACCCCGAGAGAGACAGAGACTCGTTGACCCGTCTGGACAGAAACACTACGTTTCATCTGAGGAAACTTTTTGTTTTTCTTCAAGCTTCTCGTCTTTTACTCGGCTTCACTACAGGTTTTAATTCAGTTCTTTCCTTTAACACGTGCAGGTCGTTTTATTTTATTTCATGGTCTTAACCAGCGGGTCTGAGGTTCTGGTTCTGGTTCTGGTTCTGGTTCTGGTTCTGGTTCTCTGCAGTAAATATCATGTAAACTACGGTTGTTTAAGAAAAGAAAAAAAAAGCTTTTAAATGAATGTTAATAATCAAAGTCAAAGTTTGTTAACCTGAAATTATTTTAGCAAATGTGTTTTTTGGGAACTATTAAACTATTTACTTGTCAGACGTGCGCGTGTCTGTGTGTGTGAGACTCCATATAGCAACACATTATGTAATAAAGTTGCGTTACGTAATAATGTAATACATTTTCACCTCATGATGTAACAATGCCGCATTTTGTGATAAAATTCTTAAACACAATAGGTTATAAACTTTGCCACAAGTTGTTACATATTGCATTAGTTATTGCAAAATGCAGGTGTTGCACTTTTTTTATATAGAAAATGTAATAATTTGGTGCATTATGTAACAACTTAATACAAAATGCGGCAAAGTTTATTACACATTGCGTTACAGAATTTTATTACAAAATGCGGCGTTATTACGTAATGTCGCGCTACACACCAGTTTAATCTGGTTCAGACTAAAGGTTTCTATGGAAGCCCACAGGTGTCACAGCTATTAATAAAAATAAACTGACAAATACATTGGTATAAAAACTCATGAATGGGGAAAAAAAACAATTTACAAATGAACTCTTTGTGATATTTTTAATCTATGAAATTAACAACAACATAAAACAAATGCAGCAGCTGGAAACAGGAAGTGAATGAAGAAAACAGATTTTAATTTTAGTTGTTTACGTTTCCTTTTTTGTTTTCTCAGTTTGTGTTTCCTTTTCCTGTCGACTCGTCAGTATCCATGGTAACTTGTTTTTTGTTGTTTTTTTGGGTGGGGGGGTTAATGAACTTAAATGAGGAGAAATTAGGAAAGTTTGACATTGAGCTGAATGTTTCAAATTAAAAGTCTCAAGTGTTTTCTCTCCTCTCAAAGTTATTAATAAAAATAAACTGACATAAATACATTGGTATAAAAACCCTCATGAATGGGAATGTACAAATGCACTCTTTGGGATATATTTAATATTTTAACTTCATTAAAATTAACCAAAAAAAGAAGAAAAAAAAGTCAATTCAATGATTAAAAAAAAAAAGATCCAACCAATGAAGGAACGAGCAGCTGGAAACAGGAAGTGAATGAAGAAACAGATTTTAATTTTAGTTGTTTACGTTTCCTTTTTTGTTTTCTCCGTTTGTGTTTCCTTTTCCTGTCGACTCGTCAGTTTCCATGGTGACTTGTTTTTTTGGGGCTTTTTTTTTATGAACTTAAATGAGGAGAAATGAGGAAAGTTTCACGTTGAGCTGAATGTTTCAAAGTAAAAGTCTGAAGTGTTTTCCCACCTCTCAAAGTAGAAATAAATAATCTGACATAAATACATTGGTATAAAAACTCGTGAATGGGGAAAAAAACAATTTACAAATGAACTCTTTGGGATATTTTTAATATTTTAACTTTAATATTAATCCATGAAATTAACAACATTTTTTTTTAAAGTCAATTAGATGATAAAAAAAAAATCAAACCAATGAAGCAACAAGCAGCTGGAAACAGGAAGTGAATGAAGAAAACAGATTTAAATTGTAGTTGTTTACTGTATGTTTTCCTTTTTTTGTTTTCTCCGTTTGTGTTTCCTTTTCCTGTCGACTCGTCTGTTTCCACGGCGACTTGGAATTAGGGTTAGGGGTGTTTTTGTTTTTTTAATGAACCCCCTAAATGAGGAAAGTTTCACGTTGAGCTGAATGTTTCAAAGTAAAAGCCTGAAGTGTTTTCCCACCTCAATAGATAAAAGTTGATAGAGGAAGGAGGGGGGGTGTGGGGGGGGGGGTCTCCTCTTGTTTTGTGAAACGAGGCCGATCGAGGAGAGAGAGAAAGAGAGAGAGAAATAGAGGACTAGTTTCCCCCCCCTCCCCCCCTCCCCTCCCTCCCCCTGTGGTTTCCTGTTTGTAGGTGGGAGGATGTAGAGACGGTTGTTGCTGCAGCGATGCAACTCTCTGACACCGAGCCGTCACAGCGCCGGCGCCTGATTGGTCCGAGCTGTTGGTGTGAAAAAAAAAAACCCTGTGTGAAGTGCCGAGGTCGTCTTCCTCTTCCTCTTCCTCTTCGTCTTCATCATCATCATCATCATCATCATCATCACTGTCTCATTCTTCTACTTATTCTTATTCTCCTTCTGCTGCAGTTTTTTCGCCTCCAGTTGCAGTTTTGCAGTTGAGGCCGACACATCAGCCCACACACACACACACACACTCTCATACACACACACACACACACACACACACACACACACACACTCTCACACACACACACACACACTCGGTCGGTTGGTTGGTTGGTTGGTTGGTGAGTCACCGGTCGGTGTTTCGTTCACACGGCGTCGCCACCGTCGCCTCTGGAGATGAGACGAGCTGATCTGTGATCTGTGGCGGGAGAGGAGGCGAGCTGATTGGCTGCTGCCGCGTCACAGAGAGGGGAGGAGGAGGAAGAGGAGGAGGAGGAAGAGGAGGAGGGAGGTGAAGAGGTTCAGGGTGCGAGCTGACTGACTGAAGAAGAAGACGAAGAAGAGTCGAGTCAACGACACGATGGCGGATGTTTGGTGACGGTCGTTAGTTAACTGAGTCGCCTCATGTGGACCGGAGAACTGAACCGAGCTCAGGACCCAGAACTTCACCGATCCTCCTCTTCCTCCTCTTCCTCCTCTTCCTCCTCCTCCTCCTCCTCCTCTTCCTCCTCCTCCTCCGTCCAGCGTGTCCTCGGCTGCAGGTGAGTCCTCGTTCGTCCCTGCATCACACACACACACAGACAGAGACCGGCAGTGAGTTTATTCTGTGTCGTCTCAGGTCAAAGGTCAGCTTGAACTCTGTAAACTTTTATCCAGAGACAGAGTTCGACCTCGACCGAAGAGAAATTAAGAGAAACTTTGTCGTAGTCGTAGTTTTTTGCTTCGTTAGAACAAAAGTAGAGAGAAACTAGAGAAGGAAACGAGGAGGAGGAGGAGGAGGAGGAGGAGGAGGAGGAGGAGGCCTCTGTCTGCCTTTAAGCCTCCATCAGTTCAGCCTGGGTCCAACTCTGTCTGATGTTTAATGTCCAGACAACGAACAGTCTGGTTCTTCCTCCGGTTCACGGATTCAAAGAAACTTTATTGTCATTTCAACGTTGTGTTGTTAAAACATGAGGTGGAACCAAATCAGTTTCTCTGGTCGTGGTGCAACAAGCCCAATAACAGAATCATAAAAAGTTTACAATAGAATAAAAGTAGTTAATTAAGTAGTTATTAAGTCTATAAGTATAAAATATCAAGAAAGAGATAGGTAAAAGTATAAACACAATCTCTGGTTAAACACGACGCTGAGGTTTCTTTTATCTCTGGATGAGTTTGAGTTTTAACTTTTAGCATCTGATGTTTTGATCTGAACTGAGCTCAACTTGTTATTGATTTATGAATGTTAAAATGTGACGATCGATGATGTTTGAAGCTCCACTTGCGTCACTATGACACGTTCATTAATTTATTCATTAATTCATATGTTCTATTATCTCTTTAAACCTCCATCTGTTTAAAATAAGTAGATGTTGAAGTTTTGGAGAAACTTCTTCCTCCTTTTCTGCTCCAAGGCCGTTCCCACTCAGCTGTTAGCTTAGCTTAGCTTAGCACAAAGACTGGAAACAGAGGGAAAGTGCTAGCCTGAGAGCAGCAGTCCCCAGCCAACCTCAGTCACTAACTAACATGTTTTTATATTTATGTCTCTGAGCACCAACACATGAACTGAGGTGTGAAAGCCACATTTCACAGCTCTACGTAACGTTATTTGACTTTAAATCTGACATGTTTCAACCCGGGGCCGAGGAGAGAGAAAGCTGCAGTGTTTCCTTTCTTTAAAAAAAAAAAACCTGTGATTATTACAGCAGCAGCAGCAGCAGCTTCGTGCTCAGGTTTGTATGTAGCTGTCACTTCCTGGACTCAGACAAACCTGCAGAGACTCCAGGAAGTGACAGTTTTCAGAGCCGCTATCACAGAGATAACAGTCTTCTTCTCCTCAGAGCCGCAGTGGAAACAGGTCGAACGGTTCAAACTCTCTGAGCCGGTGAAACCTCAGAGGTTGAAACTCTGTTCGTTCATTTATTCCCTCAGTGTTTCTGCTGCTCCAGCATCAGTTGAATGATAACATAAACACCCGGAGACGTTAAATACAGAATAAACCCAGATCGACCCCGACCGTGTCCCAAACTGAGGCCTGTAACCCCGATTTAAAAACACTTAGACGACACAGGACAGAGACAGTCCTTCCATCAGTTCACTGTCATGTAGTTTATTATCTACACTATGTTGTTACTTCTGTAAGGCAAGGCTATTTTATTTTATTTTACAAACAGTTTGTCTCAAAGGGCTTCACATGGCATCACAACAACATCCTCTGTCCTTAGACCCTCACATCCACTGAGGAAAAACGGGAGCGTACCTATGTTCCCCAAGGGTCCTATGTTCCCCAGTCGCAATATATACTGGGGAACATAGGACCCTTTTTCTGAAAAAGGGTTCCCTATGTTCCCCACTGTTGCTGGTCGATGGACTCTCTCTGCTTACCTGGACTCTCTCTATCTACAGTACAGGCCAAAAGTTTGGACACACTCAATGCATTTCCTTTATTTTCATGACTATTTACATTGTAGATTCTCACTGAAATTCCACTAATGAACCTGACAAGGCTTCACCACCTGTGAAGTGAAAACCATGTTCAGGTCAGGTTCACCTCTTGAAGCTCACCAAGAGAATGCCAAGAGTGTGCAAAGCAGTAATCAGAGCAAAGGGGGGCTACTTTGAAGAAACTAGAATTGGTGGGGGCAGAGATAGAGGAGGAGGAGGAAGAAGGAGAGGAAGAAGAAAAGAAGACAAAGAAGAAAAGACGTGTTTTCAGTTATTTCACATTTTTTCGTTAATTCCACATGTGTTCATTCATAGTTTTGGTGCCTTCAGTGAGAATAAAGGAAACACATTGAATGAGAAGGTGTGTCCAAACTTTTGGCCTGTACTGTATCTGGCCTGTCTAGCCTCTACCTGGTCTTTTTACTAAACTTAACCAACTCCTTTCTTCATTGCCTAAACCCAACCAATGGGACAATTACACTTCTCACTCAAAGTCACAAAAAAGGGGGGAAAAAGCGGGGAACATAGGACCCTTTTTCTAAAAAAGGGTTTTATGTTCCCCGGTCTGGACACAGAGGGGAACATAGGACCCTTTTGGGGAAAAGCAGGGAACATAGGACCATTTTTTAGAATAAGGGTCCTATGTTCCCCGGTCCCATACAAAGTAGGGAACATAGGACCTGGGGAACATAGGGATGATCCTTTCCTCCATGGAAAACCCTTTTAACAGGGAAAACCAGGAGAAACCTCAGGGTGAGCAACAGAGGAGGGATCCCTCACCCAGGACGGACAGATGTGCAATAGATGTTGTTACAGACAAGAAAACAGTTAATAACAGAGAATGTGAATGTAGTGCGTGACTTTCCACAGTTCGTGTCTCAAGTCGAATCCTGTCTTTGTGAACTTACTGGGAACCAACGATCACAACGGTCGCCAACGTCTTCTTCTTTTTTGGACGCTACTTTCGCCCGTCAACACATCTACCGGCTTGTTGTGTTCGTCATTTCAATTAGCAACAATGAACGCCTTTACTTTTTTTGCTTGTGTGGGCTGAATGTGTAATGTGAGGTGGAGATGACGCCGCCACGTCAGCCGGCTCCTCTTACTGGCAGAAACATTGAATGTTGATTTATATTATACTCCGCTACGCAGCCAAGACGTCGACCACTGAGGGTGAGAAGTTTCCATCGTTCCACACCCAAGTGTTGGGCCGTTATGAGGAACCATAACAGTTTAATGTGTTTAATGACTGTAGACATTCACCCAGTCACCACCCAGACCATTTATTGATCTGAATAACACAGTTTCGTTGTTTAAAAGGAAGATTACCAAACTGTGGCAAGGTGAAGAGGGCCCGGGCAGGGATTGAACCCACACCTCCCGGGTAAGAGTCACGCGCGCTTGCCAGTCACCCAAAGGGACATCCCCTTGGCCAAGCAGCCAGGGCACATGATCAATTGGAGGCATAGTGACAGGAACCTCAACTGTCACAAAACCATGAGACAAGACGACTGAATCCTCACGACTTAAACGTGTTTAACATGTGTTTTATATCACGTTAAACACTTTTTACAACGTTTATTTTCTCCTCGACCTTTTGTACATAACAAAACGTTAGCATTAGCAGCTGCAAGGGTGTAATTTATGGGGAATTACAGAGGAACTCTGTAGGATTTACACCTTAACACCTTAACAACCTAATGTGTCCCTTGTCTCCAGCTCCAGAGTCCTAGTTCTGGTTAAATCAATGATTAGTTCCAGGGAGAATGGAGCGTCAACCAACCTTGTAAGATCAGAGCCTCCGACCCGGTTCTTTCTGAGAACTCCCTAACCTTCAATGAAGTCCCATTAGCCTTCCATTCATGTAGAATGACCTGAACCCAGCCAAAAAGAAGGAAGCCCAAGGCCCAACTCAACAAAAGTCATATATTCTTGGCCCAAACCAGCGCGTCTGGACGGGACTGGCCCATTGAGAACCCTGATCAACAGCGGTTAAACTTCTTCTAAATGAATGCGTGCTAAGACTCTTTCCTTGGGCCGGTCGGTTGAAGGCCAAGGCCGAGGCCAAGAAACAATTTTAGATAGTTGGTTCGTCATAGTGTCTGGAGGTAAAGCTGGAGGAGGAGCCACAGAGTAAATGTGCTGGTAGGATTTATCTGATCTGAGAACTGATCGATGTTTCTCTCTGAATCAAATTTGGTCTTTATATTGTATTAACGACGAGGTGTATTGTGTTCATATCTGTTAGCCTCGTCATAGCTTCCTAAATCACAAATTGTGTCATTAGTTCATCTGCCTGGTAAGAAACAGCTACACAGTGATGAAGTGGTGATGAAATTAATAATAAACATTAGTCCTGTCAGAATAAATGTGTTAATCACCTGGTTAACTGATGCGTTTAAGAATAATGGTGGTAAATGACGGAATTATCCTTTTTACTACACTTTTTACTATTTATCAATATGGGAATGCCAAAAATAAAGAGGTAAATTAGCCTTGTCCTTTCAAAGTTAATGATTTTGCACTATGTGTATATGTTAGGACATATATACACTGATGTTTTTTGCTTTAAAAAAAAAAAAACTCCTTATATGGACACAGAGATGTTAACCCCCTCAATGTTTAACCCAAAGTTACGCCCCTGAGCAGCTGTTCAGATGTTATAACCTCAATAAATAATAATGATAAGTTCATGTGTCAAGAGTGATGTCACCATAGTATTATTATTTATAAACATCATTTGCATATGAATATATAAGTGAATGATATTAACAAAAAACCAACAGTAGCATTTGTTTATATTCATATATAGAAAATATCTATACCACATGTATTAACAATATGTTCATTTAGATACATGTCTAACATATTTTTGCCAGCATTTTATATTTTATCTTTATTGGTGTACACATACAACTCATTGATGTATAATCAGGTTGAATCTGGTGTTCAGATCTCTCTGTTTATACACTAAGGATATACGTATATATATCAAAGTCTCTTTATTTGTCCCAAACAGGGAAAATTGATTTGCAGCCAGGAAGATCCACACATTGAAACACATACACAAATAGACAACACCAGATAACACGTAACATATCATGGGCAGATTAAAAGGACCTACTGCAAGATAAAATATGATTAAAAAGTGCATATATATTAATAAATATGATGTATAATTTATATTCATATATTTATCTAACATCTACAACATAAACATGGACCTACACAAACATAAACATATATATATACTCCAATTTCTAACAGGTTCCATGTAGAATTTAACATATGTGCTTTTATTTTGTAGGTACACATGTCGTATACAGAAATGAAGTTTATGTCAGTGCAAATATGACACAGTGTGTGGGAGTTTTCAGGAAGTCAGAGTAGTTTATCAGCTGCTAGTTGGGCCGTTTCCCAGCTGCAGCAGCATTAACAGCCTGATGACAACTCCCTGATAGCGCCGCCGTCCTCTTCTCTTCCTGTCACGCTGCAGCTACTCCTATTGGCTGCTGCCGTCATTAGAAACCTTTGAGCCCAAAGATGGAGCCATGCAGCATCAGGCCTCACAAGATGGCCGACGGCGTGTTGATCCATCCGTGTGTGGAGAGTGAGACAGAGCTGAAGCTGAAGCTGTAGAGGCGTAGAGACGGTACCAGTCAGAGGAACCACGTGTGAAAATGGTTTTTTACTTCCTGTGTGACTCACCTCTGATATTCATCATCTTCATCTTCATCTCAATCTTCATCATCACCGAGCTGTCGCCTTCTCGCACCTCAGGAAAAACCTCCAGATACAAACAGAGCAGCGCCGTTTAAAAACACGTTAAAGCTCCAGATGTTTTATGTTAAAGCTCCATACAGTATAAAGGTAGATGTTTGTATTAAAGCTCCATACAGTATAAAGGTAGATGTTTGTATTAAAGCTCCATACAGTATAAAGGTAGATGTTTGTGTTAAAGCTCCATACAGTATAAAGGTAGATGTTTGTGTTAAAGCTCCATACAGTATAAAGGTAGATGTTTGTATTAAAGCTCCATACAGTATAAAGGTAGATGTTTGTGTTAAAGCTCCATACAGTATAAAGGTAGATGTTTGTGTTAAAGCTCCTTCAGTATAAAGGTAGATGTTTGTGTTAAAGCTCCATACAGTAGGCTATAAAGGTAGATGTTTGTGTTAAAGCTCCATACAGTATAAAGGTAGATGTTTGTATTAAAGCTCCATACAGTATAAAGGTAGATGTTTGTGTTAAAGCTCCATACAGTATAAAGGTAGATGTTTGTGTTAAAGCTCCATACAGTATAAAGGTAGATGTTTGTGTTAAAGCTCCATACAGTATAAAGGTAGATGTTTGTGTTAAAGCTCCATACAGTATAAAGGTAGATGTTTGTATTAAAGCTCCATACAGTATAAAGGTAGATGTTTGTGTTAAAGCTCCATACAGTATAAAGGTAGATGTTTGTATTAAAGCTCCATACAGTATAAAGGTAGATGTCCATGTGTAGTGTGATTATAAAGCAGCTCTAGGTTCTATATTAATACTGTGAAAGTATCAAAGCCTCAGTCCACAGAGAAATACACACAGCCTGGATTCAGAAACTGAGCCTTAAAACCAGCCGTCAGGACTTCCTGTCACTTTGTGATGTCACAACTAAGCCCCGCCCCCCCACTACCTGGACAACACCATCCAACAACTTTGCAGGATTTGGTTTCTGGATTTGGAGTGTTTTATTCTGAAATCTGCTCTGTTTTTATTGGATCGCTTTAAAAAACAGTCAGCCAATCAGAAGAGAGGCTCAGAGCGTCTCTTCTGATTGGCTGACACCGACCTGTTGTTATTAGAGCTCCAGAGATGGAAAACTACACTGAGATGAGATGAATCTTGTTATGGATGTGTTGTGTTTGTGTTTGTGAAGTGAACGCCTCACCGGTGGAAGTTTCCTCGTTCACTTCAGCAGCAGGAAAACCACAGAGAGAGAAACATCCAGAGTCTGAGTGAAAACACAAAGTCACAGTTTAGATTCTTATCTGAGCATCTGACGTCATTACATTATCATTATTAATATTCATATTATGTGTCAGTTGGATTTTCAGACAGAGTTGAAGCTTTATCCGTCAGAATATCGATTAAATGAACTGCAGTCGTCAGATAAATGAGCAGCAGAAGAGATTCTATTAAGTAAAAACACGTGTCAATCAGTTTCTGGAAACTCTTTAGTTTGTTTGTTTATCCAGCCGTTCATTCGCAGGTTTTAAACTGTCACTGAGTTAACAGTAATAATTAAAGGGATAGTTCAACATTTTGGCAAATTCGCCTATTACCATGGGGTTATTACGTTTAATTGTCTGTGCAAGCTGTTTGGAAATTGGCGGAGCAGAGACGTGAGCTGCTCAGAGCTACGCAACGGATGCACACAGTATTTCCGCTTTTCCCTTCATCAAACTCATCAAATACAGATAATCATGTACAATTATGTAACATTACGACACAAATACTCTGAACTACTTTCTCTTCTGAAATCCCTCCACCCAGCAGCCATGTCTGGAATGTAGTTCCGGCTGCATTTACCTCTAAAACAACTCTGTCTGGTAACGTTGTGTTATTATCTCATAGCGTGGTGAATGTGCAGGTCACAACTTGTCCACCAGAGCGTTGTGGAGTTGTTGGATTGTGTATTTGATGAGTTTGATGAGGGACAGGGGACCTGTACCGTTCACCTCCACTGTGTTCACTGAGCAGCTCACGTCTCTGCTCCGCCGATCTCAAAACAACTTGCACCGATAATTAAAGGTGATGAACCTACTGCTATGACTATAGGGGTTATGGTGAGAGGAGGATGGATCTGACTAAATGTTGAACTGTCCCTTTAAGAGGAAACGATCTAATTAGTGTGAATGCTGTTGTTCAGTTCGGCCATTTTGTTTAAACTTATTATTCTTACAACCACCACTTTTTTGTCCATTAACTAGTCCTTCATACTTTGTGCTATTTCAACAATTAATATATCAAAACGTTCAGCTTTTCTGCGACATAGGTGCTATCACTTTTCTCTTTTCAACTATTCATACTTGATTTTTTTTTTACAAGATTTTTGTTTGTGGCCCTGCACTCTAAGCTCAAACACCAAATCACTGGTTAAAACTGAATACAGACGTGTTTATGCCCTCTGAGGTTTGAGGCCATTTTCTCCACTTTTACATATTTTCTTAAATTGATCTTTTTAAGATACTTGCAGATGTAACAATACTCAAGTGTTTTATGTCTAAATATTAGAACCTCCGCTGTAAGCACACTGAGGCCAGTTTGTCCTAGAACACTGTAGAAAGAAATAATTTAGGCCAAATGTTGGAAATTTGAGGTCTGCTTTTTGAAAAAAAATTAAAATCCCTTGTGAAAACACTCCTTCAGTCATGAGAATGAACTGTTTTGGTGCTTGAAATAGGATATGAATACAGTAATAGATAAGTGTAGAAAACAAGTCTAAAATGAAATTTTGTAAGATTGCACAACTGTTGTCATTCTGCCGTTCTATTTTCACCAAATGTCTCAAATGTGAGATAAAAGAAGCTGAATATTGACTTCACATTACAGATAAAGCTCATAGCTGCATGTGCAGACCTCAGGATGTTTAAATGACTTGAATGATCCCCGGTACCTTTCCCCCACCTAACGGCTGTGGCCCTAAACAACCGCATAGAGGGTTTATGCCACGGGCCGGCCCTGGGTTAGATCACTGGGCTGATGATCCTAAAGGTCTACTGACCATGAGCTTGTGGGTTCGATTCCTCCCCTGGTCATCATCATACCTTTGCATGTTGATCACTACTTGCACTATTTGTCAATTGCGTTTGCTAATTCAGCAATTGCTTTCGGCATTCACACGTATTTCTAGTTGAAGGTGTAATGACTGAGTGAAGGTCTCGTCTCGTCCTCAGATGAACCATGGACGCCTCCTGGTTCCTCGTGGTTCTCTCGGCCGCCGTCCTCGTCTCCCTGGTGCTGCTGCTTCTCGTCTGCCTCAACTGCTGGAGCAAAGGACCCATGGGTGAGGAGGGGGAGGGGGGGGTTGGGGGGGGCGTACTGTCAACAACAACAAACAAACTAAAAACAACTTGAATGTACATCAGTATTGAAGTTCATGTGACGAGTGCTGCGTTCAGGGCTGGTGGGAAAACTCAGCTTCAGTGCGTTCATGTGTCATTTTTTAACCCTCCTGTCGTCCTTCTGGGTCAAATTGATCCAATCTGTTCCCTTCCTCCATCCTTCCTTCTTTCATTCCTTTCTCCCTTCCTTCTTTCCACAATCCTTCCTACCTTCCTTCCCTTCGTCCTTACTTCTAACTTCTTTTTTGACCCAATCTGTTCATCTATCTTTCCCTTCCTTCTTTCCTCCCATCTCTCCCTTTGTCCTTTCCACAATCCTTCCTTCTTTCCTTCCTTCCCTCCTTCGTCCGTCCTTCTGCTTCCTTCCTTGACCCAATCTGTTCCCTCCCTCCATCCTTCCTTCTTTCCTTCCTTTCTCCCTTCCTTCTTTCCACAATCCTTCCTTCCTTCCTTCCTTCCTTCCTTCCTTCCTTCCTTCCTTTGTCCATCCTTCTGCTTCCTTCCTTGACCCAATCTGTTCCTTCCCTCCATTTTTCTTTCTTTCCTTCCTCCATCCTTCCTTCCTTCCTTCGTCCTTCCTTCTTCTTCCTTCCTCTTTTGATCTAATTGACCCAATCTGTTCCCTTCCTCCATCCTTCCTTCTTTCCTTCCTTTCTCCCTTCCTTCTTTCCACAATCCTTCCTTCCTTCCTTCCCTTCACCTTTACTTCTTCCTTCCTTTTTGACCCAATCTGTTCATCTATCTTTCCCTTCCTTCTTCCCTCCCATCTCTCCCTTTGTCCTTCCTTCCTTCCTTCCTTCCTTCCTTCCTTCCTTCCTTCCTTCCTTCCTTCCTTCCTTCCTTCCTTCCTTCCTTCCTTCCTTCCTTCCTTCCACAATCCTTCCTTCCTTCCTTCCTTCCTTCGTCCTTCTGCTTCCTGCCTTTACCTAATCTGTTCCTTCCCTCCACTTTTCTTTCTTTCCTTCCGTCCTTCCTTCCTTCGTTCACTTCGTCCTTACTTCTTTCTTCCTTTTTGACCCAATTGACCCAATCTGTTCATCTATCTTTCCCTTCCTTCTTTCCTCCCATCTCTCCCTTTGTCCTTCCTTCCTTCCTTCCTCCACCCTTCCTTCTTTCCTTCCTTTCTCCCTTCCTTCTTTCCACAATCCTTCCTTCCTTCCTTCCTTCGTCCGTCCTTCTGCTTCTTTCCTTGACCTAATCTGTTCCTTCCCTCCATTTGTCTTTCCTTCCTTCCTTCCTTCCTTCCTTCCTTCCTTCCTTCCTTCCTTCCTTCCTTCCTTCCTTTCCGTCGTCCTTACTTCTTCTTCCTTCCTCTTTTGATCTAATTGACCCAATCCGTTCCCTTCCTCCATATTTCTTTCCGTCCTTTTTCCTTCCTTCTTTCCACAATCCTTCCATCCTTCCTTCCTTCCTTCATTCCCTTTGCCCTTACTTCTTCCTTCCTTTTTGACCCAATTGACCCAATCTGTTAATCTATTTTACCTTCCTTTTCCCTTCCTTATTTCCTCCCATCTCTCCCATTGTCCTTCCTTCCTTCCTTCCTTCCTTCCTTCCTTCCTTCCTTCCTTCCTTTCTCCCTTCCTTCTTTCCACAATCCTTCCTACCTTCCCTCCTTTGTCCGTCCTTCTGCTTCCTACCTTTACCTAATCTGTTCCTTCCCTCCACTTTTCTTTCTTTCCTTCCATCCTTCCTTCCTTCGTTCACTTCGTCCTTACTTCTTCTCCTTCCTCTTTTGATCCAATTGACCCAATCTGTTCCCTCCCTCCATATTTCTTTCCTTCCTTTCTCCCTTCCTTCTTTCCACAATCTTTCCTTCCTTCCTTCCCTTCGTCCTTACTTCCTTCCCTCCTTCCTTCCTTCGTCCGTCCTTCTGCTTCCTTCCTTGACCCAATCTGTTCCTTCCCTCCATTTTTCTTTCTTCCTTCCATCCTTGCTTCCTTCCTTCGTCCTTCCTTCTTCTTCCTTCCTTTTTGACCCAATCTGTTCATCTATCTTTCCCTTCCTTCTTCCCTCCCATCTCTCCCTTTGTCCTTCCTTCCTTCCTTCCTTCCTTCCTTCCTTCTTTCCACAATCCTTCCTTCCTTCCTTCCTTCCTTCCTTCCTTCCTTCGTCCTTCTGCTTCCTGCCTTTACCTAATCTGTTCCTTCCCTCCACTTTTCTTTCCTTCCTTCCGTCCTTCCTTCCTTCGTTCACTTTGTCCTTACTTCTTCTTCCTTCCTCTTTTGATCCAATTGACCCAATCTGTTCCCTCCCTCCATATTTTTTTCCGTCCTTTTTCCTTCCTTCTTTCCACAATCCTTCCTTCCTTCCTTCCTTCCTTCCTTCCTTCCTTCCTTCCTTCGTCCTTACTTCTTTCTTCCTTTTTGACCCAATTGACCCAATCTGTTCATCTATCTTTCCCTTCCTTCTTTCCTCCCATCTCTCCCTTTGTCCTTCCTTCCTTCCTTCCTTCCTTCCTTCCTTCCTTCCTTCCTTCCTTCCTTCCTTCCTTCCTTCCTTCCTTCCTTCCTTCCTTCCTTCCTTCCTTCCTTCCTTCCTTCCTTTGTTCCCTTCGTCCTTACTTCTTCTTCCTTCCTCTTTTGATCTAATTGACTCAATCTGTTCCCTTCCTTCCTTCCGTCCTTCCTTCCTTCCTTCCTTCCTTCCTTCCTTCCTTCCTTCCTTCCTTCCTTCCTTCCTTCCTTCCTTCCTTCCTTCCTTCCTTCCTTCCTTCCTGCAGGAGGACAACAGGAGGTTAAAACAGGAAAAGCTGAATCAACGATCAGACCATAATTTATCTGATTCACATTGAACATTAACTTTGTGTGTGTGTATGTGTGTGTGTGTGTGTGTGTGTGTGTGTGTTAGTTTTTAATCTCTTCTGTGATCAGTGTTTAAATGTTCACGCACACAGGAAGTGGATTCATCACCCGCTGCAGTAAAACACTAATATAAAGTATCACACGAGTCAAGTTCTCTCTCACACACACACACACACACACACACACACACACACACACACACACACACACACACACACACACACACACACACACACACACACACACACACACACACACGTGGTTTAACAGCTGCTCTACTTTTGTAATCACTTGATGACTGTGGTTTTTAACCAGACTGTCAGACGAGATCATAAACACACACAGCTGGTCAACACACACACACACACACACACACACACACACACACACACACACACACACACACACAATGTCATAACTACGGTGGCCCTGAGGTGCAAATCACAACAGCAAATCAGAAAACACAACAACAAAACAGGAAACACAACGGCAAATTACTAAACAAACTGATTTGCTGTTGTGTTTTCAATTCAATTCAATTATTCAATTCAATTTCCTTTATTTGATCAAGAGGGACAAAGCACATCAACAACACTCCAAGTGTGAATGTACTCAACTCTAGCCACACGGCTGATTTCCATTGATAGTCCGGTCCCCCCTATACTGAAATAAAAGCAGCAGATTAAAGGGATAGTAGCATTTTTTTTTTAAAGTGTGGTTGTATGATGTACAAATAGCCCCTAAGTACTTTAATTGCAGTAGAAGACTCTCTGCACTCCTCCCGTTAGCAACGCCAGCCCATAATAGCCCTGCCCAGAGATTTACAACATATACAGTGTTGTGAACAGACCCAAAGAAACGGCCTATTTTCACGGCCTAAAAGAGGTTTTACCTGAAAAAAGAATACACAGTTCCATTGTTCACTATAATATAATTTTTTCCAGCCCTTCAAAGTGCAGGAAAAATACAGTTTTTATTTGGACCTAACCAACTCACGTATCCCTCCGCCCAGGGTTAGCGCCCGCCGATCAGCAGTTGGTTAGGTCCAAATAAAAAAATGGAAAAAATTATATTATAGTGAACAATGGAACTGTGTATTTTTTTTCAGGTAAAACCTCTTTTAGGCCGTGAAAATAGGCCGTTTCTTTGGGTCTGTTCACAACACTGTATATGTTGTAAATCTCTGGGCAGGGCTATTATGGGCTGGCGTTGCTAACGGGAGGAGTGCAGAGAGTCTTCTACTGCAATGAAAGTACTTAGGGGCTATTTGGAGATCATACAACCCCACTTTAAAAAAAATTATACTATCCCTTTAAAGGAGACACAATATACCAGTAGGTACAGTATTTAAAACCATGGGACATGTAGATCTTTCTTCTGATTTGCCGTTGTGTTTTCTGATTTGCTGTTGTGATTTGCACCTCAGGGCCACCGTACATGTATAAGTCATAATGATGTGATGATGTAATGTGTGTGTGTCCTCCGTCCCTCAGTCTCCATCAGTCAGACGAATGAATCGGAGGAATACATCCCGTGAGTCCACCGCCTCTTCTTCTTTTTCCTTTCTGCTCTAAGCTCAGTTTTCTCTGAATCGACTGAACTAGTTTTTCTTTCTCTCTCAGATCGACCCAGTTCAGACCCATTCACCAACGTAAGTCTGACAACAAGACGCCAACATGGCCGACGTTACACGTTATCGAAGGTCGTGTGTCTTCAGTAGATTTTAACCTTAAAGGGATAGTTCAACATTTTGGCAAATTGGCCCATTGCCATAACCCCTATAGTCATAGCAGTAGGTTTGGTACCTTTAATTGTCGGTGCAAGCTATTTTTAGAACGGCGGAGCAGAGCCGTGAGCTGCTCAGAGCTACGCTACGGAGGCTCATTATGGGATTTCTTGGTTTCCCTCATCAAACTCATCAAATACACAATCCAACAACTCCACAACGCTCTGGTGGACAAGTTGTGAGCTGCACATTCACCACGCTATGAGATAATAACACAACGTTACCACACAGAGTTGTTTTAGAGGGAAATACTGAGACTGTTGATGAAAAACTGTCCCTGAAGGCAACGTGCATCAGTGGTTTTACATGAATTTCCCTCTAAAACAACTCTGTCTGGTAACGTTGTGTTATTAGCTCACGGCTCTGCTCCGCCGTTCTAAAAATAGCTTGCACCGACAATTAAAGGTAACGAACCTACTGCTATGACTATAGGGATTATGGTGATGGGCACAATTTGCCAAAATGTTGAACTTTAACACGTTCGATCCTGTTGATTAATAACTGGACACTTTGTTGGTTTGAGAACGAAACTGAAACAGATTTTAATGATGAACGAACGATGAGAGAAACAGTTTGTTTCTGATATATCTCTCTCTCTGACCTGTAGGTCCCAGTGACAATCGCTCGGCCTCTCACCCACTGATACCTCAAGTCGTGTGAGTCACTGACAACCAGCACACACACACACACACACACACACACAAACTCACACTTCAACAGAGATGAATGTCTCATTCATTCTTTATTACAGTGTTTAAATCTATTTATTTATTTATTTAAAAGGGACAATACACATTAATGAACATTCGTACGTGTGTACAAATGTAAATGCGTCAGAGTTAGCAACTTGCTAATTTGCATCCGTAGTCCCTTGGCAGGTAACACACAAACAGACAGAAATGCACAAGAATTATACAGTGGTTCACAATCATATACACAGTCATACCTATACATAAAGTGCATGTGATCTGTAAAGTGCCTGGTATAAAGTGCCAGTTTCTAAAGTGCAAGTGCAAGTTTAAATAGGTAAAGTGCAAGTCTAAATGGATGGATCCAGAATGTGATGGCCCGCACCAAGACATTGGAGACTACAGTAGCAGCAGTTATATAAGTGCCATTCACACACATACTTACAGAGATAAATTGCAATATAGAAAAATAAGACAAATGCAGTGCATACATACGTATATGTAGGCATGCACTGCACAACAACAAGAAAACCAGACGAATGACCACACAAAAAAACAAGGCAAGTGCAGCGCACGCATACATACGTATATGTAGGCGCGCACTGCACAACAAAACAAAAATCATGACAGCCAAAAGTATAGAGTAAGGCGGACGGACACCGAGCACGGCCCGTATGTCGCGCTCCGCGAAGGTCCCGCCTAGTCATGATTACAGACTTGGTTTGTTTTAAGCCAGTTTTTGAGGTGGACCTTGAAAGTGTTATAAGTGGTGCTTTCCCTTATTGTGCACAGTACATTATTCCAAATATTACAACCCTTAACCGATAGAACAGATTGACCAAAAGTTGTGCGTCTGAGAGGAACCTCGCAGTCTCCTCTGGTTCTGCCACTGGTAACTTTACATTTCATGTATTGTCATTAAAGGGACAACAAGGAGTTTGCTTTTGGTTCTAAAAGAGCCTCGTATTAATGTGGATGAATCTACGTTACCACTAGTTAATGGCTCCATTTAGATAAATACCGTATTGACCGGAATATAAGACGATATTTTTTCCGTCAAAAAAAGTCTGAAAAAGACGGGTCGTCTTATATTCGGGGTCTAGATATTTATATATGCAAATCAGCGGGTGACATCAAACAACGTCTGTCCAAGCAAGTCAGGGCTTTTCTTCCTCTCACACTCACACACACCAGTGACCTGAGAGATGCAGCTGCATCTGAGAGGATGATCGCGTGTGTGTGCGCCAAGTGTGTGTGTTGCCCCTTTGCCACACAGCAGAGCGCTGCCACACAGTTACAGCTCAACTCGGCTCGGTTTAGGTCATTTTAATCACAGCTGACTCCTTCACAGTTCCTCCGGGGGCGGGGGCGGGGTCGTCATATCACAGAGGCTACGGCCGCGTTGTCGCCGGGGACAGGGACACACCGGACACGGAGGCGCCGAATAGCTGCGAAGCGCCGAGAAGCTGAGCCAGTTTCCTTTCGGGGCTCATGTTAAAAGATTGTGTCGTTCACACCAGACGTCCTGCAGCAATCGTTTCGGTGTCTGGTCTATTTTGTGCGCGAGCTGCAAGCGATGGCGTCAAGCCGGGCAGGTCAAACAAAGAAACACGAGAGAATCCGCTCAACTTTCAAAATCAAAACAATTTTCAAAACACCGCAATTGATGCGTGTGCCTTTTTGTGTAAACAGAGCGCAAGAGAGATGGACACACACCTACACACATTCAGAGAGATCAGTGGGCGCTACAATCTACCAGAACGTTATTTCATAGATACTGAAAACATGATTTTAAAAAGATTATTTTTTTCTTTGATTTTGTCTGAAAAAGGTATTTTTCCAAAGACAGGTCTTGAAAAAGGGGGGTCGTCTTATATTCAGGTCAATACGGTATATTGTTTTGTCTTTATAGTTATTGTGATATTATTATTTAGTGGTCGACCCGTCCAGCATTTCCTAGTTTTGGTTTCCCGGACGCTGCCCGGCGGGTCATGGGAGTAACGCCACCGGATCACTAGTCGGCATCATTTATGGTCGGAACTACGACGGTATCTGATCGTCTTCCAACCTCCGACTTACGTTCTTGATCAATGAAAACATTCTTGGCAACTGTTTCCTTTCGGTCCAAGAAATTCAACGTGCACGCTGAGGCTCGTGGGAAATGTAGTGAAGACACTTTGCTTTCCAAAACTCCTCGTTGTCCCTTTAATGTTATTATTATCATTATAAAATACAAACACATCATTGTCATAACAAAGAACTAAAAGTAAAAGTACATGATATTTAAAATGTTTGTCTCAGAAACTCGTCCAACATTTAACTGTTGATTGGATCTGATGTGAAAGTGAAATAACTGTGATGTGTCGACTCTCAGTTCACCGTCGTCCGACCTCAGGATCCCGGGGCAACAGCGCTTCCAAAAAGACACCGGTCAGTCTTCCTCTGTCTCTTTCATAACAATCTATCTATGATCTTAGTTTGTTCACTTCGCTGTCACTCTGTAAACATCATCATTAACATCCACACGTCGTTTTCCCTCCTGCAGATAGTCTTCCCAGTTATGAGAATCCAACAGAAGGTAAGTTTGTGTTTCTTTAAAGCAGAAGTAAGTGATCCGGTGGTTTTGGCTAATGCTGCGTTCCAGGCAGGCTTTTGAAACCGTAAATAACAGCTTCATGTCACGACTTACGACTTTGTAGCGTTCCAGACAACCCACTCGTGTTTCTCCGACCTGTTTTACCGGTGAAAGTCACTATAACGGCCACTCGTAACTTCTGACCCGTGAACTCGTACCAGATCGAACTGGTACGACTTCACAGGTCGGAAAAACACGAGTTACGAGTTTCCTTGAACGCACCATAACAGTCCTCATCCCTCCGTCACCACATTCACGCACATCCCTTGGCTGCACACACAGAGAGGACTGCCCCTTTATGCCGTTCTCTCTCCTCATTGGATAAAAACTGTAGGATACGATAAATGTTTTCTCCTGGGCTCAGAGCAGAGCAGAGTGACTGACAGACCCGTGTTTCAGACCAAACACTCTATAGAAGTGATTGCTGTCGGAAGATACAACTATTTAAGACTTATATTAACACAAATATATTGCTTACTTCTGCTTTAATTGCTGTTCTCATCACATAACCCACATGTGTTTATATGAATGAGCGAAGTCTCATGTTGCTCCAAAGACCTGGACTTGGATCAAACTGTGCTGAGACAGAGGAACTGATCTGAAGACTTGAGACGTTTTCGACTTGACTTTGACAGCGTAGCCTCGGTTCTCACGGGTCTGGAGTTTGGACTCCCATTACCAAGAGTTAGGACTTGACGGTCTTGACTTTGTAGACCAGGACTTGGTTACCCAAAATTCAAATTTCACTCATTATCTACCCCCCCTCATGTGGACTAAGGGCTGGGAGAAGTTTCAGAGTCCTCCGTGGCTTCTCTGAGTTACAGGGGGTCTCGGCGTAGCAGTGCATGTCCATATGACGGTTGAGAACGGAGCTCACTTTTCTTCGTCCAAAAAGACACACCAAAAAACATCCAAATACCTCCATAGTGCTCGTATCTAATGTCCCTCTTGTATTGAAGCCCCAACATAAATGATTCCCAAAAAAATTAAACAAGTAAATGTTTTAAGCTTGTTTGTAGCGGAAGCTCCCAGTGTTGCTCTGCTGGAATCTTGCGCGATTTGCGGAGCCGTGAACTGGGTGTCGATGCAAATCGCGTGAGATTTGGACGGACCAGGAAGAGCAGTGCTGGGAGCTTCCGCTACAAACAAGCTTAAAATATAGACTTACTTAATTTTTTTCAGAACAATTTCTCATGTTGGGGCTTCAATACAAGAGGGACATTACATACGAGCAGCATGGAGGTATTTGGATGCTTTTTGGTGTGTCTTTTTGGACGAAGAAAAGTGAGCTCTGTTCTCAACCGTTATATGGACATGCAGTGCTGCACGGAGCCCCGCTGTAACTCAGAGAAGCCACGGAGGACTCTGAAACTTCTCCAAGCCCTTAAGATAATGAGTGCAATTTGAATTTGGAGTGAACTATCCCTTTAAGGAATCGCTGATCCTGGTTTGTTAGGCTGAGACTCGTAGATCCTGAGTTATTGGAGGCAACAGATCAAACAGAATCAAACAGAAACCATCCTGTGAGCTCAGACTGTGTTGTTGTTGTGGTTGTTTCCTGCAGTCATCCCCGACCGCCAGGACAGCGACGTGGACGATCCTGGATACATGTAGGTTTCCTCCGTCTCCGTCGAGCAGAAGCTTTTGGAACGTACTTCATTCTGTGTGTTCTTCAGTGAATCTGCTTCTCATCCGCTCGTCTCTCTTCTCTCTGCAGCATCGTGATACCTGACGACCCAGCTCCGGCTCGGCCAAGTGTGAGCCGAGCCTCCACGGCCAGTTCAGGTACAGTTTGGAAAAAGCAACGCAGATTCAAGCTTGTTAAGTTTGGAGTTTGTCTTGTTATTCAAAGGGGTTATTTGCATTGTCCTGCTATTGCTACATAGCTACAGTAACATTCTTGGAAGTAGAGAGTGGTTTCTGGCGCAACTTCACCAATCCACAAGGTGCATGGAGAGTGAAAGCAAAGTGGAGAGCATTCAAAGGAGCTCCAGCATAACTATCCTTGGTATCGTGACATGAAAGCTATTTTTCAACAACATATTTTCACTAATGGTTTGCGTTGTAATGTTAATTTTGTGAAACATAAGTTGTTTCTTGAGTATATAGAAAAATGGGCTAATGATATCTGGTTTAAACCAAAGCTCAGAACCTATTGCCAATTGAAAAATGTATATTGTTCAGAACCCGATGTGACTTTGCCATTGGATAGATCCAAGAGATCTTTATGTGGCCAGTTGAGGGCTGGATTCTCCCTCTGGCAGTAGAAGTTAGTAGGTTTAACTCAGTACCTGAGGATGAAAGACTATGCACATTATGTAATC
The DNA here is from genome assembly GCF_045865225.1 of Trachurus japonicus. Lineage (NCBI taxonomy): Eukaryota > Metazoa > Chordata > Actinopteri > Carangiformes > Carangidae > Trachurus > Trachurus japonicus. The sequence goes on along the minus strand of NC_140914.1, from coordinate 3,412,392 downwards.
TAAATGTAATTGAGGATGAACTGCATTTTGTGTTTCATTGTCCGTTATATGACGAAGCCAGAACAGGCAGTTTTTGTTTCAGAAAATGCAAAATGTGAAACCTGAGTTGTTTTGGGTTGATGATGAGGTAAAGTTGGAATGGTTCTTCAGAAGAGAAGTCTTTACTAGAGCTACTTTCATGAAAAGTTCTTGGTCAAAAAGAAGAGGTGAATTATTTATGTGAACTCCATGTGGTTTCTGTTTTTGTTTGGTTTTGTCTGTGCTCTGATGATTTTGTTTGGTGTCTGGATGTGATGATGGTGTGTCTTGTAGCTAAGCCCTTATAGGCTGGGCACCTTAATTGGTGCACGACACGTAAATAAATATAAATTCATTCATTCATTCCAGCAACACTTGTAATGGAAAAACAACTTTATTAGACCGACGCGTTTCGGCCCTAGCCTTCATCAGAGTCATAGAGAAACAAACTCCAGAGTTTGTTTCGGAGTTTGAATACATAGCTGGCATTGGCATTGACAGCTAGCGAGCAGAAGGGGGGCAACCGCCATTCCGACATCCCACCAGTCCGACATAGGCCTCTAATTGTCTAAATGGCAACACTTAATTTCTATCAAATGTCCCGTCATGGGACCCCGGATCGAGTCCCACGTCGGGCAGACCTTTCCTGCATGTCATTCTCTCTCTCTCTGCCTCCCCCTTTCCTGTCTATCTCACTGTGCTATCAAATAAAGGCAAAAAAGCCACACACAAAAAAAAAAAGTCCCGTCATTCCGACAATTTTTGCCTCCTATGGTCGGAATGACTGTATTTTTTTCTTTTTTTAAACATCCTGCCTTTCCGACAATTCCTTTAATAGAGTATTTGTTTCCCCAAAAGATTTTGCACTGGTTGGGTTTAGGCAATGATGAAAGGAGTTGGTTAAGTTTAGTAAAAAGAGCAGGTAGAGGCTAGACAGGCAGTAATGCTGTGTAATTATTACACACAACCATGTGGGTATTCCTCTATCAGCATGTCTTAAAGAAGGGACTCACCTGTTGAGTAACGCACATTTCCTTATATTGAAAGCCTTGTCGGAATGGTGGGACGTTCGCATGTCAGAATAGCGGTATGTCGGAATGGTGGTCTGTCTGAACGGTGGGATGTCGGAATGACAGCATGTAACCTGAGCAGAAACATTGAGCTCAGAATCAAACTTCATTCCTTCACTGAGCAAAAAGAGCAATCCTTTTGTTTCTGTAATTGGGGTCCGCTCAAAATTCCGACATCCCATCATTCTGAAAATTACAAATTGTTACAAAATCTCAATGTTTCGACATCCCGTTGTTCCGACCATAATAAACCTGTTGTTCCGACATGTGATTATATACTATAGGCGTCATAGAGGGGAGAGAATGAAACACCATAACCTCCTGTTATTAACTCTGGGGTCCAGGTTGTGTGGGGAGCTCTCCGCGGTGCCGACCGGCCCACGGTGGGTTATGGGATGTGGTTTATGGTTAGGATTAGGGTTTGGTTGGGCACAATAACGTTGTCTGAAGTACAATGTGCACAGGCGCAGGTTTTCACTTGTATCAGATATCGATGGTTAGGGTTCGAAACATTGAGATCTCGGAATAATGGGTCATTTTTGGACTATTGGGATGTTGGAATTATGACATGGCAACTTCTTTACTTCCCAATCACTCATTTCTTCTACAGTCATTTGCATGTTAACAGGCTAGCCCGCTTTCTGACATCAATGCTGGGTCTCTATTCGCACACTTCCACTTACTATTTTGAGCGGGCTCACACTGACAGCATGACAAAATGCAGTGTTGTGGCTGACGATCACCAGCTTAACGTTACCCACAGAGCTAACGCTAGCTGTTGCATTTTGTGAATATTTACAACTTGTTAAGCCTCTGCCCACACATCTAATGCTAAAGTATTTTACAGTGTAGACAATTTAACACACATAAACAACCAACTACTAACATACGCCATAAGCTGAATGCGGCAGCTATGGTTCATCAGTTGGTGATTTCTGGCAATAACTCAATTCAACGTTTGCAAATGTTGCGATCGTCATTTCTGGTGAGTGCACAACGGCCGTATTTGATTTGAGACAACGTTGACTACCCTGTTGAAATTTGCACAATACAGAAGTAGTGTACATAGTATACTATATGGAAATGTACTAATGGAAGTATCTGGATTGAGACACATGTCTGTTTTGTTTTCATCCACAGATAATGAAACTGATTATGTTAACCTGGCGAAAGGTGAGGACCTTCATGTTCTTCTTTCCAGTTCATTCACCCACAACAAGAACTTGACAGAAACAATTTCCTCTTATTAAAATTTTTGTTCATATTATTATTATTTCCCTTGTGTTTATTTTATTGAACTAAACTGGCTGAAAGTTTGAAGTGACTTCGTCTCATGTGAATTCCTGTAAATGTTGTGAGTCAAGCAGAGGAACCAGAGGAGGATGAACAAGAGGACGAGTCCAACGATGAACAGGAGTATCAGAACGTGGATCCAAAGAACTCCCTGAGTGAGTCGGATCAGACGTCCACTCTCGTCTTGGTTTTCAGGTCATGTGACGACGTGCTGCAGTTTCTCCTCTGTGGTGTTTCACACAGGAAGTCTGCAGGGTGTCAGGTTCTCCTGCAGCCTCAGCTCTGGTGCTGTTTATCTCACAATACTTTTATTTTTAATCTCTGTTAAAGCTCTAAAGTGTGTCTAAAAGTGTTTGACCCCATTTTTTGACCCATTTGACCCATTCATTCTGCACTGACTCTAGAGTGCCCCCCAAAAAATTGGAAACGTTTTTTCCGTCAATCATTTGTCCCCTTTAATAATACAAATTGGTGTTGTATTTTACATCGTTGGAAAGCCTGATTAGTCGCCTTTCCAATGGAGTACAACTTGTAAGGATTGTGCATCGGTGGAATGAGCAACACAGCTTAATGTGTGGGTAGCGGTCCCCAAAAAATGTGCCAAAATCCCCCCCAAAACTTGTCATCATTGAAGGTACAGTAATCTCAATGCAGTGAGATGTCGGAATGAGATTCTGGAGTCAGTGGCGTTCCCATATCTACCCAACTCCATCCTGCAAGATGACAGCACTCTCCCAGAGCAATACAAGACAAGACAATGGATTTTGGCATATTTTTTGGGGGGGCCACTACCCACACGTTTAGCTGTGTTGCTCATTCCACCGATGCACAATCCTTACAAGTTGTACCTCATTGTAAAGGCGACTAATCAGGCTTTCTAATTGGTCAAATTGGTCAAATTGGTCTTATTAAAGGGGAGAAAAGATTGTATAACTGCTAACTTTGTTCTTACTAACACGACTCTCTCTCTCTCCACTCTTCCAGCAGCTCACTCGATCACCTCAGCGCTCTCTCGTTCTCGCCCGTCAAGCCGGGAAACGAGGCGAACTTTTAATGGTAATTGACAAATGTGGCTAATTTGTTAATGTCAAGCTGTTTCAGTTGAAAAGTCGCTAGTACTTTAAGTTAATTCAAAATTCAAAACAACAAATACTGAAAAATACGGTGAAACATTTGCAAATCTGATCGATTTAATCTTATTAAGTTATGGCTCGTATGTAACAGACATTTTAACGGACATGTTAAAGTTACGCACTACGGCTTTGACTAAAATGCAACTTCGGAATTAGATATTAAAGATAGTGCAGTTTGTTTTATTGACAGATGATACAGGCTTTCTTAGTTTGGGAGACAATTTAAAAATGATAACTAGAAAATGAGATGGTTAAACTAAAAAAAATGGTTTGATATAAATTATAGCCCTATAAAATTTGAGTAAAACTAAGTTTATGGTGTTCACAAATAGAAAAAAGGATGAATATGTTTCATTGTCTATTAATGGAGACGTGATAGAAAAGGTGTCAGAATCCGTTTTTGGAGGGTGTAATTTTGGATGAAAAACTAACATGGAAATTACATATTGCTCATATACAGAATACAGTGTCTAAATATATTTCTGTTCTAGGTAAAGCAAAATAAAAACTTCATGCTATTGCCCCTACTACATATTTTGCTTGTAGCTATGTAGTAGGGGCAATAGCATGAAGTCATTGTTTTATTGCATTTATTAGAAGTTCTCTTCACCTTGCTCCTTTCCAAACCCGGGATTGGAATGAACACAAAATTAAACAATTAAATAAATTAAGTCTTGCTAACAGTAGTTAATGTAACTTAAAGGTACAGTTCAACATTTAGTCAGATTCTCTCCTCTCACCATAATCCCTAAAGCAGTAGTTCCAACACCTTTACTGTAATTATCGGTGCATGTTGTTTTGAGATCGGCGGAGCAGAGCCGTGAGCTGCTCAGTGAACACAATGGAGGTGAACGGCTAGGCTCAAGTAAAAAAAAAAAAAAAAATTAGAAGAAGGAAATAAGTAGGTTAGAGAGCAAAACTTAAAGGGATAGTCCACCCAAAATTGAAATGTCACTCATTATCTCCTCCCCGTCATGTGGACTAAGGGCTGGGAGAAGTTTCAGAGTCCTCCGTGGCTTCTCTGAGTTACAGGGGGTCTCGGCGTAGCAGTGCATGTCCATATAACGGTTGCAAATGGATACCAACTGTCTTCATAACAAAAAGACACACCAAAAAAACATCCAAATACCTCCATGCTGCTCGTATGTAATGTCCCTCTTGTATTGAAGCCCCGAAATGCGAAATTGTCCCGAAAAAAATTAAATAAGTCTATGTTTAAAGCTTGTTTGAAGCGGAAGCTCCTCTTCCTGGTTCGTCCAAATTTGACGAACCGGTGTGTCTTTTTGTTACGAAGACAGTTGGTATCCATTTGCAACCGTCATATGGACATGCACTGCTACGCCGAGACCCCCTGTAACTCAGAGAAGCCACGGAGGACTCTGAAACTTCTCCCAGTCCTTAGTCCACATGAGGGGGAGGAGATAATGAGCGAAATTTCAATTTTGGGTGAACTATCCCTTTAAGAAAATTGATTAGCAAAACTGTGTCAGACTGAAGTTAAAAGGCAGCTAACAGTTAACTTCAGTGTAATTTAAAGCTGCATTTAGAAACTAGTTTGTTAACTCACCTGTCTCTCTGATATCTTTTACGTTTCACATCCGTTTCACCCGTGTTCTTCTCGTTTCTCGTTCTGCTGCAGACGCGACGTCCGAGTCGGAGTCGTCTGACGATGAAACTGGGAACTACGTCAACCAGCCGCCGGTAAGTGTCGACACGGTCACGTCGATGTCTCAGTCCGTCCTGTAGCAGCAGCTGTCTGTCACTCACGTCCTCTCTGTCCTCTCAGATGATGTGAACACGACGGACACGACGGCCGATGATGATTGACCTCTGACCTCCTGACCACAGCGGGCGGCCATCTTTGTCTTTCTCTCTCTCCACCTTCACTCCGTCTAATGTCTCGACAGTAGTGAAGAAAAACTGAGCTTAAAAAGTTTTGTTTTTTAAACTGAATAAATTACAGTTTTTCCACTATTGATCAGACAAAACATGGCGGTTAAAGACGTTGCACTGAATTCTGGGAAATTTTGGAGCTTTTGGCATTTTATAGATTAAATAATTTTATTTTTTTTGGTTGAGTGGGAGGAAATCAGAGAGAGATTAACGTGTTGTTTTATTAGGAACACCCAGTTGATGCTTGAACAGTGTTGATTTGAGTTTCTCCTGCTGCTCTGAATAATTTCCTAAAATGTAACGGAAAACATGTTTGTTTGGGATAAACTTTCTTTTTTTTTTCTTTTTTTTTTTGCCAAACATGAAATCTACGGAGCCCCAGATATGACATGCGGGAAAAAAATTATAATTTGTGGCCACGAAATACTAATTTCCCACAGAATATTAATTAGTTCCCACAAATTAGTAATTCGTTCCCACGAAATAGATATAACGTGCACACGAAATACTAACGTGCCCTGGACAGCTGGGTGAGCATTTGGATGGGTATTTCTGTGCTTTGTAGGAGCCAACTAGTGTTTAGTTTAGGGCAGTGATTAGTTTGTTTCATATATTTATCATTATTCTGCATTTATGCCTAAATGCGTAACTGGAGAGATCCAGTTAAGCTTTTCAAAATGTCTTTTAGTTCATCCCCAACCTAAAATAAAACTATACTATGCTACTACACACTATCCCTGTCCATTGTGTGACAGCGTGACTGTTCCTGTTTGAGAAGGTGCGCTCGATTTGCTTGCCCAGCTGTCCAGGAATAATATAGTCTACTATTATGTTTTAGTATTTCGTGCGCACGTTATACCTATTTCGTGGCCACAAATTTCATTTCATTTCATTTCTTTATTTATTGAATTGGGACAGTGCACATTCATCAACACTGACGCATTAAGTATCAGTGTAAATGTGCCGGACTTAGCACAACTGATAAATTTCAGCCGCAGTCCCAAGGCAGGTTTCTAAAAAAATACTAAAAAATTAGTATTTCGTGGGAACAAATTAATATTTTGTGGGAACAAATTAGTATTTCGTGGCCACAAATAATTATTTTTTTCCCGCATGTCATATCTGGGGCTCCGTAATAAAACAAATATCGCATCACTGAAACAATACAAGTTTCAATAAAAACTGAACACTGTTGCGTAGTGGCTTAGTGTTCCTCATAAACTGACATTATGTTTTATATAATAGTTCAATAGTTCAATAATAAAAAAAAACAAAGGTCAGAAAGCAGATTTGTTTTTTTCTCTTCTTGACACTTTGTTCAAATGTTTTTCCTTCTTTTCTGAGCTGTAGAACTGATCGTGTTTAGTTAAACTGGCCGTCACCAGAGGTCAGGAACACTAAATTAAAATCCAGAATAATGAATCTGCAGCTCCACCAGCCCGACCCCGTCACACTGTGGCTCATTGTGACTGTTTATCTCCGTTTTATTCTGTCGTCACGTTAAAGTTATAATGTTTTTTTGCCATTTTAATCTGATAGTTTTCTTTGTGGTTAATGTTTCCCTCCACAGCGTGTGAGCTGTAGGAGGATCGTACGTATGTTTGAGCTTTACTCCATTTTACTGACACTCCTGAGAATGTCTTCACGCAGATGATTTTTTACATATTTGTATTTAATGTGTTGTTAACATGTTGTGTGTGGAACTGTCGTAACTACAACTCAATTAAACATTTAACGAAACTTTCAGCTCTGCCCAGTGGCGTCATTAGGCCTATTTTAGGGGGGCTTCAGCCCCCCTAAAATATTCTTAAGCCCCCCCAAATAATTTGGTGTTCTTTTATTATGTGACTTTTTTTTTTTATATATGTGACATATATTTTCCTTTTAAGGACCCCAGCTGTCACCGCATTTGTCTCTTGTTATTTCTGATTTGTTTAATTTAATTAGTTTGTTGAGTGTGTGACCACCCCCCTCCCAGCTGTGAGTTGGTTGCGCCCATGTAGCGGCGGCTTGTTTGAAGCTCCGCTCCGAGCCTGCAGTGACGGGCTGCAGGAGCTCTGAGGTCAACAGAGGGAGAGAGTCAGTCCACCTGTAGCTAAAAGAGGACTAGCAGGCATCAGACAGTAAGCTACTACATCTCTAAATAGTAGTGTTGTCAAAATGACCGCGATAAAATTTGAATTCATGTGAAATATTAATTGCGTTGTAAACGGATCAGTTTTAAAGCTAGAGCGAAGATACAGATATTATATTAAACCAGGAGACACAAGGCTTCTGTTGGTACCAACCATGGCATGATAGCTTGTCAGAAAACGGGCTAAATAATGCTCCAAAGTTCGGCTAGATTCTGGTGGGGAAAACTTTTAAACGGGGATCCTGAACACTCCTGTCATCATGTGTGTGTTCCTCTCCCTCTCTCTCTGTCTGTCTGTCTGTCTCATGTGCCGTGTGTGTGTGTGTGTGTAATGTGTTAACATTCATCTGGTACTTTATAGCTTGGCTGTGTTAAAGAAAATAACATTTAGCAGTAAAAACCGATTATTTAATGGATTAATTTAAAATACTAATGATATCTGGTGACACTGCAGGCAGCACAGACAGACAGGGAGAGAAATGCTGTAGGGAGAGGCCAGACACAGGACACAAGACACAGGAATATATAAAAACAGCATGATAACAATATAGGTATAAATATATATATATATATTTAAACCTAGTCCAAATAAAACTACTAATAAAAGCAGAATATTCAAATTAAAATGATTCTCAGGGTCAGTCATTTGAACCACTCCCCAATGTCTATTTCACCTCAGAAAAAAAAAAAATCTGAAATTTCTTGTGAAGGTCCTGGTTGTGTAGAAGATGAAGGGGTTTCTAGGGTGAAGTGTGCACTCTTTACCATAAATATCTGCTACAGTTGGAGTCGCACTTCATTTCTGTTGTCTGGTCTTATTTGAATTGGAAAATGTGAGGAGGTCTGGGTGAAATCAAAATGAGCCAAAAACAGCTGTATTTGGATGGAGTGTATAACCATTATGACACAGGCTACTAGTGAAATATAATTAGTTTTCCAGTCCACCTGGACATATCCATGATAGTCAAACACCTGAAAAATTACTCAGGTTAACTTTTTTTAGCATCTACTTTTACACAGTAAAATTCAAAAGTAGTTGAATTCTTAGATTCAACTAGCCCATGATTCAATACTCTAAATTTACTCTAAATTCTAAATATTGTGTTTTTTCTGGGCCATTGTGAAAGTTCGTGCTTGCGCACTACATTCGCTCACATCCTGTGCATCTACTGGGGGCTAAGCCCCCCTTGTCCTTAAAACCTAGTGACGCCCCTGGCTCTGCCTGATTTCATCTCTTTTAGCCACAAAGTTGAAGTTAGAAACTCAGCTGGTAACTAAACCGCAACTAAAGCAGCTATCCAACATTATTAGCCAAATTGTAAATAAAGTATCTTTGAAACTAGATAGCATTAATGTAACTTAGGGCTAAACATAGCAGCTAGCCAACTCGTGCCATTTGTTTGTATTACTGTAACTTAAACTTAATTCAGATGCAAAGTAAGGCTGAAGTTAAAAGCTAGCTGACATTAATTAGCTCAGTTGTAACTTAAAGGAGCATTATCGCAAATACAGCAGTAATAAAAGCAATAAAAAAAAACTGAAATATGCAATAAATAGGTCGAGGGGAGGGGAGCCATAACTATATGTATACAAAATATAGCCAACAGTGTAGTGTCTGTGGAGCAAATGCAGAATTTCTTTTTGCTATGAGACGAGCCGGCCCGGCCGCTCCTGAACGGCATGCTATGTAGGATGTTTACTTCAGATACGCTGCACCACCGGACCCATCTAGTGGCCGAACAAAGAATTGTAATTTGCGATAATGCTCCTTTAAGGCTAAAATAAGAAACCAACTAACATATAAAGTTTAATTTAAGGATTAAATTGGAAACTAGACAGCACCAGTTAGCTATAATTTATTTAAAAGCTAAAGTCAGGACATTAGAAACTAGACAGCATCAGTTAGTTGTAGCCTTTGTTTCAGTTTAGCTAACTATTTGCTTCAAACTTCAGCTTAAAGGGTAAACTTAGGCTGTCTTTACATCGATGGGTCAAGAGGCCCCAATTCCGAATTTTTTCCTCTCAAGTGATACAGATTGGATCTGGAACATGAAAGTGTAAACAGGACAAATACGCATCATCAGATATTGTCAGATCAGATTCAGGCCTTGTTATATGTGGAAAAAATCGGGATATCTGCCAAGTCTCTGTAGTCTGAACAGACAAATGGGATCTTTCCTGGCAATGCGAGTCGTCATCAATAATAATATTAATTCTTGTTCCCACACGTTTCACTGAACCTCTGTAGCCCGTGATTGACACGTGGCCAGCTGCGGTCACTGTCACAGGAGTTATAGTGTTTCATTTTCCTGAGGTCTGCACGTCTGTTTCTTTCCTCACTTCTTGTTCTTGATTTCATCTACAGTAACATTCGTTTATATGCGGATCGAAGGTGTGAACGAAAGTGCGCGAGAGAAACACCGGATTTCACGTTTTTTAAAAACTGAAACGAGCCGGTTGGAAATTAGGAGGAAAAACAAACAAGTACAGAAACAGTGACGTGTTGGATATAAACTCTGACACATCTTCCTTTATAATTATTATGGGATTATAACACAACCTAATAAATCTCCCGTCTTTAAAAAGAAATAACTCACTTCTGATAGAACATGTAAATAGACAGTCAAAAAAATTGGATATAGGCAACAAATGAGAATTGGGCATCGAGGTCAGTAGTGTGAAGACAACCTTCGCTACTGTTGTTTAAGGCTTTTCTTTTAAACTACATAAGCTAGCTAACTGCAAAAAAGAAACGCTGGAGCTGCATCTAATAAATTAAACAGGTCTGAGACAACAGATTTTTTTTTCAGTGGTTTTATTTTATAAATGCACTGGTTTCGTCTGAAAAAGGGCAGAGGAGGGACGAGGGGAGAGAATAAACAATGTTTTCTTCACTGTCGTCAGTCCAAAAGTTTCCACCAGTGTTTTATCGTCTTCGGTCCAGCTCGGTGCTCGGTGTCCGTCGTGTGAAAACAGTCTGTACTTACATAGTATTAAAATGTCCTGCTGCTCTAAAACGCCCGGGTAAAAAAAACAGGAAGTGATAATCTGACGTCAGGAGGCGGGAATGTCGTGAGTCGCTTTTAGATTCTGGGTTTTCTTTCTTTCTTTTCGTTTTGTTTTGTTTTGTTAGTTTGTTTCTGTCGTCACTCGTTGGTGAATCCAGCTGTGGCGAGGAAGAGCGTTCAGTTTGCAGACGGGTGGAAGGACAGCTGCTGCGCCGCGTGAACAGCTGCAAAACACAACACAACACACAACACACTGTTAGATCCAGCTGTCTTACCAAGAATATCTGTCTTATTTCTAGTCAAAATGTCACTTCTAGTCAAAACAAATCAAATTATACTCAAAATAAGACTCGTCACATAAAAATTAGCTTGTTTTTAGACACTTTTTACTTCTTTCAAGCAGATTTTCACTTGAAATAAGTAGAAAAATCTGATAGTGGAGCAAGTTTTTCTTTCTTATTTATTACGAGCACAAAAAACCTGCTTTCACTGGCAGATTTTTCTACTTATTTCAAGTGAAATTTTGTTCGAAACAAGTGAAAATGATCTAAAAACAAGTTATTTTAAGTGGAAAGAGATTAGTTTTGACTAGAAATGAGACGTTTTGACAAGAAATAAGACAAATATTCTCTGAAAGATTTTGAGTTTTTGCAGTGTACATTTGCAATACTGTGCAGAAGTGTGGGGAAACACGTACAAAAGTGTCATGCACCCCTGTTTGTTCACACTTCAAAAAAGAGCCATAAGAATCCTACACTATGCACCAGTACAGAGCATCACACAAACCAGTTGTCCATCAATGCAAAAATCCTCAAACTACACAACTTAATCAACTACAAAACTCTGCAGATTATGTACAGGGCCGAAAACAGAGACCTTCCACATAACTTACAAGGTTCAACTACCAACAACATTTCTCCCAAAATTGAAAAAAAAAAAGGTCATTTAGAGCTTTTATTGCCTGAAATGACTAAACTAGTCTAAATAACAAAAATAGTATTTTCAGACCTTGAATAATAATAATAATGCAACGGAAATCATGTTCATATTTATTCCTAAACAACACAGCAAGAATATTTGACCTCAGGAAAAGAAAAGAATGACTGTCATACATGTAGAGATGCTTTTAAGAAACATTTTGTGAAAGTGGTCTCTTATTTGTCTCAGAAATAAATAAGAGACCACTTTCACAAAATGTTTCTTCCTGAGTTAAAATATTCTTGTTGTGTTGTTTAAGAATAAATATGAACATGTTTCTTTGCATTATTATTATTATTCAAGGTCTGAAAAGACTTGATATTTTTGTTATTTAGACTAGTTTCGTCATTAGCCAATAAAAGCTCTAGATTACTTTTTTTTTTTCAATTTTGGGAGAAATGTTGTCGGTAGTTGACACATACCTATACATAGTAAAACCAGAGAAACTGATCATTTTGGGAGTGGTCTCTTAATTTTTTCCAGAGCTGTATGTTATTTAGGCAGAGGAGAGTGAGAACTCGGCTAAAATCCTTTTCTATCTCAGTCACTGGTGTCAAACAGTGGAACAAACTAGATGATGAGGTTAAAAAATCAAGAAACTTGTGAGCTTTTAAAAAGGAAATGAAACAAAACTCTATTCTAGACAATTATAAACTGATTTAAACCCAGAGAAAGAGGTTTATTAGCGTTATTCTGGTCTGGCTGTCTGCAGTCACCTTGTGCTGGTCCGATGTAGAAGTGCTGCGGCGCCCCCTGCTGGGCCGGCGGGCCGTGCTGAGGGTTGGAGACGGCGGCGGCCTGCTGAGCGGCGGCGTAGTGCAGCATGACGGGCGCGTGGCCGTGTGCTGCAGAGTGGTGCTGTGCCGACATCCCTCCGGCCATGTGAGCCTGCAGAGGACGGAGACAAGACGAGATGAGACGCTGCACACACACGGGGCGCCGCTCGGTCCAAGAACATGAAAGGCCTTTGCAAACCAAGTCTGGTTTTTTTGTCCGAAATTGCCGCATGTTTAAAAATTAATTTTGTCTCATTTTCCTAAGTTTGGAAGTGTTAATAAAAATGCATTGTAATAAAACGCATCGGACTCAACTCAAGATGTCTATGCGTTATGATTTTTGTGGAGTGACAGATCAGAAAAACGGGCTTGGTGTGCAAAGACCTTAAAGGATAATTGCCGTTTTTTTACAATCTGGACCTTATTTCTAGTATAAAATCCGATCATTTCCTCCCCCAGATAACTTTGGTGTCATTACAAGTGGTTGTGATGAAATGAGCTCCAGCCGAGAGCCGCGTATATCCGTATAATGGAGTCTACAGGGCAGCAGAATGCAGCCTCTAAATAACACATTATCTGCAGAGAAACTCCTTCATTTCACCAATATTTAGTTCTGATAGGCTAGTGCTATTCCCCTCTGAGTCCGGGGTTAGCTGTTATCAACATCCGGGGTCTGTAGGTTGACCTACTGACCTCTGACCTGGATGATGTCATCTCTGAGCGCCGCACGGCGAGGCTTGTTGCTAGCGCTAATGCTACGGTTGGTTTCTGCGTGTTTCCGACTTGTCAGAATAAAATGAGCAGCTGGATGAAGTTCAGCTTCCACAGGCTTCCTCTCCTCAACCTGGACTCACTAAAGCTCCGGCTAGTTGAGATAAAAATGGACCCGAATGCCGAAGCAGAATGATTATTATCAGAATGAGCCGGGCAGCGGTCGGAGATGACATCATCCAGGTCAGAGATCAGTTAACAGCTAACCCCGGACTCAGAGGGGAATAGCACTAGCCTATCAGAACTAAATCTTGGTGAAATGAAGGAATTTCTCTGCAGATAATGTGTTATTTAGAGGCTGCATTCTGCTGCCCTGTAGACTCCATTATACGGATATACGCGCCTCTCGGCTGGAGCTCATTTCATCACAACCACTTGTAATGACACCAAAGTTATGTGGGTGAGGAAATGATCGGATTTTATGATAGAAATAAGGTCCAGATCTAGTTTCCTCAGGAATCTAAAGGTTTCACCCAGATGAACTGAAGTTGAGGTGTTGGCACCGACCTGTGTGAGCTGTCCGATGGAGGGGAAGCCGTGGGGCAGCTGCTGGTGGGCAGCGAGGCCGTAGCTCTGCAGGTAGGAGGCCTGGGGGGAGCTGTGGCCGGGGGGGAGGTTAGGAGGAGCAGCAGCCGACAGAGCAGCAGAGTGGAACATGGACTGAGGCTGAGGACCGGCCGCACTCGCCTGAGAGACGAGAGAGAGAGAAGAGACACACAACACACATTAGATACAACCTTTAACTCTGTCACTTCATGATCTGGGCCCAGTTGTTCAAAAGGTGTAGTCTGGATAAAAATTATCTGTATTTTAAGATCCCTTTTTTTCTACCCAGGATCATGTACTCCATCTTAATTTTATCCCAGTTGTTCAAAGCAAAGTTAGATTGGATCAGTCTGATCCTGATCCAAACTGTTCAAGATTACCAAATCCAGATAAAGATGCTCTAGATGGGACTGTGCATCACACTGAAGGCTGATTGGTCTGTTAACAACAGGTAGAACAGCAGCATGAGGTCTCTCAATGTGTGTTTATGTGAAAACAGAGTGTATGTATTGTTTTCTGTGCTCTTTGTTGTTTCTTCAATGTCTTTTAAACAGTCAGACAAACTAACCCATTTCCCCATGTGTTTCAAATTAAAACTTCAAATTTTAAAATTCAAACTTCAAATTTTAAAATTCAAACTTCAAATTTAATTAAATTCAGTTGTAGTTTTTCCAGTTAAACTTTATTAACTAATCACTGTTATGGTTTAAAAATTAGGTACAAAATATAAATCAATAAATGTATATATACTACATTATAAATATTGTTTATTTGACAAGTTTGAATTTAATTTAAATCATAAATAATTTTGTTCCTGAATCCACCAGACTGCTGGGATCAGATTAATCCTGTGTTTTTAGATCAAAGTTTTCCAGATCCGACTAAAAAGTTTTCATCGACACAACCTGAGGGTTTGATCCAGATGAAAACCAGGACTGGATCACGTGATGTGATCTGGTCTCAGAATCCGTTTTTGGTTTTGAACAAAGCCATTTTCTGATTACTTTTGAACAACTGAGCTCTGGTGTCGTCTTAAACTTGGATAATTAACAGTAAAGTTCATTGACAAAGAAGTTTCCATCTGATCCGGTGTTTACAGGAGCCACTGCATTTATTCACCACAGACGTTATACAGCCGTGTGACAGATGCTGAGTGTTGTTAACGGGCCGGTCCAACCAGAACAACTGGTTCAGACTGAACTTAGAGAGAAATGACTCGGCTCGTTTCTCCTCTTTTTTCTTTTGGGCCTAGTTCGACCGGGTTCGGGCCGAGAGTTAATGTGTCGAGTCCAGGCTCCAACACCCGTGGTTTCAATCAGATTTTAATGTTCAGGCCCGTTGAGAACTGTAGAAATCAAAACATCCTGCGACTGATCCCAGATCAGATCTCTGCTCTGATCAGATCAGTAGTTGTTCATAGTCGTGACTCTTTCATTCAAACATTTGAAGTGAAGAAACGTCTCTACACGATGACATCGACACGGAACCAGACAACATTCAGTTTCACCGTTTATACATGATGTCATTTTACTTCCTATCAGTTTAAGAAAAGGTTTATTCCACCTCTCTGAAACCAAATGAAATGTCATTAGATTTGAGCTGTTTATCCTGATGGAGCTGTTCATACCTGGGAGTGACCGGGGCTGGGGGCCGCGTGCTGGGGGGGCTGGTTCCCGGTGGGGGTGCTGGGGGGCTGAGGGTGATGGAGGGAGCCGGAGTGGTGAGAGAACGACTGAGGAGCTGAGAGAAAAAGAGACAGAGAGACAGAGATAAATGAAGCTGCAGGTCGAACCGTCTCAGAGTTTCCTCTCTTCCCTTGAAACCATCATCTCCCAGGACGTTTCAGCTGCTTCTGTCTTCAGTAGGGATGTCACGATTACTTGTTTTCACAATTAATCGCGGTATTAAACGCCACAATTAATTGATCGTAAAGATTCCTAAATACCGTCACTTTCTGAAAAAGATTATGTTGGAAACATACTGTATCTGCAGATGTGGCGCCAAAGTAAAGGTAAACGCACAGATACTGGTCCATTTACCTAAAGTAACACTGAATTGGTAGGAATTTAAATGTTAGCTTGTCATTTGTATTGTGAAATAGATATAGATGGCAATTAATGACTTAAATATTTCAAACATTTCCCCCAGTGGATTAATGACTGGTCCTATATTAAGAGATTAGTATTTGATTTTACACATTCACAGTGTTGTGAAATGTATTGATGCATAATAATCGTGATAATCGCAATAGGCTACCGTGATTATTTCTCTGACAATAATCGACAGTTGTACTCTATTTTCTACATTTAACCAGTTTTTTCTCTGTTTATTCCCCACTCACCCCCATTATTTTGATTTTAAAAGGTGTGCAGTCTGTGGCTCTAATTCATGAAATGATCTCATAAATTGTAAAATGTAATCTCTTACATCTTAATCTCTATATTCTTAGAAATGACAACGACAAATGATGACAGATTTCTCATAGAACAACGCAAACATGCGGTCCAACACTGGAAACACTCATCAACTCTAAGTCTTTCGCTTTCTCACACTTTTTGGAAAAGAAACCCATGTGGTGGGATCTGGAACGGTCAAATCCAGCTCTGGTAGCTGAATTTTCCAGGAGAACTCAGGCTTTTTCAGGACATTGGACTTTTTTTTCTCATTTTCCATGACTTGAAAATTGGTCAACCAGGTTTTCTCTGTTTCTTCCTCTCTCCAGAAGCCTCAGAGCTCTGGTTTAAACACGTTCAGTCTGCGGCTCAGAGTGTGAGCTGTGATTGGCTCTGCTCACCGTACATGGCCGCCGCCTGTGGCCCCGGGGGGCCGTCGCCCTGGCCCGGGTACTGGGGGCCGGGGCCCATCTGCTGGGGGGGGGCCCCGGACGTCAGCATCCTCGCTCCGCCCTGAAGCATCGAGTACACCGTCTGGAAACAACAGACAAACAAAGAAACAGTGAAACATTTACTACATTTATTAGGCTATTTTTCTTTTCATAGTTTGGGTTATTCATGTGTTTCTTCTCACACTGAATCTTTGCATCTGCCAGCGCTTCTTATAAAAAGCAATGGAGCAAAAATAGCAATAGATTTATTATAAAATGTTATAAAATATTGGTTGAGGTAAAAAAATAAGAATAAAATTGAGTGAGTGTGAGCTGGCACCTTCCAAATAATCTATACACCTCATCTATCAGCAACTTATTGAAGCACCAGTCTGCATAATGTTTTTATATTTAAAGCAGAACAATGCAGCTCGGCCGGAAATAGCTCGCTCCTTCGTTGGTTTCTCTTTTTTTCCCTCTCCGGAGCTCCCCCACAGTTCTGGTAGGCACATGTCACTGTCGTAAAAAAAAAAAAAAAAAAAACTCGCCGCCGCCACCTCCTCCACCCCCCCTACACGTGCTTGTGTTTACTGCTGTTTGCTAAGCCCTGCTAACACCGAGCTAATGCTAACACGGAGCTAATGCTAACACGGAGCTAACGCTAACACGGAGCTAATGCTAACACGGAGCTAATGCTAACACGGAGCTAACGCTAACACCGAGCTAACGCTAACACGGCGCTAACGCTAACGCTAATACAGCCACACACAGGCACAAAGACACAGACATACACACACAGGAATAAAGGTTCCAAAACGCGAAGGTGTGTGTGTGTGTGTCATGATGTATTACATTATCTTATAAAAGACCCATGGTGTGTGTATCTGTGTTAGCATTAGCTCCCTGTTAGCCACAAGCTGAACTTCATCAGTAAACATTTCATGTTTCCATGGTTTCCTCCGACTTTCCGAACTCAAACCAATCACGATTCGTGACATGCATGACGTCATCTGCGTTCTTATCTCGTACTGCCGTAAGGCAGTTTCTCGCGATACTTCTATCCATTGACGAGATTTGTAACACCGAGACGGACGACTGATCTTGCAAGTGCGGTTTTCAGCCAGTGGGGGGGGTGAGCGCATTGGCCTAGACCCCATTCACTTCATAACAGGTCACTCAACCATCACAGTGACTCTGAGCCACAATAATTACAGCCCAAATCCTGCATAGTTCTGCTTTAATTAATTTTCACCTGTTGCACTTTTGGCCACTTGTATATTTGTGCTGTATGAACTTTACTTTAGATAAGTACAAAGAATCAACTTCCACTGCTCATCATTAAGGAAAAGTGCACAACTGTTGATTTGTGAAAGGAACAGGCGGCCATCTTTTGTTGTTTATGTTTTATAGTTTTTCTATGTTGCACTGTACATTTTATTGTTTATCTTGAATTTTTCTATGTTGTATTTCTCATTGTTTATCTTGAGTTTCATGTAATTCTTAGATGATGGGAGTGGAACTTTGTACAAGTCTTCCAGGCTTCGTTCCCTCCTTGCACTGTTTTTTTTTTTAAAACTTGTGCTAAATAACTTGAGTTGTGATTATAGTTTACGACAGCAACTGTGTTTTTTTTAATTTTTTATAAAGAGGTGTGCCACCTGACGTCAGCATTAAGATCCGTGTTCCATCCAATTATAAATCCATGGAGCGGTGGATAACGATATTTTTCATCTACCATGATTCGTTCTTTTAGAGCTAAAATATTAGAAACTAGAGCTGCAGGCTGGATTTGTCTGGAACTGCCCTTTAATGTTCATCCTCTCCCTGGTTTCAGAAAACACTTGATCAGCACAACTTGTTTACCCTTGTTGGACTACGGAGACCTTTGCTTTGCGTTTTATTACTGGTTGCAGCTATCGTGTACATCACTGTTCCTTATATGCCGTCGCACATTGTCCATCTCTGTATGTCCGTAGACTCTCTCATTGGCTGACTTTTATTTATAAATCTATTCTTGGACTTTTGCCTACATATTTGTGTGTACACATGTGTAGAAACCTCAGGACATTATACAGATGCAGGTCCCGAGAGTGATAACTGAACTGGGCAAAAAGGCTTTTAAATGTTCTGCCCCGTCGACCTGGAACGATGTGCAGATAGAAGGACCTGAAACTGACACATCTTGTAACTCTGGGGGAATTCAGGTCAATTATAATAGACAGAGAATTGAGCTCAATCGGACTGTGTGATTGCGTTGTTTAATCATGTTTTCCTGAAATGACTTTTATTTGAGTCTTGTGTGATGTGCAACTGAGCCGTTTGTGTGCTGCCGTCTTGGCCAGGTCACTCTTGAAAAAGAGGTTTTAAATCTCAATGAGTTTTTTACCTGGTTAAATAAAGGATATTGATTGATTGATTGATTGATTGATTGGTTTCACTGTGTTTCTGTGGGTGAGTGGTGGCTCGTCTCCACGGCGACGTACCTGTCCGTGGTAGTGTGGCGCCATGGCCTGGATCACCTGTCCGTACTGCAGGTAGGACATGGGGAACTGGGGGACCAGCGGCCCGGCGGCCGAGACCGGGGCCTGCAGGATGGGGGAGGGGGAGGAGGGGTGGTGCTCCGGCCGCTGCCCCACCACCGGCCCTGAACAGAGGAGAGGGGGGGGGGGGGGGGTTAGTGGTTTAACCTGGACCTGAACAATGTTAAAGGGATAGTTCACCCAAAATTTAAATTTCTTCTCTGAGTTACAGGGGGTCTCGGCGTAGCAGTGCATGTCCATATAACGGCTGCAAATGGATACCAACTGTCTTTGTAACAAAAAGACACACCAAAAAACAAACTGGGAAGAGGACAGACTCTGGTTCGTACAAATTTGACGAACTGGGAAGAGGAGCTTCCGCTACAAACAAGCTTGAAATATAGACTTATTTATCATGTCGGGGCTTCAATACAAGACGGACATTACATACGAGCAGCATGGAGGTATTTGGATGTTTTTTGGTGTGTCTTTTTGTTACGAAGACAGTTGGTATCCATTTGCAACCGTCATATGGACATGCACTGCTACGCCGAGACCCCCTGTAACTCAGAGAAGCCACGGATGAGCCGGGAAATTTTTAAGAAATCCTTTATTCCACAGGCCGTACAAGCTCTGAATATGTTTTGATTGTTTGACTGCACCATGGCAACCCCTTAGAGGGCTGTTGTATCTACTGTTGTTGTTGTCTATGCCTGTTTTGCACAACATTTCAGTTTGTTTCTTGTTTCTATGTCTTTTATGTGTAGCTGCTGTGGAGTGCTTATTGTCTTATGCTTTATTGTCTTGGAGAGGCCGAAGACAAATTTCCACTACGGTGGACAATAGAGTCTTTCTATCTATCTTCTATCTGACCTTTGACCTCTGGTACAGGACTCACCTTTGGGCCGGGGGTATTTGCCCTGGTTGACGGAGGACATGGAGGACATGGAGGACATGGCGTACTGGAACATCTGAGGAGCCTGAGGAGACAAGGTCAAGGTCACGTTTATTTATAAATCACCTTGGAAACAACCTATTGTAATCTGTGTTGTTTTCACAATAAACACAATTTTTATTCAAAAAAGAAGAAGAAAAAAGGAAGCACAAACTGAGCAGAGTTTCTGCTACATGCATGTTTTCATGGCGGCCCGCCACGACTACCGTACTTTCCGGACTATTAAGTGCACCTGAGTATAAGCCGCACCAGCTAAATGTTAAAAGAAAATACATATCTAGGCCGCACTTGAATATAAGCTGCAGGTTTTCATGTTGTAACATGAGATATTTACACAGAAAGACAGTAGAGAACTGTGACAGTCTGTTGTGGTTACGCTCCTCTCCTCCATGTGCATCTGTTGACAACAAGCCGGCGAGAAATCAATAAATGGAGCGGTGGATAACGTTACATAACATATACGATGTTACGACGTGTATGTTTGTGTCATCTTAACCGTCGTCAACACAAGATTACGAGTGCAAGCAAAAAAATAAATAAATTAAAATATAAAAAGTCGAGCTGAGTCGTGCTGGTGGAAAAGAGCCCATTAGTTTAACACCACGCAGCCTGACGCTTCTGTCGGTTCAGGATAATGTTACAGTCGCCGCCGCCAGACGACAAACAGACAAACAGACAAACCATCAACTCATCATGGAGTCGTCTCACCTGCATTGGGATCTGGGACACGTAGGACAGGTAGTGTCCCGGGGGGCTGTAGATGGCCCCGCCCCCTCCCTGCTGCCCGGGGGGGGGCAGCGCCAGCGAGGGGCTGGGCGCCGCCACGCGGGGGGGGGTGGGCGTGGGCGCAGGCTTCTGTCACAACACAGAGGAAGAAACAAAACAGTTATTCATCGAATCTAACATCTGACTGTAGCCTTTTAGTTTTATTCATTCATTTATTTATTTCTGTGCTTTTTTAATGTGACCAACCAGAGGGGAGTTTCCTTTGACGGGGAGGAACTCCTTTGCGTTTGGATTCAGTGTTGAGTTTTTCACTTGTCTGCAAAAAACAAACAAAAACAAAGAAAACAACATGAAACACTGCAGGAAACATGAAAAGAACTCTTTTTCTGTTTTTATTATTTTAATTTTATCTTTTTCTGTCTTTCTATTTCATTTAAACCTCTGGAAAAAAAATAAGAGACCACTTTCACAAATGTTTCTTAAAAGCATCTCTACATGTATGACAGTCATTCTTTTCTTTTCTTTTTTAACTCATTCTCCTTAATGAGACACTGATGAGGTCGTCACCTGAACCACATCTGGTTTTATAGGAAGATTATAAATAAAAACCACTGCTGGGATTAAACATCGACATTATCCCACAAAAACTGATTTATAAACTCTTCCTGAGTTAAAATATTCTTGCTGTGTTGTTTAGGAATAAATATGAACATGTTTTCTTTGCATTATTATTATTATTATTCAAGGTCTGAATAGAATTGATATTTCTGTTATTTAGACTAGTTTAGTCATTTTCAGACAATAAAAGCTCTAAATGACAATATTTTTATTTCAATTTTGGGAGAAATGTTGTCGGTAGTTGATAGAATGTAACAAAATTAATTTTATTCTAACACATACCTATAAATAGTAAAACCAGAGAAACTGGTCATTTTGGGAGTGGTCTCTTAATTTTTTCCAGAGCTGTATATTGTTTATTGAACTTTTAAAGAAAAGTAGAGCTCTTTGTTTATTATGATTATTATTATGATTATGAGGTGACTCACGCTGCAGCGGCCTCTGTTCTCTCCTCTCCGCCGCCACCGCCGGGGCTCGAGGTCGGAGCAGCTGAGCTGGTGATGCTGCTGCTGGGCGGAGCCTCGGAGCTCGACTGCTGCTGCTGCTGCTGCTGCTGAGCATCATGGGTAGAGGAGGAGGAGGAGGAGGAGGAGGAGGAGGTGAGGGAGGGGGGGGCGGGTTTAGGGAGGCCGGGTGAGGAGGAGGAGGAGGAGGAAGAGGAAGTAGAGGAGGGAGGAGGATCTGAAGACGCTGAAGGAGAAGAGCTGGGCTGAAGCTGACGGAGAGAAGGAGAGAGAAACTTCATAATAATAATAATAATAATATAGTTAAAGCAGATATCATCGGCACGGCCGTTTCGGCTAATGCTGTGTTCAAGGCAGACTTTTGAAACCGTAAGTTACAGCTTCAAGTCACAACTACGACTTGGTAGCGTTCCAGGTAACCCGTAGCTCGTGTTTTTACCGTCCTGTTGTCTGTGAAAGTTCCCTATAACGGCCACTCGTAACTTCCGACCCGTGAACTCGTACCAGATCGAACTGGTATGACTTCACAGGAAGGAAAAACACAAAGTACGAGTTTCCTTGAACGCACCATGAGTTAGCAGCCCCCGCCCTTGTCAGGCATCAATTGGTCCTCGTGCTACGTCACCACATTCACGCGCATCCCTTGGCTGCACACACAGCCCTTCATGCCGTTCTCTCCCCTCATTGGATAACACTTGTATCCCACAAGGAAAATTTTCTCCTCGGGTTACAGCAGAGCAGAGTGACGGAGAGACTCGTGTTTAGGCTGAAATACTTCATGTAAGTGATTGCTGACGGAAAATAGGACTATTTAGGACTTATATTAACAAAAACATTCCACTGATATCTGCTTTAACATAATAATTTTAAAACAACTGGAAAAACAAAACACAACTTTCACTAAAACATCGGTACAATCTCATATTTGGAAAAGCTTATATTCACCGTAAAAGATCATTTCACCCACTACAATGAACACCTGGTCCAGAGCTGATTCTACACTCTTCATCTCTTTATGTTTCTCTCTATTCTCTCTTTTTATTTACCATCACGTCCAATATGCTGCTCTGTTTCATTCTGTCTGAGTTAGTTTGTTTGTTCTGTAGCTGCTCTTTATGCCATGTGGTTCTGTACATGATGTCTGACTGTCTTGTAATGTGTTTAAAGGGACAGTATGTGAGAAATCTAAAGCAGTAGTAAGTAGTAAAATCATCCTAATATGTCACAGATACTCAGGAATAATGTTCATATAACATACTGAACTCACCAACAACAATAGTGCAGCCAGAATATTCGCATAATTTTTTTTTTTTTGCAGACAGACGCAAATCATGTTTATGTCTTGAATTTACGTTTTGGCATGTGGTGCCAATCACAGCGTCAGTGGCGTTTCAGCTTCCGGGTTGCCAGTTAAGCTACCACTGAGCTGCAGCTACGGCTGGGAGATAAAACAAGCTCCAAAAATGATAGTTTTCTATTATTGGTTATTATGGTCATTATTTCCTTGATATCACACGGTAGAAATTAGCAACTTGTCTCTCTGCCTCAAAAAAAATGAGGATGGGAAAACGGTATGAGAACATCAGGTTGCTCATCACGCATCATGAAAATTTAGATTCTTTGGCAAAGTGTTTGTGTCTGTTGTGTCTCGGCTTCACAGCTCTCACCCTGAACTCCTTCCCAAACTTGCGTAGTTCCTCCAGCTGAGTCCTCTGCTGCTGAGACGGAGCTGAAGGAGACACAAGGAGGCATGAGGAGGAGGAGGAGGAGGAGGAGAGAGGAGGAGGAGGAGGAGGAAGAGGAGGAGGAGACAGGAGGAAGAGGAGGAGGAGGAGGAGGAGGAGAGAGGAGGAGGAGGAGGAGGAGGAGGAAGAGGAAGAGAAGGAGGAGGATGAGAGAGTAAGTCTTTGGTCGCACTGCACGCAGAAGTTGCGCGCGCCTTCTCGGGCGCTTGGCTGGTCGCACTGGGAGCTATTTCTCCTCTTCTCTCTGCGCCGGTCAGACATCGACTGCAGTCGTTCATACTCGTATTCACTCGGTTTTCCACACACACGTCATTTTAAACATGTGTGTGTGTGTCGCGTGTGCAGACGAAACTGACAAATATTTAAGCTCTAGACGGACAAGCAACAACTTAATTAATCATCATTTTATTTATTTTATTTTGAAAATTGACCGGATTCTCTCGCCTTTTCTGTGCCCGACTTCCTGTCTGGTACGATCTGGTCTACCCAGCTTGACAGACGGCGCTCTCGGCGCTCTCGCTCGCATGAAAAATAGAAATGAACCGATCTGAAGCGCTGCAGGCGCACGCACTGCACTCCACAGCGCGAGATGTGCGACCAGGCAGACCGGTTAACACAGGGGTGCTCACACTTTTTCAGCCTGAGAGCTACTTTTAAAGTGACCAAGTCAAAATGATCTACCAATTTTTGGTCGTCCAGTTGGTCAGACTATGCGGGGGGGGGGGGGGCTGCGTTTACCGTGCGCCCCTGTCTGTATGTGAACCTGTGTCTGGGCAGAGATGAGAGATGGTGTTTGTTTTTTTTTTAATAATCATGCTAGCGTTTCACCATCTCTCATCTGTCAGCTGTCAGCCTCTCAACCTGCCGCCTCTCTCGCTTGCGGGCGCACGGCACGTAGACACACGTGAGGAGAAAAAAAAAAACTTTTTTTTTTTTTCTGTTAGTGGGAAACACTGATCAAGCTGTGCGTACACACAACTCTGCGCAATATTCCATTGATAAATCACACCGGACCCAAGAATGGTGCAGACATGAACACACCTCATATTCCACCCCCAGAATGCCACAGCACAACCATATGGTCAGCACGTGCATAATTAAGTAGCCATGTGCTCTGTGGAGCGGCGACAAATTAACAACAAAGACAACGGGCGGAGAGCGTGATTCACCCGGAATGATGCTTCGGCGGACCTGCCCTCGCTTTTGAGGTCGGTTCTTTTACAGTCTATGGGTCGGTTGTGAGAAAAATGCTGCTGTCCAGACAACTGTGTTTTTAATTTTTTTTTTTTGTTTTTTTTTTGTTCTTCATCACGCGATCGACCCAAATCGACGTAATGAGCACCCCTGGGTTAACATGTGGTCCGATCTGAAACTGCCTCCGCTCCAGGGCGCTGCGCTTCGGTTCCGCGTCCAGTGCGACCAGGCTGAAATAGACAGAGGAGGGGGAGAGAAGAGGAAGAAGAGGAAGAAGAGGAGGAGACCTTTTCTCCTTTTACCTTTGTTGCTCTTCACGTCCGGAGGAACAGACAAACTGTCGACTCGCTCTTTAGCTGCTGAGCTCAGGATCTCATTCACTGAGGAGGAAACATGAAAACACAGGTTAGTCTTCTCTCTCTCTCTCTCTATCGTTCATGAATCAGATGTTTAAACGTTTTAACGGCGTCTCACCGTCGACGGGGAAGGTGGGGACGGGGCTGGAGGTGGAGGCTGTCGCCGTGGTGACGGTGGAGCTGGAGGAGGAGGAGGAGGAGGAGGAGGAGGAGGAGTCCAGGAAGACAGGGAGGTCCTGGGAGGAGGCGTCTGGTTTCAGAGCACGAGAGACTGTGGAGGGAGAGAGAGATGAAGATGAGGAGGAGGAGGAGGAGGAGAAGAGAGATGAAGAGGAGGAGGAGGAGGAAGAGAAGAGAGATGAAGAGGAGGAGGAGGAGGGGGAGGAAAAGAGAGGAAGAGGAGGAAGAGGAGGAGAAAGGAGGAAGATGAGGAGGAGAAGGAAGGGGAAAAGGAAGAGGAGGAGGAGGAGGAAAAGAGAGGAAGAGAGGAGGAGGAGGAAGAAGAGAAGGAAAAGAGAGGAAGAGGAGGAGGTGAAGGAAGGGGAAAAGGAAGAGGAGGAAGAGGAGGAGGAAAAGAGAGGAAGAGGAGGAGGAAGAGGAGGAAAAGAGAGGAAGAGGAGGAGGAGAGAAGAGGAAGAGGAAAAGCAAGAGGAGGAGGAGGAAAAGAGAGGAAGAGGAGGAGGAAAAGAGAGGAAGAGGAGGAGGTGAAGGAAGGGGAAAGGAAGAGGAGGAAGAGGAGGAGAAAGGAGGAAGAGGAGGAGAAGCAAGAGGAGGAGGATGAAAAGGAGAAGGAAGAGTAAAGGGGGAGGAGGAGGAGGAAGGTGAAGGAGGAGGAGGAGGAAGAGTAAAGGAGAAGGAGGAGGAGGAAGAGGAGCATGTCTGTACCTGCAGGAGAGGACTGTGAGTGCGTCGTCGTCCTCACGTTCCTCTGAACTCTCTGGGACTTTGGTGAAGTTCTCAACACAACTGAAACACACACACACACACACACACACAGGTCAACCTTAATCAATAATCAATAGGCCTGTAACGATACACGTGTTGAAACCGAAGGCTGTGACGAGGGGGGGGGGGGGCGGGGGGGGACTCTAAAGTCCCTCTTGACAAGGGAAAAGAAGTAGGGACCGGACCTGCCATGCCGTGTAAAAAAAACCAAAACACAACAACAACAAACTGAGAGCGATCGTGTGTCACGACTTCCTGTATCTGGCCCTTCAAATTAAAAGCCCTATAGCCTTTCTTATACAGTTCAGTCATGTTGATTTTGACAAAACACGGCTCCAAATGTTTTTTTTTCCTTCGACCAATCGACCAATGAGATTTTGGTCAGCCAAATTGCATTGTATTATAATTGACCCTTTGTTGGCCTTCTGATTGGTCTGCTGATCCACCAATCAGAGCGCTTCTCCCCATGTCACATGTTGCACAACATTCTAAGGTTGGACAACCCTGGAATGAAACCCTATGAACCGAGATAGGTAGACAGCAATTTTTTTGGCAAAAACTACTTAATAATTTTTCAATATGGTTAAAATGTGCCTGGGGTTCCTGCAATAGCAACTCACGATATCTGGAACGTATTCCTGGAGTCATTTTTATCCCATTCCCTAAACACAAGACATCAATAAACATAGGCTACTTGGCCCATGTGTACTGTATAACATATTACTTTAACCTTCTGTTAGTTGAGCTTAATAATAGGGTTTGGGGGTGTCCACTAGGGGGAGCTGTAGGCATAGGTCAGGGGTTAACTGCAAAGTTTTGTTTGTTGTTGTTGTGTGCAGTCCTCATGAGAAGTGAGCCCGTTTTCCCTGGCTGTACTGTGCTAAGTGCTAAGCTCATTCATCCTCCAGTCCACTCTCTGGTCGTGTTCATAGACAGAGAAGATCTAATACCTTCAAAGTTATCTAGCAAACGTAACATTACCGCCACTAATGTCTTTTTAACTTTGTGAAGTTTTACGAGGAGAAACGGGAGATCGGCGGAGATTAGCTTGTAGCTAACGTTAGCTAGCGTCGTTAGCTACTAGCTAGTGAGTGACCAAAACAATGATTTTTCCCCATTTTTCGGAAAAGTCAGGTAATGCCCGTTCAATCGCTATTGAGTCACGTCTGTCCTCTATCATGGACACTATTTTTCTGATGTATAAATTAATTAAAATTTTCCTTACAAGCAATTTAAATCTTCCTAATTTTCAATGGTTTCCAATGGGAGTTAACCCTTCCGTGACCATTGTTTGTCCAACCTAGCAACAGTGACCGTGTGGGGCGGGGCCTTGACAAAGGGTCAATTGCTTAACTATTGTAAAGTGCATTGAGTTTGCCCTGTGCATGCACTTTATAAATTGAATTGAATTGAATTGAATAATGTTTTTTGGTGGACCAGTGCTTGGTCGACTATTTGGGGGCAGCCCTAGTTATAACTGTTAATGTTATATATTGTTGTTATAATAAATAATCCAGTTTTTCTTTTTTTAACCTTAATAAAATTCTAATTGAATCGAACCGTGGGTCAGAAATCGAGATACGAATCGAATCGTGACTTTGGTGTATCGTTACAGGCCTAATAATCAATAATCAATAACAACCAACAACTCCTCCTCCTCCTCCTCCTCCTCCTCCTCCTCCTCCTCTCACCTCCGTTGAGCGGCGAGCGGCCGGCGTCGCCCAGCGCCTGAGGGTGAGACAGCGAGTGTGGGAGGACGTGATTGGTGCAGGGCGGCGAGCTGCTCTGTGATTGGCCGGCCGCTCTGACGGAGGAGGAGCCGGGCGGCGGCAGTCTGGTCGAGGTCGAGGTCGTTGCCATGGTGCGACCGGAGGCTCCGCCCCTCACGCCGCCACCGGACCGGGGAACAAACCGACCCTCCCTGGAAAACAGAGATGATGATATTTCATTAAAGGGACATTGTGTAGGAATTCCTCCATCTAGCGGTGTGGTTGTAGATCTGAAGCAACTCAGTCGTATTTTTCATGCTGCATTCACCTGAAATTGGGCAGACGGCAGACGGACGACAGCCGCTGCACGTAACGGCATAAACAAGCCTCTATGTAAACAAGTGGTCCGTCAGCACGAGGCAAAACAATACACGTGACAATATGTTGTCATGGCGATGTGGTATTGTTTTACCGTCTTTCTCTGGACTTCTGTGACTAAAATGACATCTGGTTTGTTAGCGACGGCCGTCTGCCCGACTGCAGGTGAATGCAGCATCAGTGTAACGCTCCATTCCTCCTCACTGCGTTACCACGTTATTCTTCTTTACAAGTTAATATTTTCTATTTTTCTATTTCGACGTGATTTAGACTTTTTTCTAGTATTTTCTGACTGTTTGATACATTATTTATGAATGACCTGTACATGTATCTTGTCTGATGCTGATTGGAACCAGTTGGCTCATGTTAAAAGGGGCGACACACCCACTAATCTGTTAACGCCGAGGACGGCTGACTGCCGACACGCGTCCGTGTTCTTGCTGCTAGGCAGTTTCATGAATTAAAAAGTGTTAAACTTATAGTGAGTGCCGTCAAGAACTTTTTTGTACTTTTTCACAGACGCCACCTCCACCTGAGCCGACAGCTCCGGTGTCTCCGCTGAGTTTCCGTGGTTTCCTACCGTCATGCTGCCACTGAACGTAAAAACATGGAGACACCACATGGCAGCAGCACCGAGCTTACCCGCTCCATGCTGACATCATGCAGCATGATGATGATGATGGTGAAATTTTACAGATAAAACCACGTGTTTTTTCATCAGCATCAGTACAGAACTGAAATGACGGTTAGAGGGGAATTCAATCAACCTTTATTTAACGGGAGCATTGGGAAAACGTTTTAAAGTAACGAATACGTTACTTTATCAGTAACGCATTACTTTTAAGTAACTGAGTTACTAACTGAGCTACTTTTTTATGAAGTAACTAGTAACTGTAACTAGTATCCTGCAGACCATTTCCTGCATGTCATTCCCCCTCTCTCTGCCCCCCCCTTTCCTGTCTATCTCACTATGTGCTATCAAATAAAGGCAAAAAAGCCAAAAAAATATACTAAAAAAAAAATGTTTTCACTTTCGTCCATTTTGGGCCAGTCCAAGAATTTCACTGTGCACACTGAGGCTCATGGGAAATGTAGTGAAAACACTTCGCTTTCCAAAACTCCTGGTTGTCCCTTTACAGGGTATATACAGGAATCTTGAAGTTAATTCTAAAACCTTTTTAAGACTTTTTCAAGACCTTCTCAATATTTTTCAACACCTCACCGCCGCTTCAAGCTGTAACCATTTACATCAGTGACACTTTTAACTGAACAGTTTTAGTTTGTGATAAAGACTATAGACCACTATGATACAACAGAATTCAAAATAGGTTAGGATAATAAATCAAAGGCAAAGTTTATAATAAAAAAAACAAAAAAAAACATTGCTCCACTCTCAAAAAACCAAAACAACAATCTTCTTTTCTTTTTTATGTACCGGTTCATCTTTGTTTTTTAATAAAATGAATAAATTCACACACTTTCACAGTGTCTTTTAGGACTCAAACTCTTGGACAGCTAATTCAGAAAAAATACCTTCAAAATTTAAGACTTTATAATGTTGTGAAAAGACTTTTTAATACTTTTTAAGGGTCTTAATTTTCCCAAAATTGATTTATCACCTTTTAATACTTTTCAAGACCCCGCGGATACCCTGCTTTAACTGACTGACGACCGAAGACTGATTTTACGACCGGGAGTCGATCCGTTGTGTTTAATTGTTGTTGTTCTGTGTGTTCATTACTATGTGAATCAACAGCAACAGGTGAGTGTTACCTGGAGGGGGCGGGGCTCGTCCTCTCCTCCTTCTCCCTGACCACGGAGCTGAACCGGTCCTCCTCGCTCCGCTCCTCCTCGTTCTCCAGGGAGATGCGGCGCCGGTACTGAAGCCCGCCCTCGATCTCACCGGCCAATCGGGCGGCTCGCGCCTCCCGCTGCCGGAACGACTCGGAGCTGCCTCGCTCCAACGGCATGCTGGGAAAACACAGAGGAGGAGGATGAAGGAAGAGGAGGAGAAGGAGGATGGAATAGGAAGAAGAGTAAGAGGAGGAATAAGAGGAAGAAGAAGAAAAGGAGGAGGAGAAGGAGGGAGAGGAAGAGGAGGAAGAGGCAATAGTGTAAAGCTGCAGTACCAGAGTAACAGTAGTTCTAGGACCGCAGGTCTAGGACCGCGTTCGGATGTTGCTGCGTTACTATGGAAACGGTCACAGCTCCGGAGGTGATTATTTGAATTTTACAAGTTCACATTTTGAGTTTGAGTGGTTAGGCAACGAAGAAAGGAGTTGGTTAAGTTTAGTAAAAAGATCAGGTAGAGTGTAGACAGGCCAGATCAGTTTGAGTGAGAAGTGCCATATTGGTTAGGTTTAGGCAAATAAAGGAGCTAATTAAAGCAAAGACGGTTTATAAACCTCTGATCAGAGGACAGCAGAGGAGGAGAACTATGGATATTTACCTTATGTTTCATTTTTACCGTCATTAACAGCAGAATAAATGACTTGTAGATTGTTACAGGGAGAGTGGAGGCTCTCTGCTTCCACACCGCTGCTGCTCAGAGCCTCTGCTGTCACTGCTCTTGTCGGTCACGGTGAAAAAAAAAAGAAAGGAGTTCGGTGGCACCGAGAGTCCGCAACAGTAAACGTGTTTATGACAGATAAGACTACACAAATACACCCATCCTAGTATATGATAATCCATTGTTCCATCGATTGATTATTATAAAGGCTTGGTTGGAAACAAACGCATACGACCGGGAGGAGGCAAGAA
Organism: Trachurus japonicus; assembly: GCF_045865225.1. Taxonomy (NCBI): domain Eukaryota; kingdom Metazoa; phylum Chordata; class Actinopteri; order Carangiformes; family Carangidae; genus Trachurus; species Trachurus japonicus. Next base: position 3,381,579 of record NC_140914.1, on the reverse strand, counting down.
AACAGCGGAGAACTGAGCCACAAAGCAATACTTCCATTCCGCACCCCTCTAAATAAATGTAGCTTTTATTCTACATATTCAAGCTTTAATTTTAGTAAAAAGACCAGTAGAGTGTAGAATAGAGAGAGTCCAACGACTGTCCAGAAAGTAGTTAGGAGCACGTTTGAGGTGATTTGTCGTCGATAAATCTGACGGCAGTAACTTCAGACGAGATTTGGTAAAAAAAATTAAAAAAACAGCAGGTAACGGCAGTCTCCACTTGGTAGGAAACCATAGATATACATATAGTATCTATGGTAGGAAGCGCTGTGACGTAAATCGAACGGTCCTAAAACTGCGGTCCTAAAACTGCGGTCCTAGAACTGCGGTCCTAAAACTGCGGTCCTAAAACTGCGGTCCTAAAACTGCGGTTACTCCGGTACTGCAGCTTCACCCTACTCGGAAGAGGAGGAGGAAGAGGAGGAAGAGGAGGAAGAAGAGGAGGAGGAAGAGGAGCAGCAGTTGTGTTTTAACCGATGGTTTGATGACGTCACTCACGTGTACGTGGACAGACTGGAGTCGTAGGTCGTCTTGACGCCGTACGTTTCCTCGTTGAACTTGAACATCTCGTTGGCGTCCCAGCCGTTGGACTGACGGGAGGAAGAGGAGGAGGAAGAGGAGGAGAGTCACCGATCAATAAACCATAACGATCAATACTGGATGTTGACTTCTCACATTCACACACACTAACATCTTCATCATCATCATCATCATTATGTCAATGAGATGAACTTTGTGTTTAAACTAGTGGGTGGGGGTGGGAGAAAAAATCGATTCACATACATATCGCGATATCTTTTTTGACGATTTTTAAATTGATTTTTTTGGGGGGGGGGGGAAATGTTTTGAATGTTTTTTTTTTGTATAATTTTTTAAAATATTGTGCAATGTGCATTTGTTCGCCTTTTTTTTTTACATCCAGAGAGTCCAGGTTTTGAAAAGGGTTTAAGTTCACTTTATAATGGAGTATGTTAATTTATAGGCTCCTACAGTATTTGTGTGCAGATAAATGTTAAAAACGCTAAAGACTAAAAATCGAGAGAATCTGCAATATCGTAGAATCGCAATTTAAATCGAATCGCCATCCAAAAAAATCGTGGAAGAATCGAATCGGGAGAAAAGCATATCATCCCAGCCCTAGTTATAACACAAAGTGCCTAACAGAGGATAAAAACTAAACAAAACAATACAAAACACCGTGAAAACCCCAAACCTCCCACCCCCACAAATATACACACAGATACACAATTACACTTGTATGATTTTTATTATTTGTTATTTATATTGAATTATAAAACGTAAAGGTGAAATCCGGCGATCTGATTGGTTGTTAGCCGTGGTATAATGAGCAGTTACCACGGCTACTATTCTAAAGCCTTATCACAGCGTAGGCTATCACTCCGCCTCAGGCAACGTATGACTGGTATGAATGGAAGTTGTTGTCATGTATCCATGACAACGGACTGTTGCAGTCCGTAGCAAAAGACAGTCGATGTTTCTACGATGTTAAAAATGTAGTAAAGTAGTGTAATTGACATGTTTAAGGTTTAAACTTTGACCTCCAGAGGGTTAACAACGGTAGAGGACTGAGACCAGATGCAGAGCTACTTGGAGCTAACGTCTGGAGACAAGGGACTATTTACTTCACACTGAGGCTATTTTATTGGATAATATGTATTTCTGGTTGAATAAAACTACATGAAATAACAAAAACTAAATTAAAACAAACTGAATTAGAGAAGAAAACAAAAGAACAGAACAAAAATATAAAGGCTACTATAATGAAAAATCAAAAACTATTGTAACCTTGAGTGGGGTTCACCAAGATAGAATACGGTTGATAAATACTTCTACTGCTACTAATAATAAATGTGTGTGTGTGTGTGTGTGTGTGTGTGTGTGTGTGTGTGTGTGTGTGTGTGTGTGTGTCCTCACTGTGTCTGACTCCAGGTCAAAGTTGTCTGCGTCTGCGTCTCCGTCTGCGTCCCACCTCTGCAGCACCTTCTCCCGGTGCTCGCCGTTGAGCCGCGACGAGCTGATGGCCGAGTCGGTGAACGTGTCTGTGAACGCAACACCAGTTTAAATCTCCACAGGAAAAAACTACAACACGACTCAGTCAGAGTTCATCCTGAAGGGAATTAAAATACTGAGGATGGAAATGAATGAATAAATAAAATAATGGCAGTAATATATTTTTTTGTGTCTTGTTTGCGTTTGTCGATCATCTATTTGATTATGTGTCCTCTTCACCTTTTATTGCACCGTATACATAAATAAAAAATAATTCATCCTTATGGCTGGGAATCACATCACTACTGATTTACTGAATTCATTTGATTCCGATTCACAAGGTCCCGATTCAATTCACTGCAAAATAGTGCTGCACGATTAATCTAATCGCAATCGCAATCGCGATGTCACGCCGTGCGATTACGTAATCGCACGAAAGAGTGCGATTGGCGATTTAAAGTACATAAATGTGCGACCGCGTGAGCCTGTAAACGGGACTTTAACTCCTGTAGTGTGTGGAGCGGAGCCGCTAATGTGTGCAGCATAGCAGACTCCGTCAGTAGTCATGTGACCAGCAGGTCTGATCACGTGACGACCCAGCTGGCAGACAGCGCTCCGTGTGCTGCAGGACCGTCACCGTGGTTACAGCAGGTGTGGAGCTTTAGCGTCACGGAGCGAACTGTGTTTTCCTCCGCAACATGTGCAGTGCGTTTAAAAAACGAGGAGGTATAGCTATAGAGAGCCTAAGCGGAAGCAGGAAGTAACGGCGCCATGGGACCTCAACTCTGAAAAACTCGCCGTTCAAATGAATGAGACTGAAAATTTTATTTCGTGATCCGATTGAATTGCGCCATGAGAAAAAAATATGTCCTCTACCTGTTTAAAACATCACGTTTCATGCCGAGAAATCAGCCGTTTATCATAAAACGGCAACAGAAGAATGTATTTTGTGTGAAGACCGCTCTACGGACTACAGATCTGTGTCCCACAGAAAATACGTCACCAACTGACACGGGAAAGGGCGGCAATTGGTGTGTGACGTCACCTACGCGACTTGTAGTCTTTCTGCTTACAGATTCTTCTGAATTTTATTCTACAATAGCTTTACAACAAACGGCTGATTTCTCGGGATGAAACGTGATGTTTTAAACAGGTAGAGGACATATTTTTTTCTCATGGCACAATTCAAACGGATCACGAAATAAAATTTTCCGTCCCGTTCATTTGAATGGCGAGTTTTTCAGAGTTGAGGTCCCATGGTGACCGTTACTTCCTGCTTCCGCTTAGGCTCTCTATGCCTGTTGGGGCGAACGACCAGAAAGCTCCGGTGTTTGGTTTTCTTTTAAAGGGATAGTTCACCCTAGAATGATATTTCGCTCATTATCTACTCACCCTCATGTGGACTAAGGGCTGGAAGAAGTTTCAGATTCCTCCGTCCCTTCTCTGAGTTACAGGGGGTCTCGGCGTAGCAGTGCATGTCCATATAACGGTTGCAAAGGGACACCGGAGCTCTTCGTAAAAAAACACACACAAAAAAACATCCAAATACCTCCATGCTGCTCGTATGTAATGTCCGTCTTGTGCTGAAGCCCCAAATTGCGTAATTGTCCCGAAAAAAATTAAATAAGTCTATATTTTAAGCTTGTTTGTAGCGGAAGCTTCTCGAAGCTCCTCTTCCTGGTCCGTCCAAATCTCGCGTGATTTGCGCCGGCGTCAGTGCGGTTACTGCGAATCACGCGAGATTTGGACGGACCAGGAAGAGGAGCTTCGAGAAGCTTCCGCTACAAACAAGCTTAAAATATAGACTTATTTAATTTTTTTCGGGACAATTACGCAATTTGGGGCTTCAGCACAAGACGGACATTACATACGAGCAGCATGGAGGTATTTGGATGTTTTTTTGTGTGTGTTTTTTTACGAAGAGCTCTGGTGTCCCTTTACAACCGTTATATGGACATGCACTGCTATGCCAAGACCCCCTGTAACTCAGAGAAGGGACGGAGGACTCTGAAACTTCTTCCAGCCCTTAGTCCACATGAGGGGGAGGAGATAATGAGCGAAATATCATTCTAGGGTGAACTATCCCTTTAACTGTCTTTTTTATTTATTTTTTATTTTTATTTTACGGTAACAGCCACACTCATTTGCGGTCTCCTCTCGTCTCCTCCGTTGTGTGTGTGTGTGTGTGTGTCTGTCTGTCTGTCTGTCTCTGTGTTACCTGTGTGCTGTGAGAGGAGGGAGGGGGGAGAAAGGCATTGTAATAAATGATGGCATCGCAGTAGACTATGAAACTGCACAAAAAGTTACCTATTTTTATTTAATACAAAGATACTGTAAGGAAACACTTATTATTTGAGAAATACAATCCTAAAATATGGTTATTTCCTGTGCTGTGCTTGATAATCAAGCAAATAGACTCCTTACAGCATTAATTTACAATATCGTAATCGCAATCGCAAATCGCAATATTTTCCACCATAATCGCACATTTTTATCAAATCGTGCAGCACTACTGCAAAAACTCAAAATCTTACCAAGAATATTTGTCTTATTTCTAGTCAAATCTCATTCTACTTAAAATAAGACTCATCACATTAAAAAGCAGCTTGTTTTTAGACACTTTTTACTTCTTTCAAGCAGATTTTCACTTAAAATAATCTGATGGTGGAGCAAGTTTTTCTTCCTTATAACAAACACAAAAAAACTGGCAGATTTTTCTACTTATTTTAAGTGAAAATTTGTTTGAAACAAGTGAAAATGATCTAAAAACAAGTTAATTTTTAGGTGATGAGTCTTATTTTAAGTGGAAAGAGATTAGTTTTGACTAGACAAATATTCTTGGAAAGATTTTGAGTTTTTGCAGTGTTGGATATTGACTCATTCAGAGATATTTCAGTTTTAACACCAGTTTGCTTGGTTATAAAAGAGATTTTCACCAAACGAATGCTGCAGATTGTACAAAGATGGAACTCTCTAACCTGGTGTTTTATTAAAAATATTCATGTTTACATTAAATTGACTGAAAAACAGTCACATTAATGCGCATTTATGTGTGCAACAGTGTAACGGCGTATCTAAAGATTGAACTGAGGACTTTATGAATGGATGAATGGATATGGTTTGTCTCTGTACGGGAGCTTCACCTCTGACAGCGAAGCTCAGGTCCACGTCTCTGCAGGTCATGGTGACCAGGTCGGCCGGGCTGAAGATCATGGTGTCGGTGATGTCTTCAATTCTAGGCAGAGGTGACGACTGGCCGCCTCCTCCTCCTCCATCACCTCCTCCTCCTCCTCCTCCTCCTCCTTCGTCTCCGTCGCTCCGTCTGTGAACGGCGTCCACGGCGAGCTCACACTGTGTGGATCAGAGACAAGTGCATTGATCTGTATTGTCCCTGAGGGGGGATTCGCCAGTTTGCATCGACTTAAAGCTTCAGTTGGTGACAATTATTATTATTATTCAGTCATATCTGCTGGAACTGTCACTATATTCTGATGGTCGGATATTAAATGGGTCATTTAGGACCAAACCCAACTTTACTTTACTTTATTTGGATGGGACAGTGCACATTAATGGACATAAAAACTTGTAAATGTGCCGGATTGTAGCAAAAGTGCTAATTTCCCAGTCCCATAACATAAAAACAGTTCAAATTACACATAATGTAGACTACAAAAAGACCACAAGACGACTATGACAATGTAAAACATATTGACAAACACATTCCACAGGTAGAGGGACCATAAGAGTTTAGTTCTGGGAGATAACGTGTAAACGTGCTGCGTTAAAGTGACGAGCGCTAAAGTGCAGGAGTGCATAGGTACCAGGTTGTGTTGCACGATGCCCATTACACCCAGTTGCACAAGCAGAAGAGTGTAAATATTGCACATAATGTAGTACATAATTGTAATTATGTAAGTACTACTAGAACCAAAACTCCTCTGGTTCCACCTACAGCCAGGAATCGTATTTGCCGAAATCCGACCGACCGACGATTGTCTCATACACGTTGTAGTAAACTGACGAAAGTGAAAGTGTGCGTGTGTGGCGCTTGGCAAAGGTTCATTAAGGGACCTGACGGAGTATTGTATTATATAATTTCCAACCAAGTCACTGAGTTTACTTTCACTTTCATGGAGTTTTAATATGTAAACTCGTCGCCAGTGACAGAAATAAAAGGTCCGTTGTGAACGCACCTTCTTTATGTTGAACTTGTATGATTCTGATCTGGTGTCGCTTCTCGTGTTATTTTGCAATAATATTATCATAATAATAATAATCTAGACTCACTCCTGTCCCGTGAACTATAGCAGCACTGTTCCTCTCTAGTTTATTGTGTTTGTGTTGAATGATCGCCGACTGCAGCAGCAGATTGACCAAGATAAATTTCCCTCTGGAGAATAAAGCACTCTGAACTGCTTCTGCATGATATGGTGCTATATCAATACATTTGAATTGAATTGAATTGGAGATAATAAAGTTAATTTTGATTTTGTTTTTGATTTGATGTGACCAGCTGAAGCTCTGACTGGGTCGGTACCTGGGAGCTCAGCGTCTTGAAGATTCCCTCGTACACCGAGCCGTTCTTCACCCTCACGTCACAGGTGGAGCCCTGAGAGGAGAGACCAGCTGTTAATCAATCTGTCAGTCAATCAATCAATCAATCAATCAATCAATCAATCAATCAATCAATCAATCAATCAATCAAGCTTAATCTCACTTAAAATCTGTCATTTACACACTCGTTCACAGGACACCTTGGTTTTACATATTCCCAGTATCAGGACAGAATTGGGGAAAACTGCCTTTCAGTTTTATGCCCCCAAAAGTGGAATAACCTACAAAACTGTCTGAAACTGGATCATCTTATTTCCTTAGATAGTTTTAAAAACTTATTATCAAATGTTTTACAACCTGTATGTAATTGTGAATCATGACCTTGTATACTGTATAATTGTGTTTTTGTAATCAGGGCGTCATTGAAAAAGAGAGCTCGCTCTCAATTGACCTTCCCTGAATAAATAAAGGAGAAATGAAAATGAAAAATGAAATGAAATCAATCAATCAATCAATCAAACCGACACCGACATAGGGACGACGACGACTCACCACCACGGCCGTGAGGAAGTGAAGCATCCGAGCGTTGTTGTACACGCCCTCAAACACCTGAGAACACAACACAACAGAGGTTTAGGAGGAGGAAGTAAAAACCTACTCTACTCAACATGAAGCTGTTTCTAAAAATGTGTTACATTAATGTCACATCTGTTAGTTTGAAAATGAAGATCTGATAAAGAACAAAACACACAACAACACAAACTGTGTAGAATCCAACAACTGACACTATATCAACGTCTCTGTATTAACTGTAAGATAAGATAATAAAAGATATGATGAGACTTTATTGATCCTTCAGGGATTTACAATAATCAGAAGCTCGAGCAAAAAAGTAGGAAATAAGATAAATACTAAGAGAAATAGGTACAATTTTAAAAAGGACAAGATGAAAGGAAAACATGTGTAATTTTGAGGAAAAAATAGCCTATAGAATGTGTATATGTCACACACACTTTAGGTCAGAGTGTAAATAAATACAACAGCTCTGGAAAAAATAAAAAGACACGGTAACACTTTATAATAAGTACACACTATTAAGCATCAGTTAAGCAGTAATAAATACTGAATTCTTCATTTATAAGTAGTATAATATATAATATAGTAGGGATGTCACGATTACAGATTTTCTTGGTCCGATTACTGTCAGAGAAATAATCACGGTGTTACGATTATCACGATTATTATACATTCATTAATTTCACAACACTATGAATGTGTAAAATCAAATATAGTCAAAATATAATTACATTACTCATTGTTTACACAAAATATTTCAAGTATCTATGAATATATGACCCAATTCTTAACCCCCAGGGGAAGTGTTTGAAATATTCAGGTCATGAATTGTCGTCTATACCAAATGTTTACGTTTATTTTAATCGTTTTTTGTTTTGTTTTGCTTTTTTTTTTAATTAAAAATGACATGTTAACATTTAAATTCCCACCAATTCAATGTCACGTTAGTTAAATGGACCTGTATCTGAGCATTTACCTTTATTTTTATGCACATCTGCCAATAAAAGGTTCCAACATCAAATTTTTGTGAAAGTAACAGTATTCAGGAATCTTTATGATTAAATAATTGTGGCGTTTAAATACCACGATTAATTGTGAAAACAAGTAATCGTGACATCCCTATAATATAATATATATACTACTATTATCCCTCTATGGTACGCTGCATCATGATGCCAGTGGGGAAAAAAATGTTTGGAGTGTTTTTATGTCTCAAAATAGACTAAATAAACATAATCTAAAGACATTTTTAAAAATTATTTATTTTTGGAAGTTTTTGGGGTTTGTTGCTTGTAGGCAACATTGTACCACTACGGTTCATCATCTACTGTATTAGAAACACCGACCAGTCTCTGTAGACTTTCACCTTCACTGGCCTCATCCTCATCTTCCTCATCATCATCATAATAGCCTGATGTTTACTTTACTGCATCCAAAATCACATTTATTAAGGATAAAAAACTAAATTATGATGAATTATATGTTTTTGAACATTATATTTACACCCTAACACACACTACCATAGTCTCATAATGCAATATTGATTCCATAATGGTCCACTGTCGCCTCAAGGCAACGTTGCAATTTTCTATAATGGTACGTTGTTGCTTTGGGGCAACAGGTGCATTTTAACAAGTTTCCATTATTTAATAAGTAAATAAATTGCATGGAACTATTACAAATTAAACTTTACTAATCTATTACTGTAAATATATTTTTTTCCAGATGAAAAAGGGCCAGGAAGTTACTGTATGTTTTCAGACCGTTTTAGTGGAGCAAAATGGCAAACCTGTTTCCTTTGAAAAAGTCTGCAGTAAAGGGTTTCAGTCTGGCTTCTTGAAAGTCATGTGATAAATTAAAGCATTGTTATTGGTTCTCTAAGGTCTCCTCTCTGTTTTAAAGTATTACAGCATTAAATGGGATGAATTGTGGAGATGTGACAGGACAAAAAGTGGCAACATGGTACCATAGAGGGTTATAACCTGTGTAATTATCAGTTTCACTATATTTACACTCGTGTTCGTGCTGCCTGACACCAGCCTGTTGTTTACATGGCAGCTGGTTGACAGACACACACACACACACACACACACACACACACACACACACACACACACACAGAAACACACACACACACACACACACACACACACACACACACACACCCAGCTGACAGACTCACCAGGCTGCTGACAGGAGGAGACTGACTCTGTGTCGGTGGTTTCATCGTGTTTCTTGTCCTGAGAAAAACACACAAACACAGTGTCAGTTCACAATAACAACACAATAACACAACACAACAACACAACAACACACACACAGAGAGACACACACACAGCAGCTGAAACACTGACGCGACGTGACGTGACTGAGAGAAACAATAACTCCACTACTGACCAACTATAACACGACCAGTTTCTACCGGATGTAGCTACATAATATGTGTGAATCTGAACGTTAATAGATAATAACAGTTATTCCTATTATTGTTATAGTTGTTATTATTATGGTATAGAACAGTAAATAGCAGCAGCTAGCCAGGCTAACAGGCTAACAGAGCAGCTAACAGAGCTAGCTGTGACGTAGACGTCGTTTTACCGCAGGAACAAGAAGAGGAATATCTCAGTAATAATAATATAATAATAATATAATATAATAATAATAATAGTAGAGTAATACTTTCTGGTCATGTGCATCCCGGTGGTTCCGGTGAAGAGTCACTGGGTTTAAACCGGAGCCTCAACAACACGACACCGCTGGAAAACAACAACAAAACACACACACACACAGCGGCGCGTGCGCTCGTTTCGTCACAGCGGCGGCGACGGCGCGTCACGTGGTGCGACCAGAGACTCTAATAATAATAATAATAAACTTACCTGATAGATATATAATTATTAATAATAAGGTAAAATAAGTATCTTTTAACATAATTCACAGCATTTACACATCTAAAGTTATTATTATAATTTTTTTTTTTTACAACGATTTAAAAAAGATATAGATTGAACCTGCTCTTTCTGTGTAGGCAGGGCACCCTGAAGATGTTTTTCATTTATTTTGGTCTTGTCCTTTCTCCACCAAATTATGTAGATAATAATATAATAATAAGATATTTGCAACGTGATTTCTTTTTCGATTGAACCTCATTTCCCCCTGTGCTTTGAACATATTGTTTGGCTTCACTGAAATGTCGTTACACTAATCAAAACCCACTCTTTCTTATCTTTGAAAATGAAGCCAAACAATATGTTTTAAGTCTATTAAAAAAAAAAATCCGTCAACATGAAAGCTATAAAAACTTGCGTCTATTTATTTATTTGTTTGTTTGTTTTTTGCGCTTTTATTTTTCATTTAATTATTCATCTATTTATTTATTATATTATTTATGTATTTCTTTGTTTAGCTTTTTATTTCTATATTAGCTTTTGCATTGTTTACAGGTTTCTCTAGTTCATTTCTTCTTCTTTGTATCTGTATAAGGTATTGCTGTGTATGATATAAATAAGAAAATAAAATAATAATAATACAAATAATAATATAGCCTATTTATTTATTATTTATTTGTGCAGTAGGAATGAAATGCTGCAGCAGTTTTTGTTTTGTTTTTATAGCCCTACTGTGGATGTAGTGTTCAGTTTCTCTTTCAAAAGCTACAAATGCAGGTTTGAGTCTAAATCTGGTTTTATGAATATTGTATTTCCCAAGGATGCGTCTCAAGTCCGGCGATCAAATGTTCTCACTCGTATCCACAGGAGATTTAATTAAAAGTTTTGATTATAGATCTTATTAGAGCAGTGTGGGTTTTTGCGGTAAGGATTAATACTAGGAGGGAGCCTTCAGCCGGGATGCGCCGAGCGGGTCAAACGAGCGCACCCATATTAAACCCCGCCCACTGATTTAGAGCAGCAGCTGATTGGACGAGCTGCACGTCAATCACTCCTGACCTTCTCTCTCATTGGCTCGTTTCTCTCCCGTCATTTACGTCATTCTGCTCCGGGAAGGCGACTCCTGTAAGAGAAGCTTCACTCTGAGTTTGGACTTTAATGACTCATTTCACTAATTAAATTAGATTAATTGCAACAAACACATTACTATGGAGTTATTATTATCATTATTACAAATATGCTGAAGCACAAATGGATTCAACCTTGGGATACATAAAATAAAATGATGGCTAAATCAATTTTATTTATTTAATCTTAAAGTTATGTAGTTCATTCAGTAATAAATAGTAATATTAGTCAATTAAACAGTGGCATTAACATTAGACAATCTAATGTGCTGATGAAAAAAGCCCCTAACCAACAAAAGGTGGAAGAATATTATCTTTAAGTGTTTTTTTTAACTTCTTTTACGGAGGTTTAGGTCATTATGTATGTATTTTATTTTATTTATATAACGTACTCACTGCTACTAGCATGTTTTAGATTTATTACACTGGCATTTTTATGGAGTATTTTGATTTTGAACCATGATCAGTGAGTTTGATTTCTGTCCATGTCTCTGTCCTGTGTTGTTCAAGTGTCTTTTTCTTTAAAGGGATAGTTCAACATTTTGGCAAATCGGCCCATTGCCATAATCCCTATAGTCATAGCAGTAGGTTCGTTACCTTTAATTGTCGGTGCAAGCTAACAGAGTTGTTTTAGAGGGAAATTCATGCAAAACCGCTGATGCACGTTGCCTTCAGGGACAGTTTTTCATCAACAGTCTCTGTATTTCCCTCTAAAACAACTCTGTGTGGTAACGTTGTGTTATTATCTCATAGCGTGGTGAATGTGCAGGTCACAACTTGTCCACCAGAGTGTTGTGGAGTTGTTGGATTGTGTATTTGATGAGTTTGATGAGTTAGAAACCAAGAAATCCCATAATGAGCCTCCGTAGCGTAGCTCTGAGCAGCTCACGGCTCTGCTCCGCCGTTCTAAAAACAGCTTGCACCGACAATTAAAGGTAACGAACCTACTGCTATGACTATAGGGATTATGGCGATGGGCCAATTTGCCAAAAATGTTGAACTATCCCAAAGTTTAAATGTTCATATCCTCCTAGTAGTGCAAAACAAATCTATTATTACTACACTTACCTGACCCGTATGTCTTATAAAATACATTGCAGAGGAAGAAAAGGCGACACCAAGCAGTATGTTTCACTATATTTATATTATATCATTATCATTAAATTCAATGTAGTACCTGAAACTAACCACACAGGGTGGACGGACGCGGACGCCCACCCTCAACACACGGTCCCAGCAAAGAGAGAAAAGAGACAGAGAAAGGCACAAAGAGTTTTGAAACTGAGAAAAGGACACAGAAGATGATGATCGGGAGTCGGGGTTTGGGGGTTCGGGGGGGTTGGGTTGTTGCATTTAGACAAATACATGAGCAAAAAAATAAAAAATAAAATAAAAAACGTCTGGTAGAAATGAGGTGTGGCAGGTTTCACGTGGCGCTAAAGAAAGAAAACCAGGAAAGCTCTAGTATATAAACGGAACGAGGGATGAAGACGCAGGCAGAGGCCGATGACGAGACGACGACAACACACAGAAAGGCACGAGTAGAAAAAGTCGGTATTCTCATCATTGTTGACATTTCTGCTAATAGTTTCTTCTTTTTTTTTTCTCTTTTCTTCTTCTTTTTAAAACATTTTTAAAATTTTTTTACTCTTTTTTTTATTTTTTCTCTTTACCCCTTGATGAACGGAGGATGAGGTCGAGGAGGAGAAGACAGCATGAAAAGAGAGTGAGGGAGGGATACTGTTGCCTTGACAACGAGGCATTAGAGCAAATCTTATATATATATTTATATCTTATACATATATATATTTGTTTTGTTTAGTTTTTTATCCCAAAAATTAAAAAAAAAAAAGGCACAAAGACATTTCAACTGAATTACAAAGATGGAGTCGGAAAAAAAAAAAAAGAGTTACATGGGAGTAGGCATACAAAATAAAATAAAACGGTGTCTTAAAAACAAATAAAATTAATACTATAATTCTGACCGTCATCATCATCATCATCTTCATCATCGTCACTATTATTATTATTAATATTTCCATCAATATTATTGTTATTGGTTTCATCAGTGAAGAAGGAGAAGAGGAGAGAGAGAGAGAGAGCAGACACCGAGTGATGCTGAGGTAAATGTTTCCCGCCTAGAATCCGAAACATGTGACAATCGCCAACGCCAACGCCAACGCCAACGCATCAAATCCTCTATTTATTAGTCTACTTGCCAGCCCATTGTGAACCCGTTGTGAACCCGTAAATGTTGAGTACCCCAAAGTTTTATGTTAGAAATATATAGTATGGGTCCCCAATATTCAGAAACTGCCGGATGCTAACTTATATATATTGGACAATTAGCATAATTGACACAATTAGCATAAATTAGCATAATTGCCTATATGGGCAATATTTCAACAAAATTGACTTGGCTGATCTGGGCAATGTTGGAGTGGTTTTAGGGGTTATTGATGATGCTGAATCCATTTCTGACATTTTCAAAATTCAAAATGGCTGTCTAAACCGGAAGTGACCAGATTTTAACCGCCAGTGGGCCGATTTTGAATTTTGAAAATGTCAGAAATGGATTCAGCATCATCAGTAACCCCTAAAACCACTCCAATATTGCCCAGATCAGTCAAGCAGTTGTTGAAATATTGCCCATAGCAATTATGCTAATGTATGCTAATTATGTCAATTATGCTAATTGTTCACTATATACAAGTTAGCATCCGGCAGTTTCTGAATGCTGGGGACCCATACTATATATTACTTCAAATACATGAGTTATACAGTATGTCCAACCAGCATCCTCTAAAACTTAAGATTTGGCTTAAAATCCATCAAAATCGGCCCACTGGCGGTTAAAATCTGGTCACTTCCGGTTTAGACAGCCATTTTGAATTTTGAAAATGTCAGAAATTGATTCAGCATCATCAATAACCCCTAAAACCACTCCAATATTGCCCAGATCAGCCAAGTCAATTTTGTTGAAATATTGCCCATATAGGCAATTATGCTAATGTATGATAATTATGTCAATTATGCTAATTGTTCACTATATATAAGTTAGCATCCGGCAGTTTCTGAATACTGGGGACCCATACTATATATTTCTAACATAAAACTTTGGGGTACTCAACATTTCCGGGTACTCATTATTGGCAAGTAGACTATATTGAAAAGGTCGTGAAAATGTGCAGAAAGAAGCTGCAGCTAAAGATCAAGTCGTCGTATCGATCAATTCCTCAGATTTGTAAACTATTCTTCACATTTCTTCTTTTTTTTAATGAACAAAAACGCTCAATTTATTATAAGAATAAGAAGAATTAAAAAAAAAATTTAATTAACGAAAGGATTGCAGCGAAATTGTTCATTAGCTGCAGCCTGGCTTATTTTGAATTAAATTATTTATTTGTAAGGTTGCAAAATTCCGGGAATTTTCCAAGTTGGAAACTTTACATGGGAATTAACAGGAATATACGGGAATAAATCTGAAATTTACAACATTGAAGGTTGCATCTTGAATAGAGGCGGTTTGAGGCGAATTCGCGACAATAGGCGTTAAGGGGTTAACGGGAATATATGGGAATTAACAGGAATATACGGGAATAAGTCTGAAATTTACAAAATTGAAGGTTGAGCCCTTAATAAGTAATAAGTAATATTTTACCCAACATTCACGTTCTTGTTGTTCTGTAAAATAATTGATTTTTCATACAATAATTAAAACTTGATAAAGTTCTTACTCACTAATAAATCTGTTGAAATGACATGTTTTTTAATTGTGTTATTTTGCATGGATGTCTGCTTATGACAAAACAAAATTTACATTTACGTTTGGATATGATTTGTTTAAATTACCTCCAATTTCCATTTAATTCCCAATAATTCCTTTAAATTCCCATGGAAAGTTTCCAATTAGGAATATTTACTGGAAATTTTCCGCCCCTTTGCAACCCTGTTTATTTGTATTCATTTAGTATTTACAGTGTGACTCTGTGAAGGAAGCAGGAGTTCTGGTCTGAGATAAAGATGTAGCAGAAGTAGTTATAGTACCGGTATTTAGAGTTAAAGTAGACAAAGTACCTGTAAAGTACCGAGTTAGTGGCTGTAGAGTAGATCGTGTTTGACTTTACGTCGTCGTTAGTGTTTAGTGTCGTCGTCCTACGTCCAATCACATGTCGTGTTTCGTGTTTCGTGATGATGTCCTTTACAGACTTTTACAGTGACGGTTGTCGTCGACGGCGGTTGTTGCCACGCGGCGTTACCGCTGTGGGCGGGGCCGACAGGAAGTCAGTTTGATTCATTTATTTATTTAACCTTTTGTTTAAAAAAAAAAAAAACGTACAGTGTCCCGACTGACTCCGCCCACAACAACAACCGAGCTTCACCAGGCTCCAATCTGCCCTAAAGGAGGCGTTTTGTCTCTAAAATTTGAGACAGTGAAGTAAATTTTTCATCGACCAGCTCAATAAATTGGCTGTTTTGTGTTTTTTTTAAAGGGGTAGTTCAATATTTTGTCAAATTGGCCCCATTGCCATAATCCCTATAGTCATAGCAGTAGGTTTGTTACCTTTAATTGTCGGTGCAAGCTGTTTTTAGAACGGCGGAGCAGAGCCGTGAGCTGCTCAGAGCTACGCTACGGAGGCTCATTATGGGATTCCTTGGTTTCTAACTCAGCAAATACACAATCCAACAACTCCACAACGCTCTGGTGGACAAGTTGTGAGCTGCACATTCACCACGCTATGAGATAATAACACAACGTTACCACACAGAGTTGTTTTAGAGGGAAATTCATGCAAAACCACTGATGCACGTTGCCTTCAGGGACAGTTTTTCATCAACAGTCTCTGTATTTCCCTCTAAAACAACTCTGTGTGGTAACGTTGTGTTATTATCTCATAGCGTGGTGAATGTGCAGCTCACAACTTGTCCACCAGAGCGTTGTGGAGTTGTTGGATTGTGTATTTGATGAGTTTGATGAGTTAGAAACCAAGAAATCCCATAATGAGCCTCCGTAGCGTAGCTCTGAGCAGCTCACGGCTCTGCTCTGCCGTTCTAAAAACAGCTTGCACCGACAATTAAAGGTAACGAACCTACTGCTATGACTATAGGGAGTATGGCAATGGGCCAATTTGCCAAAAATGTTGAACTATCCCTTTAAACACTGGTGAAACATGGAAGTGGTGGCGACTGAGAGAATCTGTAATCGAAGTGAATACTTGCTTTGATTTACGTCAAATTACAGTGTGAAACCCCTACATGGGTGGCGACGGTTGCCATGGCGCTGGGGTGTGACGTCATCTATCTACCTGCCATCGTAGCGTAACGTAGCTTAGCGTAGCGTAACGTAGCGTCGTCTCGGGGCGGGAACACCGTGAGGTATCGGGGGCTTCGTTGAGGCGTACCGACGAAAACAAAGCTTATCAGACTAGAATAGAACAATAATATAATAATAATTATAACAGAGAGAACAGTAAAGAACAGAAGTGTACCGCTACGTTAGTGTCGTAAAGCTGCTCTCACTCGTCTCTCCATCTGCTCGTATAGTGTTAGTACTTTTACTCCTCCTCTTCCTCTTCCTCCTCCACTGCAAAAACTCAACATCTTTCCAAGAATATTTGTCTTATTTCTTGTCAAAATGTCTCATTTCTAGTCAAAACTAAACTCTTTTCACTCAAAATAAGACTCATCACCTCAAAATTAACTTGTTTTTAGATCATTTTCACTTGTTTCAAGCAGATTTTCACTTGAAATAAGTAGAAACTTGCTCCACTATCAGATTTTTCTACTTATTTCAAGTGAAAATCAGCTTGAAAGACGTTAAAAAGTGTCTAAAAACAAGCTGCTTTTTAATGTGTTGAGTCTTATTTTAAGTAGAATGAGGTTTGTTTTGACTAGAAATGACATTTTGACTAGAAATAAGACAAATATTCTTGGTAAGATTTTGTGAGTTTTTGCAGTTTCCTCTTCTCTTCTCCTCCATCATCATCTCGCTAACAAAATAAAAATACTGGTTATGAATGGCTATGATGCTCGCCGCCTCATCCAATCTCACTTTCAGCTTTCACACTCACTCACACACACACTCCCTCCTCCTCCTCCTCCTCCTCCTCCTCCTCTTTCTCCTGCTCCTCCTCCTCCAGTCAGAAGAAGGAGTACTGGTTGTCGACGGCTCGTGGCGCTCTCGCTGCTCCTTCCCTCTCTTCTCCCTCCACAGCTTCCAGTTGGCGGAGAGGAGTGTCTCTGTCTCTCTCCTCCCAGTCCTCCACTGCTCCTCCTCCTCCTCCTCCTCCTCCTCCTCCTGCTCCTCCTCCTCCTCCTCCACTGGCGCCACTTCCTCCTGCTCCTGCTCCTCCCGTTCCTCCTCCTCCTCCTGCTGCTGCTGCTGCCATCGTCACCACAGTGGCTGCTCCTCTTTCTCCTCCTCTTTCTCCTCCTCCTGCTCCTCCTCCTCCTCCTCCCAGCTCAGTCTCACCTCCTCCTCCTCCTCCTCCTCCTCCTCCTCTCTCCTGCGGAGGAGTCGGGGGCGGCGGCCGGCCCGGCGGCAGCGGAGGGGGAGGAGGCTGAGGAGGGCTACGGGGTCTGCTGGTCAAGTCTGCAGGGAGGAGAACAAGACAGAGAGAGGAGGAGAAAGGAGAAGGAGAAGAAAGAAAGAAAGGAGGAGGAAAAAGGAGGGAAATGAGAGAAAAGTGTAAATAAAGGGAGGCAGAGGAGGAGGAGGAGGAGGAGGAGGAGGAGGAGGAGGAGGAGGAGGAGGAAATAAGTGTGAGAAGTGAAGTGAGAGCGAAGTCGGAGAAGAGGAGGTGGAGAGAAGGAGAGAACATGACAGTGAGAGGCCGTTAGGGGGAGGAGTCTGTTGTCATGGAGTCCATGGGAGTCATGGAGGCAGTCCAACACACACACACACACACACACACACACACACACACACACATAGACACCGCTTGCACCGACATTTAAAGGTAACGAACCTACTGCTAAGACTATAGGGATTATTATGGCAACGGGCCAATTTGACAAAATGTTGAA
Source organism: Trachurus japonicus (assembly GCF_045865225.1). NCBI lineage: Eukaryota > Metazoa > Chordata > Actinopteri > Carangiformes > Carangidae > Trachurus > Trachurus japonicus. The sequence continues at coordinate 3,363,359 of NC_140914.1, read as the reverse complement.
CTATCCCTTTAAGAAAGATTAGTCGGATTTTCATTTGAAAATCTACACTCACCTTGCCAATTATGCAATTGAATCCGTTTTTGAAGGCCACCTTTATTTTGAATTATAAAACAGAAAGGTGAAATCCGGCGATCTGATTGGTTGTTAACGGCTACTATTCTAAAACCTTATCACAGCGTAGGCTATCACTCCGCCTCAGGCACGTATGACTGGTATGAATGAAGTTGTTGTCATCTATCCATGAAGTAGTGTAATTGACATGTTGAAGGTTTAAACTTTCACCTCCAGAGGGTTAACAATGGTAGAGGGGACTGAGCAGTGACAGAGGAAAAGACCAGCTGCAGAGTAGAGGCTGACACAGGAGTGTTTTTTCAATCCCGTCCCGTCCCGCTCCCGCAAAAAAATTCCCGTCCCGTCCCGGTCCCGTGACAAAGTCAAAAAAAAAGTCCTGTCCCGTTCAAATCCTGAATAAATCACTCCCGAACCCGGTCTGTTCCCGATTTTTTCTATGAACACAGTCATCAGGCCTAAACGATTGTGTTGACAGACACAGACCCCCCCCCCCCCCATCAGCGCACTGAAGGCTGAAGGACAGACAAAACAAGACGGTAGATGTGGCGTCAACACATCTACCGTCTTGTTTTGTTATTTCAATTAGTGATAATGAACGCCCTCCTCGTCCTTTCTCTCTCCCTCTCTCTCTTTTCTTTCTTTATTTTTTGCTTGTGAGCATCACCTGTTTAATGCGAGGTGGAGATTACGCCACCGCCGCATCAGCTGAGTCAGTCTGACTGAAAACGTTTCCCTACCGGTATGTTGATTTAGGTACACCGCTACGGAGCCAGGACAGTGATCACTGAGGGTGTGTAGCTGCATCAGTCCACACACTTAAAATTTTTGGACCGTTTTGAGCGCACCATCCGTAGCACTGCCTGGCTTGTGCTTCTTTGAATGTCGCGCTTTGACTCCCGGTCCCGTTCACTCCCGTTTACATTTTTTCCCGTCACATCCCGATCACGTGATTCAAAATAAATCGACTCCCGAATCACGAGAATCCCGATAAAATGTCAGCCTCTACTGCAGAGCTACTTGGAGCTAACGTCTGGACAGCTGGGACTAGGTTTTTACTGGATAATATGTATTTCTGGTTGAATAAAACTACATGAAATTGATTGCGTATCCCTCTTTCATATTGTCATTATTGGTAACTGTTTTATAAAAGCAATATATCACTCCAGTCCGTGGTCTATGCTCATTATACCACGGCTAAGGGGGGAAGAACAACGCCCCTTAGCCGTGGTATAATGAGCATAGACCACGGACTGGAGTGATATATTGCTTAAATAGTCGGTCTATGTTGTACAAACAAGGCCGGGGAGAGCAAAGATTAAATGTTGATGAACTGAGCCTCATTAAACACAAACCTACAAATACTATTTTTGCTTTTTAAATCAGATTTTATTTTTTATTTGTCATATTTTCTTAATTAAATGAATGTTTGTTCACACACACACGCGCAGCTGAGTCCGGTCTCACTTACACACAGTCAGAGATGGGGGTTGATGGAGAGTCAGGATGGCGCGTGGTGATGACATCACAGACTGTCGGCCGGCTGCCGGCTCGGTCCCGGCCTGCCCACGGAAACAACAGACAGACAGACAAACAACAACAACAACAACAACAACAACAACAACAACAGAGAGGTCAGAACAGATGAAACGGCTGCGGACGCTCGTCATGGAGGTGGGCGGAGCTTTAAACCGACCAATCACTGATCACTGACGATGACATCATGATGCTCAACCCGGAGATACATCACAGAGGAGGAGGAGGGGGGGGGGGGGGAAGAGAAAGGGAGAAAGGAGGAAGAGAGAACAGGAGAGAGGGGAAGGAAGAGGAGGAGAAGAGAAAATGAGAAAGAGGAGGAGGAAGAAGAGAAGAGGAGAAAGAGAAGAGGAGGAGGAGTAGAGAGGGGAAGGAAGAGGAGGGGGAGAAGAGGAGGAAGAGGAGGAAGAGAAGAGGAAGAGGAGGAAGAAGAGGAGGAGGAGAGAGGGGAAGGAAGAGGAGAAGAGGAGGAGAGAGGGGAATGAAGAGGAGGAGAAGAGGAGGAAGGTTTCAAGGAGAAAGAGGAGGAAAGAGAGGAACGAAGAGGAGGAGGAGAAAAGGAGGAGAGAGGGGATGGAAGAGGAGGAAGAAGAGAAAGAGGAGGAGAAAAGATGGGAAGGAAGATGAGAGAGGAGGAGGAGAGGAGGAAGAGAAAAAGAGAAATAGAGGAGGAGAGAGGGGAAGGAAGAAGAGGAGAGGAGGAAGAAGAGAAGAGAAAGAGGAGAATAGGAGAAAGGGGGGAGAGAAGGAGGAGGAAGGAAGAGAAGAAGGGAAAGAGGAGGAAGGAAGAGGAGGAAGAGAAAAGGAGAAGGGAGAGAAGAGGAGGAAGAGAAGGAGGAGAAGAAAGGGGAAGGAAGAGGAGGAGGAAGAGAAGATGAGAGAGAAGAAAGGAAGGAAGGAAGAGGAGGAAGAGAAAAGGAGAAAGGGGAGGAGAGAGGAAGAGAAGAGGAGAAGATGAGAGACAGGAAGAGGAGAAGGAGAAAGAGGAGAAAGAGGAGAAGAGGAGGAGGAGAATAGGAGAAAGGGGGGAGAGAAGGAGGAGGAAGAGAAAAGGAGAAAGAGGAGAAGAGAGGAGGAAGAGAAGAGGAAAAAGAGGAGTAGAGGAGGAAGAGAAAAGAAGGAGAATAGAAAAGGGAGAAGAGGAGGAAGAGAAGAGAAGAGAAGAGAAGAGAAGAGAAGAGAAGAGGGGAAGGAAAAGGAGAGAGGAGGAAGAGAAGAGGGGGAAGAGAAGAGAAGGAGGAGGAAATGAAGGGGGGAGGAGGAGGAGGTGCTGTGTCTGTAGCAGTAGCAGTTGAACCTTCATGTGAACAGACGGAGACAAAGACACAGAGACGACGTCCAACATGGTTTTTTTTCAGTTCCCCTCCTTCCTTCCTTCCTTCCCTCCCCTCCCCTCTTCCTTCCTCCTTCTTTCCTTCCTCCCTTCTTCACTCTCTCTCTCTGTGTGTTTAACGCTTCTTCTTCCTGTGTCAAGTGCTGTCATGTGTACTGTCTCTACCCTGTTTCTTTGTAGGCGTCTTTGGGTTACTGAAAAGCGCTATATAAATTAAATGAATTATTATTATTATTATTATTATTATTAGTATTATTATTATGTGCCGTCCAGGTGTCCCTCACCTGGCTGGCGGACGGCGGTGGCGCCCACGAAGCTGATGAGCGTGACGTCGGAGGCGCCGCCCGACTCCAGCGGGATGGGATGAACCCTGAAGTGCTCCAACATGTCGAAGATCGACTGGAACCAGAGGTGCTGCACTCGGCACTGACCGTCCTCGTTCAGGGACAGACGCAGGTGCTGAGGGAGGAAGAGGAAGGGGAGATTCATCATCATCATCATCATCATCATCATCATCATCATCATCAAAGAGAGACAAGGGCTGTGTTCGAAATCGCCCCCTATCACGGATGTAGTGCACTATATAGTGTGTTCGCCATTTTGTAGTGTTGTTCGAATTCTCCGCGATTAATGTCATCCACTATGTAGTGGATGACAAAACACCCACAATGCACCGCGAAATTGAGTGAACAAGCGATGTACACTACTTTCTACTCCCGTATCCCACAATGCAATGCGGTCGTGTTTTGCCAGAGAAGAAGAGGAAGCTAATTAGCATGTTAGCTACGATTTTTTTAGGCAATTTACCAAAAAAACTCCTCAGACATATTTGCCTTCGCTCCGTTTGCCTCGTCCGAGGAGCGGGAGTTGGGCAGCAGCATCCGAACATTAACAGGCAGCATTAAATCAATCTAATTAAGAAACTGTAGTAGAATATGTATTAAATACGATCTGACGAGCTAAGCTAATAGCCACAGAGCCGCTAACGGCTCACGGTCGGGACACACAACAGCAGTTTACCAAACCAAACTTCCGATTTTTCTACAGTTTATTGTCCGAGTAACACAACCACACAGAATCACATCATAAAATGTTCCCGCAAGTGTCCGGTTTTTCTTATTTTATTTTTTATGTGTCCGGTTTGTTTCATACGTCCATGGTTTGTTTACATGATTCTCGGCGCGTCTGCTTCCGTCACAGCAACACCTGGCGCATCAGCTGACGCAACCACGTCCAGAAAATTACCGTCTAGTGTCCGAATTCTCCTCCCGTCGTTCCCTACATCGTGTACATGATGTAGTCCACTATATCATATACATGATGTAGTGGATAGGGAGTGAGTGAGTGAGTAGATGATTTCGAACACAGCCAAGGAGGCTATAATCTAATCTAAATCTTTAAAAAACATTAAGGGGATAGTTCAACATTTTGGCAAATTGGTCCATTGCCATAATCCCTATAGTCATAGCAGTAGGTTCGTTACCTTTAATTGTCGGTGCAAGCTGTTTTTAGAACGGCGGAGCAGAGCCGTGAGCTGCTCAGAGCTACGCTACGGAGGCTCATTATGGGATTTCTTGGTTTCTAACTCATCAAACTTATCAAATACACAATCCAACAACTCCACAACGCTCTGGTGGACAAGTTGTGAGCTGCACATTCACCACGCTATGAGATAATAACACAACGTTACCACACAGAGTTGTTTTAGAGGGAAATACAGAGACTGTTGATGAAAAACTGTCCCTGAAGGCAACGTGCATCAGTGGTTTTACATGAATTTCCCTCTAAAACAACTCTGTGTGGTAACGTTGTGTTATTATCTCATAGCGTGGTGAATGTGCAGCTCACAACTTGTCCACGACAGCATTTTTGAGTTGTTGGGCTGTGTATTTGATGAGTTTTGCCTCCGTAGCGTAGCTCTGAGCAGCTCACGGCTCTGCTCCACCTAAAATAGCTTGCACCGACAATTAAAGGTAACGAACCTACTGCTATGACTATAGGGTTTATGGCAATGGCAATTGAACTATCCCTTTAAAAAGAGGTACAAACAATTATTTCTAAATATGTTTATCAATTCAGGAAGAGTCGCCTCAATCATTTGTCATGGAATTATTAGAATTCCTGGAGTTCTGCTTCGACTCACCTTGGCTTTTCCCTGGAAGTTGAAGGTGAGGACGTATTCTCCGCGCCGCGTCTCGCTCTGACGAACCAGGAAGACGCCGTGGCTCGCCGGGCCTCCGGCCAGCACCAGCTGAGCGGCTTTGAGTCGCGACAAGGTGCCGTGGAACCACTGGCACTCGCTGAGCGGATGCTCCACGGCCTCGGCCGCCGTCACGTCGGAGAACAAGAAGGAGCCTGCGGGGGCGACGGGGGAGGAGGGGGGGGGGACAACATAATTGTACATAATACAACTACGTATTACATTTTGTGCAATGTCTACAGTAATTTTTGGACTATAAACCGCTACTTTTTTCACACGCTTTGCACGACTTGTGACTTGTTACAGTGACTCTCTGTCTTCACCTGGCGTCTCACGGCTGAAAACCAAACGCGCTCTGTAACCCGTAATCTTTTGTTAATGACGGTTAAGACTACACAAACACACACGTCGTAACATCGTATATGTTATGTAACGTTATCCACCGCTCCATTTATTGATTTTTCACCGGCTTTGTTGTAAACAAATGCACATGGAGAGGAGCATAACCAGAACAGAGGAAAAGCGAGTGGACTGTCACAGTTCCTTACTGTCTTTCTGTGTAAATATCTCATGTTACAACATGAAAACCTGCCGCTTATATTCAAGTGCGGCCTATATATGTATTTTATTTTAAAATTTAGCTGGTGCGGCTGATACTCAGGTGTGTTCTATAGTCAGAAAGTTACGGTACACACTTGTGCTTGTGCAACTGGGTGTAATGGGCATCGTGCAGTACAACCTGGTACCTATTACCACTTCAGCACTTGTCACTTTAACCCAGCACTTATGCACTTTATCTCCCAGAACAAAACTCAAATGGTCCAACTACCTGTGGAATGTGTTTGTCAATATGTTCTTCACTGTCATAGTTGACTTTTTGTGTTGTCTACTTTTTTATTATTATAATATTATGTGTAATGTGTACTGCTGTTGAACTGTTTTTATGTTAATGGGACAGCGGACGGAAATTAGCATCTTGCTATAATCCGGCACATTTACATGTTATGTCCATTAATGTGACTGTCCCGTTCAAATAAATAAATAAGGTAAAGTAAAGTAAAGTGAGCAGCAGGAGGAGAAGGAGCTGCTCCGACGCCGCCGGTTCGTTTCCACAGCGTTCCTCCGGGCGGCTCTTACCTGTGGCGTCCGGCGTCTCAGCAAAAGGCGTTCCCAGACCGGCTCCGCCTCGGCCGTCCGGTTCGTCGACAGGAGCGCGAGGCGGGAGCTCCGGGGGCAGGGGGTCCATCAGAGGGGAGGAGCCTCCGATGCCGCCGTAACACACTGACACAACACACAGTTGACTGTTACTGGTACTAATATATTAATACATCAATACATTAAAGGGATAGTAGCATTTTTTTAAAGTGGGGTTGTGTGATCTACAAATAGCCCCTAAGTACTTTAATTGCAGTAGAAGACTCTCTGCACTCCTCCCGTTAGCAACGCCAGCCCATAATAGCCCTGCCCAGAGATTTACAACATACAGTGTTGTGAACAGACCCAAAGAAACGGCCTATTTTCACGGCCTAAAAGAGGTTTTACCTGAAAATAAAATACACAGTTCCATTGTTCACTATAATATAATTTTTTTCCAGCCCTTCAAAGTGCAGGAAAAACACAGTTTTTATTTGGACCTAACCAACTGCTGATCGGTGGGCGCTAACCCTGGGCGGAGGGATACGTGAGTTGGTTAGGTCCAAATAAAAACTGTGTTTTTCCTGCACTTTGAAGGGCTGGAAAAAAATTATATTAAAGTGAACAATGGAACTGTGTATTTTATTTTCAGGTAAAACCTCTTTTAGGCCGTGAAAATAGGCCGTTTCTTTGGGTCTGTTCACAACACTGTATGTTGTAAATCTCTGGGCAGGGCTATTATGGGCTGGCGTTGCTAACGGGAGGAGTGCAGAGAGTCTTCTACTGCAATTAAAGTACTTAGGGGCTATTTGTAGATCATACAACCCCACTTTAAAAAAAATGCTACTATCCCTTTAATACATTAATTAAAGCCCCTGTACGGAGCTTTTAACTGGATACGCAAAAGTCTCTGGTTTCTGCTGATGTGTCTCTGTTTCCTACAACAGCTAATGAGTCCATCAGTGTGAAGATACGCTATTTCTAAGTCGTCTAATTCTAGACCTCTGGAAGGCATGGTCGGGTCGGACCACTGACCAAACCATACCAATAGATACATTACTACGCACGCTGCAGATAGCTGCTAAAAAAAAAAAAAAAAAAAGCAAGTCCCGTCTTCTTTCCGACGTTTCCAAAACAAATCTACACGCGCCGGCCAGACAAATGTCTTCATGACAGTGGGAAATGCAGTCTTCATTCCTGCAAAACACCACCGCTTTTCGTCCACAGGGGGCCGCCAAAATCAACACTAAATGAAAAGTCTGTACAGGGGCTTTAATAATCGAATAGATCACCAAAAGCATGTGGTTAATTATCTATCTCACACACACAGAAACACACCTTGTGACAGACGGTCGACAATGTCAGGAGTTCCACTGATGTCCAACGGGCCACACACACCTTCAGCATCTTCCTGTTCACTGTGGAGGGAGAGGACATACAGATACAGATCACAGTTTGTTTTTTGTACACCATGAACTCTTAACTCTGTGTAGAATAACACAAACTGAAACACAAATCTTTGCTGAAATGCTTTTAAAGCAACAGGTTTTATTATTTTAAAACAAAAAGTGCAGAGACCTTCCAGCAGCATTTCTGAAATCGGTTATCGGTGGAGAGTATCGACTGATTTTATTGGCCATTCCCGTTAATTGGTCAATCCCCAACACACACACACACACACCCATTATGCCATTAAGCCCCGCCCCCCCGGTGTTTACCTGAGACAGATGCCGTTCCTGATGTCGCTCAGCCAGGCTCTCATCTGAACGGCGTCTCGCGTCTCGATCACGTACTGAGCCGAGCTGTCCAGCTGGAAGAGGAAGAGGAGGAGAGAGTTCAGAAATATTCAACCTTTTACTTCATTAACTCTTTGACTGCCAAAGACGAGTTATCTCGTCTTAGCGAATCCAAGCATAGTCTGCCAAAGACGAGATAACTCGTCTTAGCGTTTTTTTAATGGCAACGCCATGTTGAATGTCTTGCCCTACTCCTCTGTGAAGATCAGACTTGTATCATCAAAATAAAGTGCAGAAAAACACATTTGGATTGAGAGATATAAAAACTATAGCGTGTTTTTCCCCCCTCACGGAGCGGAGCGGGTGTCTGACTGCAGCGGCGCCGCTCCGTGACACTCTGGCCGCCGGTGAGAGCTTAGGGGGCGGCGGCGGGGCTCATGGCGGCTCGTCGAAGCTCCGTGCAGCTCCGTGATACAAAGCACAAACGTTAGTAACAACAACCCCGTTGATCGCTCGTCGTTAGTCATCAAGAGCGTTTAGAAAGTCGCCAGATTTTGCGAGAAATCACTCAGATAGCAGCTTGAAAATCCCCGATCTAGTGTGGATGAGGAACGGACGGCGCCGGCGAACGTGACGAGGAGAGCTAAAGGTGGTGGGAGTGTCTGTTGTGAGCTACAGAGACTGTCTGTGGCTGAGTTCAGGGGGCGTCAGCCAGAGCTGCTGTGTGTGTGTGTGTGTAGATGTGTGTGTGAGACAGAGAGAGTGAGTGAGACCGCTGCCTGCTGACCAGAGGAAGCTGGATCTGATCTAAAGCGCCGTGTTTCGGCTACAAAAACCTGTCGAACTGATCCGCGCACACACACACACACACACACACACACACACACACACACACACACACGCACGCACACACACACGCACACGTATGCACACGCACACGTCACGTACGCACACACACTAAAAAAAAGGAAAGAAAAAGTTGTAACTCAAAGAAAAGAAGGAAAAAGGCTGCAGTAGTGTGTGTCAGTAGCTAAATATTTTGTCTATTGTCATCAAAAGTCATTTGTCAGTGTTGATTTAGTTGTTGTTTACAAGAGAACAACTGTACAGATGTTGAGGCATCACTAAAGCAAAATATAAAGGAGCCAATTGTACTGGTTCACCTGAAAATGACAGCCGACACAAAAACCTCTTTTTCTCAAGATTTTGGTGCCAAAATGGCATTTTGGGCTAAATTAACCTATATTCAACCGCCAATTTCACAAGACTGGAACAAGATAGAAACAAACTGTTTTTTTTTCTGGAAACTAGAGACCCTCATCTTTCCTTTGATGGGTTGAATGTGTATGTAGTAACAGTACATAATATATGGTGGGTCTACGGAAATCAGTCAAAAAGCTGGAAAATGCCTGGCAAGCTGGAGGAAGCTGCTGTGAGAATGGCTGGCAGTCAAAGAGTTAAGTAGAAACAGAGTATACTATATCTGTATACTACCTACTGCTGTGACATGTTATGTCAAAATGTCATAAGTAAAAGAATGTTATGTCAAAATGTAAAAGCAAAAGAAAAGAAAAGATCACGATAAAGATTTTTATTCTGTGGGTAATGGGGGCGGGACTAGATAAGCTTTTGCTTCTCCTGCTTTCCCTTTCGGCCATGTGTATGTATTACTTGAACTAAGATGAAGTGTGATGATGATGATTTAATTGACATGCCCAAAATAAACAAATTGAGAGTAACGGTGCGTTCACACTGAAAGCGTCAGCAGAGTCTCTCAACGCTCTGTTCACCGCCATCTCACCACCAGCCAGCTCTAGCGGCCAAAGGGGCGGGACTTTCAAGCAGCGTGGAAGACGTGTCCACTCTCAATTGACCCTTTGTTGGCCTTCTGATTGGTCTGCTGATCCACCAATCAGAGCGCTTCTCCCCATGTCACATGTTGCACAACATTCTAAGGTTGGACAACCCTGGAATGAAACCCTATGAAACAAGATAGGTAGACAGCAATTTTTTTGGCAAAAACTACTTTATAATTTTTCAATATGGTTAAAATGTGCCTGGGGTTCCTGCAATAGCAACTCACGATATCTGGAACGTATTGGAGTCATTTTTATCCCATTCCCCAAACCTAAGACATCAATAAACATGTAGGCTACTGTATACATATTACTTTAACCTTCTGTTATGTATTTAGTTGAGCTTAATAATAGGGTTTGGGGGTGGTCCACTAGGGGGAGCTATAGGCATAGGTCAGGGGTTTATTGCATAGGTTTGTTTGTTGTTGTTGTGCAGTCCTCATGAGAAGTGAGCCTGTTTTTCCCTGGCTGTACTGAAGTGCTATTGAAGCTCATTAATTCTCCAGTCCACTCTCTGGTCGTGTTCATAGACAGAGAAGATCTAATACCTTCATAATTATCTAGCAAACGTAACATTACCGCCACTAATGTCTTTTGAACTTTGTGAAGTTTTACGAGGAGAAACGGGAGATCGGCGGAGATTAAGCGTTAGCTTGTAGCTAACGTTAGCTAGCGTCGTTAGCTACTAGCTAGTGAGTGACCAAAACAATGATTTTTCCCCATTTTTCGGAAAAGTCAGGTAATGCCCGTTCAATCGCTATTGAGCCACGTCTGTCCTCTATCATGGACACTATTTTTCTGATGTATAAGTTAATTCAAATTTTCCTTACAAGCAATTTAAATCTGCCTAATTTTCAATGGTTTCCAATGGGAGTTAACCCTTCCGTGACCATTGTTTGTCCAACCTAGCAACAGTAACCGTGGGGGGCGGGGCCTTGACAAAGGGTCAATTCTGCTCCTCGTTTACATAAAGTTCAACTTCTCTCAACTTCTATTTGATGCTCTCAACGCGACGTGCTGCTGCCGATGCCCGTTGACGCCAGCCTCCAAGTTTCAGCAGCAGAAGCCGACGTTGGCACGATGGATACGAGCCGGACTACGGACGGCTCCAGGATGAGCTGCACTGCTATTCAGCGTTTCTAATAAACCGTTTGTTTGAGTGAATCCGTCCTCTCGAGCTGAAGAACATCAAATATTTACCGGACAGAAATAGTTTCACACTCGACTCAGAGAGCAGCAAGAGAACGGCCCCTGGTTCTGTCTCTCAGGGTGTATTCACACCAGGAAAGTCCGATAGTTCACTTGCTTTGGTGCGGACTAAATTTTTTTTTCAACTTGGTGCGGTTTGTATTCACATTGCATTTTTTCATAAGCGGATCAACTTTGTAAACAGAATCACATGTGTCCCACAGTCGCTCAATCACTGGATAAAAATTATCAGCGAGATCTTCCACGAAAAGTAGCTACACAATGGAGGTCATGAATGCGTTTCTTGCTGCCCTTATCCAGTTGCACCTGTCCTGTGCTTGGAGGCTATGTGGCCATTATGCAGCCGTCCCCGTGAAGGATGGTCAGACAACAAACACACACGTCTGCATGTGCGTCTGAAGGATGGTGCGCTAAAAAAAAGAAAAAAAAGGATGGCACAGCAAAAAACAAACAAAAAACATAATCATTCTCTCAGATGCCGCGTTGCCGATCGGCATAACCCTAGTCACATTTATTTCTGTTAACGGTTATTAATCGGATAACGACTTTCTGTTATCAGTTAAATAATATATAAAGAATGTGTAAACCTTAACGGCGACGGGTGCGTCCTCTCCAGCATCTGATAAATGTTTTCCACTGACCAGATATCAAGGAGGCAGCGTACGTGTCTGTCTGTGCTCCATGTTGACCCACGGCTCATTGTTGATCGTTTCTACATTTTTCTAACAACAACGGAAGCCTGTTGAATCCAAAAAGGCGCCTGGATTTTGCATTTGGTTCGGGAAAGGTTCGGTTTGCATTCACACTGGACGCGAATCGCACCGGGGTTCGTTAAGGACTCTGGTGCGATTCGACCAAACAAGTGAACTGAGTCCCAGCTGCAGAGGTGGTCTCGGTCCACTTGTTTGGTCCGCACCAGAGTCCGGTAGTTTGTATTCACACCTCCCCAAAAAGTCCGCACCAGAGGAAAAGTCTGTTTCAAGCGGACCAAACGAGCCTGGTGTGAATACGCCCATAGTCTCAGTCCTTTTTCACTCTCATTATCGGCCGCTGATATAGAGAATGTGAAGTTACGTCACGTCGTGGGACGTTGGGCGCCATCTTTGGAGGATCGCAGATGTAAACACTTGCTCGTCTCCCTAAAAAAAGTTAGCCAAAGTCGCTTAAAAGTAATCATGATGGGTACAGTTGCTGCGTAAAAAAATGCCACAGTAGTATATGCACTAATACCAAAAACGAGATAGTTCACGATGTCTGGATAAGTCAGTGGAGGGAGTAAATCTGGGTCTTGAATCCAGTCCCCACTCTCTGTTTACGTTTGCGTTCCTCCAAAGATGGCGCCGACGTCCCACAACGTAAAGCGGCGTTGACGTCAGCTTCACATTCTCTATAAACAGCGACGCTGTGATGTCACAGCAGTGTGACCTCTGACCCCAGGCGAAGCGGCGGTTACCTGCAGCAGGAAGGTGTTCTCCTTGTCGGGGACCTCCAGCGCCGTGGTGCTCCTCACGTCCACGATGGAGCAGCAGGGGACGGTCAGACGCGGCTTCGACGACTGCAAAACAAATCAGCAACTTTACAGATCAACGCTCCGTTATCAATACAGAGAAGGAAACACCCTGACTGGTCCTTCTAACGAGTAGGCTTGGGCGCTATCCAAATTTTGATACCTTCAAACTTCCTCCACATTTTACCGCGGTATACGGTATTACCGTGACTAATTGACCTCTGGCTAAGCCCTGCCCCCTCCACTCACTCGGACAAACAGTCAACATTCGGAGACATTTCACAGGAGGCAGTTGATGATTTTTGGAGACAGAAAGATTAAATATCATCTCGAAGTCACCAAAACTAAACTTAGCTTTACTGCTATGGCTGTCGGTTCCCGGGAAACGCCGATAGCGACGGGCTAATTTCTGTTATGGAGTTTTACATTATATGTTCGCATTAAGCTAGCAGACTTTATGCTTAGTTGTGATACTGGCTAACATCTAAACATCTCTGACAATATGTTGCCTCAAATACGTTGTTGACTTAACTTAGAACAGATGTAGACATCCTTGTTAATTTTATCCATGTTTAGTTGGACACTTCTCTCGGTTGAAATGTGGCTTGGGAAAAGGTAAAAAAAAAACCACCCCGTGGCCCTGCCTCTCGGGATACCTAGTGTCGGAGTTGCATGTACCCCATGCACACCGTTTGACCATTTTAAACTTATTATGTCAAGAAAAAACATATAAAAATGAATGAAAACTGACTAACTGCAATGCATTTCAATGGAGGTGGAAGCAGAGAATGTCCGAGTGTATGGGCTAGCTATGCGCACTGTGATTGGCTCATCGCGTTTGGGGGCGTGGCTTAGCCATAGGTCAATTAAAAATGATGACGTAAGCCTCAAGTGGCATTACCAAACTGTTGGCTTGTGTCTTCACCGTTCAGAAACTGAATACTAGGGCTGCCCCCAAATAGTCGACCAAGCACTGGTCGACCAAAAAAAACATTAGCAGACCAAAATCTCATTGGTTGATTGGTCGCAGGAAAAAAACAAAAAACATTTGGAGCCTTTTCTTGTCAAAATTAAGTCAAAATCAATATGACTGAACTGTATAAGAAAGGCTATAGAGCTTTTAATTTGAAGGGCCAGATACAGGAAATTGTGACACGCACTTGCTGTCAGTTTTCAGTTTTTTTTTTTTACACGGCACGGCAGGTCCAGTAAATATCAATATTTCGATATATCGATTTTTTTTCAAATAATAAATCATGTCCATCCATCCATTGTCCGCCGCATTATCCGGAGTCGGGTCGCAGGGGCAGCAGTCGGAGCAGGGATCCCAAGACTTCCCTCTCCCCGGACACTTCCTCCAGCTCTTCCGGGGGGACCCCAAGGCATTCCCAGGCCAGCCGAGTGCGTGTCCTGGGTCTTCCTCGGGGCCTCCTCCCGGTGGGACATGCCCGGAACACCTCACGAGGGAGGCATCCAGGGGGCATCCGATACAGATGCCCGAGCCACCTCAGCTGGCTCCTCTCGATGTGGAGGAGCAGCGGCTCTACTCCGAGCTCCTCCCGGGCGACAGAGCTCCTCACCCTATCTCTAAGGGAGTGCCCCGCCACCCTGTGGAGGAAACTCATTTCGGCCGCTTGTATCCGGGATCCCGTTCTTTCGGTCATGACCCAGAGTTCATGACCATAGGTGAGGGTGGGAACGTAGATCGACCGGTAAATCGAGAGCTTTGCCTTTCGGCTCAGCTCCTTCTTCACCACGACGGACCGATACAATGACCGCATTACTGTGGCCGGTGCACCGATCTGCCTGTCGATCTCGCGCTAAATTCTCCCCTCACTCGTGAACAAGACCCCAAGATACTTCAACTCCTCCACCTGAGGCAGGAACTCTCCCCCGACCTGGAGGGTGCAAGCCACATTTTTCCGGTCGAGAACCATGGCCTTGGACTTAGAGGTGCTGATTCTCATCCCAGCTGCAAACCGCCCCAGTGCATGCTGAAGGTACTGGCTCGAGGGAGCCAACAAGACCACATCATCTGCAAAAAGCAGAGATGAAATCAATTGGCTCCCGAACCGTACCCCCTCCGGCCCTTGGCTGCGCCTAGAAATTCTGTCCATAAAAATAATGAACAGAACCGGTGACAAAGGGCAGCCCTACCGGAGTCCAACACGCACCGGGAACAGGTCTGACTTATTGGCGGCAATGTGAACCAAGCTCCTGCTCCGGTCATACAGGGACCGTACAGCCCTCAGCAGAGGGCCTCCGACCCCATACTCTGTTGGCACCTCCCACAGGATGCCACGTGTGACACGGTCTAAAGCCTTCTCCAAGTCCACAAAACACATGTGGACTGGTTGGGCAAACTCCCATGCGCCCTCGAGCACCCTGCGGAGGGTGTAGAGCTGGTCCAGTGTTCCACGGCCAGGACGAAAACCGCATTGTTCCTCCTGAATCCGAGGTTCGACTATCGGCCGAATTCTCCTCTCCAGCACCCTGGAATAGACTTTCCCCGGGAGGCTGAGGAGTGTGATCCCCCGGTAGTTGGAACACACCCTCCGGTCCCCCTTCTTGAAGAGAGGGACCACCACCCCGGTCTGCCAGTCCAGAGGCACTGTCCCCGACTGCCACGCGATGCTGCAGAGGCGTGTCAGCCACGACAGCCCCACAACATCCAGAGACTTGAGGTACTCAGGGCGGATCTCATCCACCCCCGGTGCCTTGCCACTGAGGAGCTTCCGGACTACCTCAGTGACTTCAGCTTGGGTGATGAATGACTCAACCTCTGAATCCTCAGCCTCTGCTTCCTCGACGGAAGGCGTGTCAGTGGGATTGAGGAGATCCTCAAAGTATTCCTTCCACCGCCCGACGATATCCCCAGTCGAGGTCAACAGCTCCCCTCCTCCACTGTAAACAGTGTTGGCGGAGCACTGCTTCCCCCTCCTGAGGCGCCGGATGGTTTGCCAGAATTTCCTCGAGGCCGACCGGTAGTCCTCCTCCATGGCCTCCCCAAACTTTTCCCAGACCCGAGTTTTTGCTTCCGCGACCGCCCGAGCTGCCGTCCGCTTGGCCTGCCGGTACCCGTCGGCTGCCTCCCCCAAGCTAGCCAGGCTCGGTAGGACTCCTTCAGCTTGACGGCATCCCTTACTTCCGGTGTCCACCACCGGGTTCGGGGATTGCCACCGCGACAGGCACCGGAGATCTTACGGCCACAGCTCCGGACGGCCGCGTCAACAATGGAAGTGGAGAACATGGTCCATTCGGACTCAATGTCTCCGGCCTCCCTCAGAATCCGGTCAAAGCTCTCCCGGAGGTGGGAGTTGAAGACCTCCCTGACAGGGGATTCTACCAGACGTTCCCAGCAGACCCTCACGATACGCTTGGGTCTTCCAGGTCTGACCAGCTTCCTCCCCTGCCAGCGGATCCAACTCACCACCAGGTGGTGATCAGTTGACAGCTCAGCCCCTCTCTTCACCCGAGTGTCCAAGACATACGGCCGGAGGTCAGATGACACGACTACAAAGTCGATCATTGACCTCCGGCCTAGGGTGTCCTGGTGCTACGTGCACTGATGGACACCCTTATGCTCTAACATGGTGTTCGTTATGGACAGACAGACTTTCCAGCACCCCTCCCAGGGCCTCCAGGAAGGCCGGGTACTCTGCACTGCCGTTCGGCCCGTAGGCCGAGACAACAGTGAGAGACCTATCCCCGACCCGAAGGCGCAGGGAAGCGACCCTCTCGTTAAGTGGGGAGAACTCCAACACATGGCAGCTGAGCTGGGGGGCTATGAGCAAGCCCACACCAGCTCGTCGCCTCTCACCATGGGCAACTCCAGAGTGGAAGAGAGTTCAACCTCTCTCAAGGAGTTGGGTACCGGAGCCCAAACTGTGCGTGGAGGTGAGCCCGACTATCTCTAGCCGATACCTCTCAACCTCCCGCACGAGCTCAGGCTCTTTCCCCCCCAGCGAGGTGACATTCCATGTCCCTAAAGCCAGAGTCGTTGTCCGGGGATTGGGTCGCCGGGGCCCCCGCCCACGGCTGCCACCCAAATCACACAGCACCGGCCCCTTCTGAAACCAGTATCTAATAAATCATGTTTCAGACGTAAATCCAGTACAACTTCCGCACCTCTGCTCAGCGAGGTGTCACTGTACTGCTACCTCAGACAGTGTGTTATTCATGTAAATATGTTGTTGTAACCTGCGCTTGTATAGTTACAATAAAATGGCATGGATAATTTGAATTACATTGTTTTGACTCGGTTTGCCCCATGAATTATCACTATCATCTGATGTACATACAACTCGGATTTTAAGATGCATAACGCCTGCAATATATCGCAAAATTTGGATACCGCAATATCATATCGTATCGTGACTCAAGTATCGTGAGGTCCTTGGCAATGCCCACCCCTATCTCCTATGTAAGTGCATTGCATTTTTTCATGACGGTATTGAAACTGATACCGTTACTATTTTTCAACACCTGCAGTATACCGTAATACTACCCCAAGCCTACTAACGAGAGACTGGACCTCCTCGCCGCTCCGACGCCCGTTGGCTCGGTGAAACACTTACTTTGGGAGGAATGAAGAATTCCAGGTAGTATTCCTCTCCTCGCTCGCCGCCGTCTCTGTCCCGCTCTCTGAGCACCAGGCGACATTTATGCCAGCGACCTCCTCTCCAGGGAACGTTCCCGCCGCCGGCCAGAGGCAGCGGCGCCGGACCCGTCTGAGCCGCCGCCGCGGACTGAGCCGATGCGGCGGCGTTGTTGTTGTCCGTCCCGTGGTGCAGCAGCCCGAAGGAGAAGCCGGAGAAGCCGTGGCCGCTGCTCAGCTCGTCGTTGGAGGAGCTGACGCTGACTCCTCCCTCCCTCACCAGCCGGCCGACCTTCCGCGGCGGTCCCATGGCGGCGGCCGCGGCGGCGCTGCTCGGCGGCAGCGTGGAGGAGCCGGCGGCGGCGTTGGGCGTGAGGACGGGAGGAGGCGATCGCGACAGTCTGAGCTTCTCCAGGCGATGGCTCCACTTCTCCTTCTCGCCGCCCTCGCCGTTGCTACGGCGGCGGTCGCCGTGGCGCGCGGCCTCGGACAGTGACAGCGAGGTGGCGCTGCTGGAGGACGAGGGCGGCAGCGAGGAGGAGGATGAGTGCGGCAGCGAGAGCGGCATCGACAGCGACACGGGCATGGAGGAGGAGGTGGGCGTGGGCGGCTGCGTGCCAGAGTTCCTCTTGTTGTTGTTGGAGCCGGCGGTCGCCACGGTGCCGGTGGCGGCGTCGTGCACGCCCATCGTGTAGCTGTAGCTGGACGGCAGCGCGCTCTGAGCCGCCGCGTCACTCGACGAGCTCCGCCAGTGCAGGATGCCGCGCACGCTGCCTCGCACGCTGCGCCCAACGCTGCGCAGCGAGAAGCGCTTCTTCAGTTTGTTTTTGGAGGAGGAGTTGGGCGTGCTGTTGCCGCCTTTGGAGTCGGGCGGCGGCGTGACGGCTGTCTGAGCAGCGGCGGCGGCGTCGGGGTCGGCGTACACCTCCGTGGACTCCTCCCCTTCCCCTTCCCGCTCCTCCGGCTCCACGTCCTCGCCGACGGACGACGCTCCGAGCCAGCTGTCCTCCTCTTCCTCCACCGGCGCTTCCCCGTTCCCCGGGGTCAACGCCATTGCCATCGGTCCTCTGTCCTCGCGGCGCCCGTTGTTGTTGTTCCCGCCGCCCACCGAGGAGCAGCAGGACGACGAGGACGACGGCGGGAGGACGTGGCCGTGGGCGTACGAGTCTTGAAACCGGTCGCCGCCGCCGCGGTTCTCCAGCACCAGGCGTGTCGGCGCAGGCTTGGATAAAGTCCGTGGCGTCGTCGTGTTGTTGGTTGCGTTGGGGAGACACGGGAGAACCGCGCCCATCGCCGTCATCGCCGTCGCCGACAGAGGCGAGACCGCTTCCTCCTCGAGCGAGGAGGTGGCGTCCGACTGCGGCGGCGGCCAGCTCGCCAGCTCGTCCCCGTCCCTCGGCAGCGGCGGCGGCGCCCCCTCCAGCTCCAGCTCGCTCTGGAAGTGGCGGACGAAGCGGTCGGTGAAGCGCCGGCAGAAGGCGGCGGCCGAGTCCGGCGAGTAGCTGGGGTTCTCCTGCAGGAACGCCCGGAAGTGGCGGGCGAAGTCGCCGGCCGCGACGCGCGCGTGGAGCTCGCAGAACTCGGTCCAGCTCAGGCACGGCGAGGGCGACGGCGTCGGCGTGTCGGAGAGCGAGGACGACGGGTGGTGAGGCGGCGGCGGCTGCTGCAGCGGCGGTAGCGGCGGCGGCAGCGGCGACGAGGAGCTCACCAGGGGCGGGAGAGGCGGGGGCCGGGGGGTAGAGGACAGGGGCAGGGGCAGCAGAGAGGGCGAGGGCGGAGAGGGCGACGGCGAGGGCGAGGGAGGCAGAGGGGAGGAGGAGTTGGTCGCCCGTGGGCTCGGCGGCGTCAACAGAGAGCCGTTCATCCTCCCGATTGATTGGTCGGAGGAGGAGGAGGCGTCGGTCAGATCAGATCAGATCACTTCAAACATACACAAACGGCTGGGGGGGCAAACGGGCGGGTGGGGGGAGGGGCGGGGGGGCGGGGGCAAACACAGCACATTGGTCTAATAGTTTACAACTGAGTGTGAGCCGAAGAGTCGCGTTCAACCCCATCCAAACGGAAACGCAGAGGAGAGAAGACGACGACGACGACGACAGCAGCAACGACGACGATGATGCAGCAGACCCATGGGGCGTCAGCTGTCCGCTACATTATTTTACTATAAACGACTTATTTATTTATTTATTTATTTATTTAAACAACAACGACCGCGTTTTCATTCAACAGCGAAGAAGATGAAGAAACACGGGGGATTCAGCCGGCGAATGGGAGGAGGAGAGAGGAGAGCGGTTTCTTCACGAGGTCGACTCCTTCTTCACCGTCTGTCACTGATCCAGAGAAACGAGGACACATCCTGGAGAGGAAAACACAAAACAATATGATCAGGTTCTAATAAACCAGACATTTTGTCATTGATTATTTAAACGATTAATCAATTCGTTGTTTGGTAGGGGTGTGCCAAATAATCGATTCACATAAGAATCGCAATTCTCATTTAATACAATTCAGAATCGATATAAAACGTCCCAAAATCGATTGTAAAAAATTAAAAAAATGAAACAAATCTGCTGGCTGTCGGCCTCCATTTCCTTAGAATTTAAAAGGCAGCATGTTAGTGGACTATATAAGGGCACTTTTAATTTTGTTACCGAAGCAATATATAATAATACTCAATAAATGTGAAAAAGACACTTCAGTCGTTCTGTCTTGCAAAGCAGACTGGAGTAGATCATGAGGATCCTTTGCACACCGACAGACTGAAGCAGAAATCATTACGAATCAAATCGTTTTGAATTGAAAATCGATTTTGAATCAAACCGTAGCCCCAAAAATCTGAATTGAATCGAATCATGAGATAGTAAAAGATTCCCACCCCTAGTGTTTGGTCAATAAAATGTTAAAAAATGTTGAATATCATCAATCAGTGTTTCTCAAACCACCAGACGACGTCCTCAAATGTCTTGTTTTATCCAGAAAGCAAAGAGAGACTCAGTTAATTGTCATAAAGGAACAAAGAAACCAGAAATAGTCAGAGAATAAATCAGAGAATTTGGAAATTTCTTTTAAAAAAAAACTATTCAAACCGATTATTAGATTATCAAAACAGTTGACGATTTTTTGTTTGATTAATCGATTTATTGTTGCGCCTCTAATTATAATTATGATAGATACTATTGTAACTTTTCAGTCCTGGCATCAGTAAACATATGATGATTTCTACTTATATAAACAATACTAATACTATGAGTAGTAATGATGTTAATGTGAGATGAACCTGGACAGAGATGCTGTGTTAGCTGCAGTGTCCAGTTCAGTTATTAAAGTGATGGATGGACATGTTAATGATATCCAATGATATAAATTAAAAAATATATAGGAATATGGAATAGATCTTGTGAACATGGAGTAGTTTTATTCTGATAGCTTAGGTATATTAGCAGATGCTTTGATTTGAATAACATTTGGACAATTTTTTTTTTTACAGTAGTGGTAGAACAATACTAATACTATGAGTAGAACTGAATAATGTGAGATGAACCTGGACAGAGATGCTGTGTTAGCTGCAGTGTCCAGTTCAGTTATTATTAGTTTTGATAGCTTAGATATATTAGCAAATGCTTTGATTTGAATAGCATTTGGACCCATTTTTTTTTTAATGAGAACCATTTCTTAGCGCTTTTACCATAACATAAGAGTTAAATAACACTGTAAACGCAGGACACATTAAGTTGTAGTGCAGTATTTCTACAGTGTGACAATAACACTTTGACGTCGGTTAATACCCTGGTATCTCCCACCTCCACCTCCCAGCAGGTTAAATTAAATGGTGTGTAACTGCGGGTGATTAATTCACCTTAAATCACAGGTGAAGTCGGGTAAATGTTGAGACAAACCGGCCTCAGTCGTTATCTTGCTCACATGAAGTGGCAGTGTGAGTCTCGCTCATTCAGCTTTCTTTAAAGACGTGTAACGTTAGCGAGCTAACAATAGCTACCTGACGTCCACTAACTAGCTCGCAGGCTGCCAATCACTGCCGTCTTTAATTAGCAGCCTAGCTCTTTCTCACGGGTCTTATTCTCCACGGTGTCTGCTGCTCTCTCTCACCTGTGGCTTCAGATAAACCACACATTGAATCATCCGACAGCAGCTGACGCCAAAGATTCTCGGCGGAGCTAAGTGGCTAACCGTTAGCCACTTAGCTCCGCTGCTATTAATAAACCAGCGAGCTAACTAGCCAGCTAGCTATCAATACAGCTGCAGCTCCATGTTCTGTGTTTTCCTACCTGGACGTCACAGTCCCGCGCTTTCACCCGCGTCTCTGGGCGCAGCTGGAAAACATTTACACCACACCTTCATAACGGAACTATCATTTCTTATTTCCCCCGTAAAGGTTGTTGTTGTTGTTGCTGCTGCTGCTGCTAAATATGAATATTGCTATGTCTTGCCTGGACCCCCGTTCTTCTCGCACTGCGCCGCTTCTTCTCGCGAGACTTGGGACGTTTGGCGAGTTCTGTGCAGCCGTTGCTCGGTCAGTCAGTCGGTCTCTGAAACGAGGTGAGGCCGCCCGGACCGCAGGTAGTGGAGAGGAGTTACCACACCGCTCCTCACTTTGGAGAATGTTTTTCACCATACATCATTTATATGAGGTGTCCAGAATAACATAGGCTACTAAAAGTCCTAAGAAATCCTAGTTGGAGAAATATGTTTAATTCGCATCTTTATTTAGGCTACTGTATAAAATCTGGTGCCGACAACAATACACCCCAATGGGACTATTTTTTTCCTTTACTCCTATCATAATGAAACTTAACATAATGAAAGTATCCATGAAATGTAACATTTTTTGTATTACAAGTTTCTTTTAAAATGAATTTGAATATGCAAACGACTCTGAGGCCTACACTACACACAACATGCGCTTCAACTGGGAGCAGCAAAGTCTGGTAGCTCTGAGTTTTTGAGTTTTTACTCAACATTTGCTTTATTTTTGTTGTGTTTTTTGTTATCTACTGATGGATGCTTCTCTGGGGAGAAGAGATTCTTCAGAGATGAGCTTCTTTCATTGAAAATGGACAGATCTGGAGGACACCACCATCCTGTCCTCAGATGATCTGAAGAGGTGCTTTTGTGGTGGTTGTTGTGCTGCTGCTGGTGCAAAGTTAAAGGCTTGGAGGTGGAGATGTCCTATCAGTCCTTTCTGAGGTCAGTCATCATTGGAAATATCAACTCTCTGCCCAACAAGAGTGATGAAGAGCTGGAGATATTGGTGAAGACTCAGAAAGTAGACATTTATTTTATTTTTTCGAATCATAACAACACTTGTGTACATCCCACCTAATGGCAACTGCTTAAGTTCCATCTGAAGTTCTCCATGAAGTTGTTGCTAGGATACAGACTAAACATCCTGAGGCACTAGAGCACTGAAGAAGGAGGAGGCCATTCTGGACGGCCTGGATCATCCACTTCATGGCACCTTCACTGACCAGGAAAGCAGCGGTGGTGGACGGCTCCTCTCTCCTTGCTGCAAGATGGAGGAATATAGTAGTGGGGCAGATAAGCAAAATGATTTGGCCCCTCCACCAATGATCCTGATCCACCCAGCTGCCTCTTCACCATCGGTCCTGCTCCACCCGGCGGCCCTGCTCCACCCTGCGGTTCCTGCTCCATCCGGCGGTTCCTGCTCCATCCGGCGGCCCTGCTCCATCCGGCGACCCTGCTCCATCTTTCTTTCTTTTTTGTGTCATTGTCGTGTGAGCTACTACACTAATATGAATTTCCCTCCTCGGGATGAATAAAGTATTCTCTACTCTACTCTACTCTACTCTACTAATCAAACATGGCCAAAATACACCCAAATAGGCTTTTTTTTTTCCTTTACTCCTACCACAATGAAACTTTACACAATGAAAGTAGACATGAAAGGTAACATTTTTTGTATTACAAGTTTCTTGGACTACTAACACAAACAAAAGGAAGCAGAGAACCTGACACCCCTCCATCCTGACCTACAACCTTTTCTTTTTCTTCTTCTTTTGTTGCATATTTGTCACACTTAAAATAATAAATAATCAAAAACATTTCAATAAAAGGCCTATTGAGATACATTATAAATACTAATTAAAGGACAATTCCGGGCAAATTCAACTCAGGGGTGTATTTTCCTAACATTTTAGGTCTAAAAGAAGGAATCTGAAGATTTTCAGTTTAATCGCGCCTGTTTTGCGGTAGTTGTGTCTGTCCCCGCATCGCCACGGCAACGATGAATAGGAGCAGATGCAAGTTCCGCTGTCGACTGTTTACATCCCTCAAAGCCTCAATTTTTTTCCACAGACAGCGTCAGATGTCGACTCAAACATGCACCCAGAAGTTTATTTACTTCAACCAAGCCGACATGTTTGTAAAACTAAATCTAATTCAGTCTCCCGGAGTCTCACACGAGACCCAAGTTGACGCTCGGTGTGTTCAGGTGCAGTGGGAGCTACTGTTTGTGTCATAAACACAGGAATATCAACTCTTGACTTGCTTGAAGTAGGCTAAAAAAAAAAACTTCTCGGTGCATGTTTGAGTCGCCATCTGACACTGTGGAAAAAAATGTACACTTGAAGCAAGTCAAGAGTTGATATTCCTGTGTTTATATCACAAACGGGAGCTTCCCACTGCACCTGAACACACCGAGCGTCAACTTGGGTCTCGACTCTGCCAGACTTTGAATTAGATCTAGTTTTACAAACATGTCGGCTTGTTGAAGTAAATAAACTTCTGGCTGCATGTTTGAGTCTCCATCTGACGCTGTCTGTGGCTTTGAGGGATGGAAACAGCCTAAGCAGCAGAACTTCAATCCGCTCCCATTCATCGCTGCCGTGGCGATGCGGGGACAGACACAACTACCGCAAAACAGGAGACATTAAACTGAACATCTACAGATTCCTTCTTTTAGAACTAAAATGATAGGAAAATACAGCCCCGAGTTGAATTTGCCCAGAATTGTCCTTTAAATCACTCATCGAACGATCCCACAGATTTATTTGTTGAACTATAAACAATCACATGAACTTCACATGGAAAAAAATTTTGCACATGGGAAACATGTGGTTTTGGCCCAGTTTTATGTGAATCATTTCAAATATGTATATTTTTTTACACATGTGCTCTACATGTGATCACATGTGTTACCATGTAGAACAGTGTCAAACATGTTACCACATGTGGAAAATGGGTTCACTTAGGAATTCACATGAAATTGTGCCAAAACCACGTTTCCCATGTGCAAATAACATGTTTACCATGTGCAAAATTCTTCACATGTTAAGTTCATGTGGTTTTTCTGTAAGGGATTGAGTTAACAACAAAACCAGACTGATGAAATCACAACAAACATGAGATTTGATTTGTTTGTTTTTTATTTTATTTATTACAATATGCCGTC
This sequence comes from Trachurus japonicus, assembly GCF_045865225.1. Taxonomy (NCBI): domain Eukaryota; kingdom Metazoa; phylum Chordata; class Actinopteri; order Carangiformes; family Carangidae; genus Trachurus; species Trachurus japonicus. Next base: position 3,338,753 of record NC_140914.1, on the reverse strand, counting down.
AGCCAGGGTTGAAAATGATATTAACTTTTTACAGATGGAGACCAGACCTGACTTTTAGACTCACATTAGAACAATATATGATAAAGAGACAATAATAAGATATAGTGAGACTTTACATTTACTTGAGTGTAAAAACGTAAAGAGCAAAGGTAAATATCAAGTATACATTGATTCATTTATCATAATACAAAAATAAATTGTGTTTACTTCCACTACTAATTGTCAAGTCAAACAGGTTAACCGCCTCACATTAATATGTTAACTGTCGTCATAGCAACCTGATCTGAAACTCCATCATGTTAAAAGAAAACACTGAATAATGTGGAAATGAGCTGCAGTTCTTCACCACACCACAAGATGGAGCTGATTGATCAGAATGGATGAAGAAGAAAACAGGAGGAGGAGGAGGAGGAGGAGGAGGAGGAGAGAGGAGAGATGAGGATGAGGAGGAAGAGGAGGAGGAGGAAGAGGAGGAGGAAGAGGAGGAGGAGGAGGAGGAGGAGCAGCAGCAGAGAGTGTGTAGAGGATCAGATGAGTCCAGAGACAGTGATGATCTCTGTCAGGTCCAGAACACACAGGGAGGATGGTGGACTGGACTCTGAGAGAGACAGAGGAGCTGCTCTCAGGTCAGATCAGGAGGTTCTGGTTCTGGTCTTATCTAGTTCTAGTTCTGGTTCTGGTCTAGTCCGGTCCTTGTTCTGGTCTTATCTAGTTCTAGTTCTGGTTCTGGTCTAGTCCGGTCCTGGTTCTGGTCTTATCTGGTCTGGTTCTGGTCCAGTCTGGTCCTGGTCCTTGTTCTGGTCTTATCTAGTTCTAGTCCTGGTTCTGGTCTAGTCCGGTCCTGGTTCTGGTTTCTGGTGGTCCGGTCACCTGGAAGGTCTGGAAGCTCATGTTGGTGCCGTAGCGACAGTACATGATCTGGTCTGGTCTGGTTCTGGTCCAGTCTGGTCTTATCTAGTCCTAGTCCTGGTACTGGTCCAGGTTGGAAGGTTTCCATCTGAGAAGAGAAGCAGAGGACAGAGGTGATGGATCAGTGATTGTCTCTCTGCTCTGATTGGCTGACAGTTGTCTCTCTCTGCTCTGATTGGCTGACTGTTGTCTCTCTCTGCTCTGGTTGGCTGACTGTTGTCTCTCTCTCTGCTCTGATTGGCTGACTGTTGTCTCTCTCTCTGCTCTGATTGGCTGACTGTTGTCTCTCTGCTCTGATTGGCTGACTGTTGTCTCTCTCTGCTCTGATTGGCTGACTGTTGTCTCTGTTATTGTCTCACTGACTTTAGTCCAATAGTGCTGAAAGCAGCACAGACTGACTCCGCCCCCCTACTGACCTCACAGTCTCCAGTCTACAGTCTGGACTCTTCACAAGATCATCCAGATCCTTCACGTCTGAAGACTTCAGGTTGTTTAATCTCAGGTCCAGTTCTCTCAGGTGGGAGGGGTTGGACTTCAGAGCTGAGACCAGAGAAGAACAGCTGATCTCTGACAAACTGCAGTCACTCAATCTGAATAAAGAATAAAAGAAGGAGATAAATTCATTGATGATCAGAAAGAAGAGTTTTTTCTTCAACAAGTGAATTTCAGTGTCTTTGTCCAAACATGAGTTGTGAGGATCTTGTGCACATTGTTGTGATAGAGATGAAGTGAGTTGATGAGCTGATACTGGACATTTTCTCCAGAGTTTCTAGAAAACATGAGTCGTCTGACTGAGAGAAATACGAGTGTGTGTGAAGGTTGAACTGAAGTGAACAGACATTATTCATGACCACTGAGTGAAATGAGCTGAAACTGAAGAATCATTCTCACACAACAACAACTGCAAAGATTCAACAACCACTATTTCAAATGTCATTAATCAATTCAATCTAAGTCAATGATTCAAGTTCTGAGTGAAGATCAATCAGGTTCAGTTGTGGATCAAAGATCTAAGATCTACAACAGTAACAGTCAGTGAACTGACCCCAGAGTCTCCAGTCTACAGTCTGGACTCTCCAGAAAACCACTCAGATCCTTCACTCCTGAATCCTGCAGCTCGTTCTCTCTCAGGTCCAGTTCTCTCAGGTGGGAGGGGTTGGACTTCAGAGCTGAGACCAGAGAAGAACAGCTGATCTCTGACAAACTGCAGCTGCTCAATCTGAATAAAGAATAAAAGAAGAAGATTAATTCATTGATAACTGATCAGACGTGTCCTGATCAATAATCAGATGTGTCCTGATCAATAATCAATAGAGGGACTTTGTCCTTGTGTTTTTGTGGATCTTCATCATGTGGCCTTCTACACACATCATCCACATGTCAGCACAGATTCATCAGCTGCTGCTGACCTCAGCTCAGTCTGTCAATATACAATCAATATCTGATCAATAGCTGTTGGACTAAACACTGACTACAACTCTCTGATTTAGAGATTCTGATTCTTTTAGACAGATTTATATTTGTACCATTTCATGTCACTAACTTTGTATTTTTATTCTTCTCTGTTATTATTATTATTATTATTATTATTATTATTATTATTATTATTATTATTATTATTATTATTATTATTATTATTATTATTATTATTATTATTATCATCAATAACTTAATTGATCAACTAGTATCAGGGTTAAACAGCACAGGGGTCAATGACGTGATGAAACCCAGTGTCAAGTGGTGTAACTTTGATTTTTCATAAAACTCTGAATAAAGAGGAAAATAAATCTGGACTCAAATGAGGAATTAATACAACTCTGTGTTTCTGGACTCATTTTACATCATTTGTCACAGATTATTTAGAAGATGAGTTTTTTGTTTTTAGGACATGTCCTGCTCAAGATGCATTAAAATCTAAATATAGGGGCGGTGCGTGGCGCAGTGGTTAAAGCGGCTTCCCCATGTAGAGGCTACAGTCCTCAACGCAGGCGTCCCCGGTTCGAATCCTGCGTCGGGCAGACCTTTCCTGCATGTCATTCCCCCTCTCTCTGCCTCCCCCTTTCCTGTCTATCTCACTATGTGCTATCCAATAAAGGCAAAAAGGCCAAAAAAATATACTTTAAAATCTTAATATAGAAACACAGAAAAAAATCTATTTCAATTCAATGTTTTCAGAAGAAAGTATATTTTTATAAATTCACTTTAATCCACTGTAGGTGGATCAAATACAACAGTCAGTGAACTGACCTCAGAGTCTCCAGTCTACAGTCTGGACTCTCCAGAAAACCACTCAGATCCTTCACTCCTGAATCCTGCAGGTCGTTGTAGGTCAGGTCCAGTTCTCTCAGGTGGGAGGGGTTGGACTTCAGAGCTGAGACCAGAGAAGAACAGCTGATCTCTGACAAACTGCAGCCATACAATCTGAATAAAGAATAAAAGCAGTGAGTTGAGGACAAAGCTCCTTGTTGACAGCGTTCAGTGTCTCATCATCTGTTCAGAGCTGAAGAAGCTTCAGAAAGAACAAGTTTAGAAAATCAAAGTCCAACAGCTGAAGCAACAGGAAGCAGGTTAAACAGTGACAGAGAGAAAACAGCTCATTAATATTCATGAGAAGCTGCTGCTGCTTCAACTTTGTATTTTTCTTCTTCTCTGTTATTATTATTATTATTATTATTATTATTATCATCATCATCATCAATAACTTTATTGATCAACTGGTATCAGGGTTAAATCAATAAACGACTAACAGCACAGGGGTCAATGACGTGATGAAACCCAGTGTCAAGTGGTGTAACTTTGATTTTTGATAAAAATCTGAATAAAGAGGAAAATAAATCTGGACTCAAATGAGGAATTAATACAACTCTGTGTTTCTGGACTCATTTTACATCATTTGTCACAGATTATTTAGAAGAAGACTTTTTTGTTTTTAGGACATGTCCTGCTCAAGATGCATTAAAATCTAAATATAGAAACACAGAAAAAAATCTATTTCAATTTAATGTTTTCAGAAGAAAGTATATTTTTACAAGTTCACTTTAATCCACTGTAGGTGGATCAGATACAACAGTCAGTGAACTGACCTCAGAGTCTCCAGTCTACAGTCTGGACTCTCCAGAAAACCACTCAGATCCTTCACTCCTGAATCCTGCAGCTTCTTGTTCCAGCCCAGGTTCAGGTGTCTCAGGTGGGAGGGGTTGGACTTCAGAGCTGAGCCCAGAGAAGAACAGCTGATCTCTGACAAACTGCAGTTCTCCAATCTGAATAAAGAATAAAAGCAGAGAGTTGAGGACAAAGCTCCTTGTTGACAGCGTTCAGTGTCTCATCATCTGTTCAGAGCTGAAGAAGCTTCAGAAAGAACAAGTTTAGAAAATCAAAGTCCAACAGCTGAAGCAACAGGAAGCAGGTTAAACAGTGACAGAGAGAAAACAGCTCATTAATATTCATGAGAAGCTGCTGCTGCTTCAACACAGACGCAGTGACTCCGCCTCTTCACCTGTCAGCTCCACCTGTGGCTCCATCCATACAAACTCATGTTGTGCAGCCACATTTCTCAGAGACTCTGTCACTGAGCTCCTTCTCACTCCAACAGCTCATCTGCACTCACACAGTGTGCGTCATAGTGCGCGTGTGCGTAGCGATACGCCGCTTCAATGGCCGACAAACACGGCTCCAGAGTTCAGGGCTGTTTGACAGCAACATCAAGTTGTGACAATCTTCAGAACAACGTGGTCAGCTTTTCTCCGTGGGCGTTTTGAAAGTGTGTGAAGCAGGTTGTTTGTGGCGAGCCCGTCCACAGCAGCTCATCACTCAGCTTCTGTGCTGCTGCTCTGCTCTGCTAACACACTGACTGTGTTCAACAGCTCACACAAGCCCACGTTCAAGAAGCTCAGCTGTCACTTTGAGCTGCTTCTGACTCCTGCCCTCAGCCAAGCACTGAGTCAACACTCTGAGCCTGAGCCGCCACATGAAGCAACAACCTTCAGCCCATCTTGGGGAGCCTCCAAACAAACCAGCTGAGCCTCTGCAGCTGCTTCATGTCAGCAGCAACCAGACCAACACTAGCAGCTCTGCTCTCACCTGTCTCACCTTGATTCTCAGCATTCACAGTCATTGACAGGAAGTGGCTGCAGTGTGTGCCGTGCTCTTCACTTCCTGCTTCACACTCCAGCCTCTCCCAGCCAGTTGAGCTACCAGGGAGCAGACTTTAGCTGCCAACAGCTCCCTACAGCCAGCCTCCACTGGAGCGCAGCTTTCCAGCCTCCTCTGCCTCTGCTGCCAGCTCTGTGGATCTCAGCTGCTTCCTCTCATGCTTCCTCCCATGGTTCTGTCAGCTCCACAACATCCACCAGCTGCTGTGTTTCTGACCACAACGCAACATCTGCTCTCAGATCAGTGCTGCACGTTGCTTCAACAACAAGTGTCTGAGTTGAAAACAACAGTTGTAGAAGCTGAGCTCGTTCTCTGCTGCTCTGAATCACAAACACTACGACTGCTCTCACCTTCTTCTCTCTGGACTCATCTCAACTGTTTTCTCTCTTCAGCTTCTTGAGAAAAATCCTCACACACAAATCCTGACATGTATGAACCAATGAGAAGCTGAAGCTTCAAACAACTACAACAGCTGCAGTCAGTGAACTCACCTCAGAGTCTCCAGTCTACAGTTTGGACTCTCTAGTCCAGCACACAGACGCTTCACTGATGAATCCTTCAGGTCGTTTCCTCTCAGGTCCAGGAGTCTCAGGTGGGAGGGGCTGGACTTCAGAGCTGAGGCAACGACTTCACAGTGAATCTCTGAGAGTCGACACTGAACAAGTCTGTGATTAGAGAAGAAACAAAATGTGTGAGAGTAAAATCAGACAATTTGTACTAAACACACACAACATGTCATCATGTGATCAACATGTGCTCTTCACACTCTGGTTCAGTTCATCTTCTCTCTTTGTGTTGGACATGAAACAATAATCCTCATCAGGGCTGGGCTGGAAAAACCCATTCTCAGATGTCTGAGACTAATGAGAATCATTTAACACTGTGTGTGTGTGTGTGTGTGTGTGTGTGTGTGTGTGTGTGTGTGTGTGTGTGTGTGTGTGTGTTATTGATCATGCCTGGACTCACTCAGCCTTCCTGCAGTTCCTCACAGCTGGGATCAGTCTCCGTCGTCCCTGATCTGATGTCTTGTACTTGTTCACGTCCAACTGGTCCAGAATCTGCTCTGACATCTGCAGCATGTAGGCCAGAGCTGAACACTGGATCTCAGAGAGTTCCTCCTCTGATCTGTTCTCTGACTTGAGGAACTGTTGGATCTGCTGATGAACTGACTGGTCCTTCATCTCCGTCAGACAGTGGAAGATGTTGATGCTTCTGTCAGGAGAGATTTTATCACTCTCCATCTCCTTGAGGTTGATGATGGTTGTCTGGATGGTTTCTGGACTGTTGTCTGTCTGACCCAGCAGACCTCCTAACAGCCTCTGGTTGGACTCCAGAGAGAGGCCATGAAGGAAGCGAACAAACAGGTCCAGGTGACCGTTTCTACTGAGGAGGGATTTCTTCATGGCTCTCTGCAGGAAGTCATCCAGGGTTAAATCATCATGTTGATCTCCCAGGAACTTCTTCAGGACCTGTGTGTTGCTGTTGGTGAAACAGTGGAACATGTAGACTGCAGCCAGAAACTCCTGAACACTCAGATGAACAAAGCAGTAGACTGTTTTCTGGAAGATCACACTCTCTCTTTTGAAGATCTCAGTACAGAGTCCTGAGTTCACCAAGGCCTCTGTGACATCCAGACCACACTGCTCCAGGTCTTCTTGGTAGAACATGATGTTTCCTTCCTCCAGCTGTTCAAACGCCAGCCTCCCCAGCTTCAGAAGAACTTCCCTGTCGGCCTCCGTCAGCTCCTGTGGACTCGTCTCATGTCCTTCACCGTACTTGTTCTTCTTGCTCTTTGTCTGGACCAGCAGGAAGTGTGAGAACAGGTCCGTCGTGGTCTTGGGCAGCTCTCCTCCCTGGTCTGTGGTCAACATGTGCTCCAGAACTGTAGCACTGATCCAGCAGAAGACTGGGACTTGACACATGATGTGGAGGGTCCTGGACGTCTTGATGTGTGAGATGATTCTTCTGGACAGATCTTCATCACTGGACCTCCTCCTGAAGTACTCCTCCATCTGGGCGTCAGTGAAGCCTCGGACCTCTGTTACCCTGTCGACACATGTAGGAGGGATCTGATTGGCTGCTGCAGGTCTGGAGGTGATCCAGACCAGAGCCGAGGGAAGCAGATTCCCCTGGATGAGGTTTGTCAGCAGCACGTTGACTGATGACGTCTGTGTGACATCAGACACAACCTCCCTGTTGTTGAAGTCCAGTGATAGTCGGCTTTCATCCAGGCCGTCAAAGATGAAGAGAAGTTTACAGACAGCCAGCTGCTCTGCTGTGACCTTCTGTAATGTTGGATGGAAAACATGGAGCAGCCTGAGAAGACTCAACCGCTGATCTCTGATCAGGTTCAGCTCCCTGAACGAAAGCAGAACCAGCAGACTGACATCTTGGTTCTCCAAGCCCTCAGCCCAGTCCAGAGTGAACTTCTGCACCGAGAAGGTTTTTCCAACGCCAGCGACGCCGTTGGTCAGAACCACTCTGATGGGTCTCTGTTGGACAGGTGAGACGATAGAGACGTCCTCTCTCTGTTGGACAGGTGAGACCGTAGAGACGTCCTCTCTCTGTTGGACAGGTGAGACCGTAGAGACGTCCTCTCTCTGTTGGACAGGTGAGACCGTAGAGACGTCCTCTCTCTGCTGGACAGGTGAGACCGTAGAGACGTCCTCTCTCCGTTGGACAGGTGAGACCGTAGAGACGTCCTCTCTCCGTTGGACAGGTGAGACCGTAGAGACGTCCTCTCTCTTTTGGACAGGTGAGACCGTAGAGACGTCTTCTCTCTGTTGGACAGGTGAGACCTTAGAGACGTCCTCTCTCTGTTGGACAGGTGAGACCGTAGAGACGTCTTCTCTCTGTTGGACAGGTGAGACCGTAGAGACGTCCTCTCTCTGTTGGACAGGTGAGACCGTAGAGACGTCCTCTCTCTGTTGGACAGGTGAGACCGTAGAGACGTCCTCTCTCTGTTGGACAGGTGAGACCGTAGAGACGTCCTCTCTCTGTTGGACGGGTGAGACCGTAGAGACGTCCTCTCTCTTTTGGACAGGTGAGACCGTAGAGACGCCCTCTCTCCGCTGGACAGGTGAGACCGTAGAGACGTCCTCTCTCTGGTGGACAGGTGAGACCGTAGAGACGTCTTCTCTCTGTTGGACAGGTGAGACTGTAGAGACGTCCTCTCTCTGTTGGACAGGTGAGACCGTAGAGACGTCCTCTCTCTTTTGGACAGGTGAGACCGTAGAGACGTCCTCTCTCTGTTGGACAGGTGAGACCGTAGAGACGTCCTCTCTCCGTTGGACAGGTGAGACCGTAGAGACGTCCTCTCTCCGGTGGACAGGTGAGACCGTAGAGACGTCCTCTCTCTGTTGGACAGGTAAGTCTTTAAAGATGTCGTTGCACTTGATTGTAGTGTCATGGAGGGTCTTCTTCTTGGACGTTGTCTCCAGCTGTCTCACCTCATGTTGGGTATTAACCTCTTCACTCTGTCCCTCTGTGATGTAGAGCTCAGTGTAGATCCTGTTGAGGAGGGTTCCACTTCCTGTTCCCTCAGTTCCTTCAGTCACTCGTTCACATCTGCTCCTCAGACTGATCTTATGTTGATCTAAAACCTCCTGCAGACCACCATCTGCTGAGAGAGAAGAGACAGAGTCAGACTGAAGACAGAGAGTCTGACAATCTGATCAGATTATTTTCATCAGCTACAGAAAAACTACAGACAACAAAGAGAAGGTTTGAATCATCATCTTAAATGTCAGTGCTGTGTGATGGAACAATGACTCTGGAGAAAACAACAGGTCCTGGTTTCACTAATGACCACATCAGCAGACAGATGTTCAGTCTCACTTTGTCCACAGCTGCTCTGATTGGCTGTCTGCAGCTCACCTCTGGTTCTGGGTCTTTGTCCATGATCCTTCAGGACGTCAGAGACACCACTCCTCTTCTCTCTGTCAAGACATTTCTGGATCAACAACATGTCACAGCTCCACATCTGAGCTCTGATTGGTTAACCTCCCAAGGGGGTGGGGCTTCAGGAAGCAGAGGAGCAGAGAGAGAGAAAGTAGAGGAAGACGAGTGTAGAGAGACGAGCTGAATGAAGACCTGGTCCTGAACTCAGCTGGTTTCTGTCTCTGTTTATCTGTTGACCTTAAATCTGGACTCTAAAACAAACTCCCTGTTAGTTGGAGTCTCTTCAGTCGTCTCGTCTGGTTTTTACTCCAAATGTGTGAAATGATTGAGAAGCTGTTGGTGGTGTTTTCCTCTTTCAGACACTGATCATGTGTTTGATGTTGGTTCTGGACTGAGTCCTATCAGCTCTTTAACTAATGAGCTCCTCATCCAGACGCTGCTGTGTGGCTCTAATGAACCTGTGTTGGAGCTCTGGTCCAGTGTGAGGAGACTGAAGCTGACAACAGAAGCTTCAGCAGCTCCACCTGAGCTTCACTACATGTTTTAGAGAAGCTCAGTCACAGACAGGAAACAGGAAACACTGATCACTCCTGTCTGGCTCCTGACTTGTCAAAATAAAAGTCTCTGTGTATCAGCTGCTTTAATCTCTACTGTGACTTCAGTTTAAAGGCTGTCACGTGACGTGTCACAGCTCCAGGGGAGGGCACTAGTGCTACAAGCTCCCGCCCCGCTCTGCATCTGGCTCAGAGGTGAAAGCCTTGGCAGCTCGGTGTAGCTATCAAGGTATAACAGGTATAGCTCACCTGGTAGAGCAGCTTGCACCGTGAGCAAGGACTATGTTCCAGTCTGGGATCAAATCCCAGTGTGGAGTTTTACGCTAAATGCGCTGAATCTGTAATTGTACAATGTCCAGCTGTCAGCAAGCGGGGGGTGGGGTGCGAGGAGGTGGCTGGGTGGGTGCAGAGCAGCGCAGTCTCCGCCCACCCTCCAGAGGTGCATTGCTAATGTGCATGGCTAATGAGCTGGTTTTAAAATGGCCGAAAAGGGTCGCGGGTGTGGGACTTTAACATAGACGTGGGACGTGAAATAGCCGCAGAGCAAAGCCAGTTTCCTTTCGGTACCGTTAACAGATTGTGCCAGATGCGCCAGAGCGCGCACCTCCGTGCCAGGCTTGTGTGTTTATTCATGAGCGCGAGAGAGATTAACACACACATTCACACAGGCTACACACACATACGGACTACACATAGCCTACACATACCCACAGACACACAGCTGAGGGGCCGAGGCGCGGCACGGAGAAATGTGCATCTGGTGGCGTGCCCCCCCAGTGTATGGAAGTTTTTCTGTGCCATCTGAGTTTGAATATGAATTTCTAAGACTGAATTTTTTTAGCATCAAAATCAGACTTTGAATTTTAAAAACCATCAAATTTCTAGCACTGAATTTTTTTTTGCCTCTTGATTTTTTTAAAATGTTGAAATAAATTCAGTGTAAAGAAAATCAATGTCTCAATATATTCTGTTTTTCAACATTCGACATGTAAAAAAAATTCAACATAAAAAAATCTGTATAAAAAAAAATCAGTTTCTAAAAAAAATTCAACATCTCAAAAAATTCAGTGTCCAAAAATTCAACTACAAAAATTCAGTGTCCAAAAATTCAACTACAAAAATTCAGTGTCCAAAAATTCAACTACAAAAATTCAGTGTCAAAAGAGTCAACATCCGGGTCACCAGGGAGAAGCAATCGATCCCTGTCTCAATAAGGACTGCTTCTGTGTGACACAGGTCACACACACACACACAGGTAGGCCAGATCGGTCCGGCCATGGCCACAAACTTAGGCGACGGTGCTTCGGTGAGTCTGTTTACTTTATTTGCCATTTGTGTTCGTTAAATTGAGTATGAGATGTTAGCCGGATTTATTTAACAATATCTACAATGAACTTTTAATGAGGTGGCGTTCGTGCTAAACTACGTTAGTAACTAGCTAACGGTATGTGAGCATAGGTTGAGGCTAACTTACTTTCGGTTCTGAGGCAGCGAGTATGACGACTGACAGTAACTTAGAGTACTACATTAAACAGTGATAGTGTTAACTGGGGATGTTTGGGGGGGGGGGGGGTAATTAGCAGCCAAGCGCGACCTGCCCATGCGTGCGTGTCTGTCTGTGTGTGCGTGTACGTGCGTGTACGATGGTGAAACGCTTTTTTTTTTTTTTTTTTCTGAAACACTGGGTGACAGCATATCGTGGTTGCGCTAAGTTAGTGATGGCAGCTGTTGACAAACGGCTACAAACAACAAACCAGTCTATACCCACCAGTCCTCCCATTAGCTGGACTACTCTCCTTGCTTTACCTGTATTTGGCCCAGCCTGCTCACCAGAAGCTGCATTCATCAGCTCCTCTTTGACTGAACGATCCCATTTCCCATATTTTACCATACTCCTTACTAAAATGAAACGTAGTTAATTTCTGAGTATTTATTCCTCGGACTGCGCTCCTTAAATAACTGTTATAGACCACTGTGGCCAGCTGCGTCCCAGAATTTCCATTTGCGCGTTTATTTTTTCTCATTAGTTAATGTTTTCATATAGCCTGGGGTTGTCACAAGAACCGATACTTCGGTACCAAGTTAATGTCGAGACGCAAGAAATATGTCAGTACCTGCATTTTTGGTACCGTGATTACCGGATATACAACTTTCCCCTCTTCGCGCCTTGTCGAGTCCTGTCGGGACATAGACGGGCAGTACACACACGTGAGTCGGTGCAGCTACAGTCAAGCTCGCAGTTTTTTTTCAATTTAACGAACACAAATGGCAAATAAAGTAAACAGACTCACCGAAGCACCGTCGCCTGAGTTTGTGGCCACTGGCCATGGCCGGACCGATCTGGCCTACCTGTGTGTGTGTCACACAGAAGCAGTCCTTATTGAGACAGGGATCGATTGCTTCTCCCTGGTGACCCGGATGTTGACTCTTTTGACACTGAATTTTTGTAGTTGAATTTTTGGACACTGAATTTTTTGAGATGTTGAATTTTTTTTAGAAACTGATTTTTTTTTATACAGATTTTTATATGTTGAATTTTTTTTACATGTTGAATTTTGAAAAACAGAATATTTTGAGACATTGATTTTCTTTACACTGAATTTATTTCAACATTTAAAAAAAATTCAGTGCTAGAAATTTGATGGTTTTTAAAATTCAAAGTCTGATTTTGATGCTAAAAAAATTCAGTCTTAGAAATTCATATTCAAACTCAGATGGCACAGAAAAACTTCCATAGAAACTGTCTCTTACCGTGACTCTGGAGGTCCAGGTCCAGGTCTGAAGTTATAAGGTTCTCCTTTGGACCAGTCACTCTTCATGGACAGACAGATGGATCCTGGAGACTCTGCTCTCAGTCTGCGAAGACAAACATGTTTTTATTCCCATCACATTGATCACTGGTCAGTTCTCTGATCACAGATGCATTGTGGGAAGTTTTTAGTCCCTTCACTGAAGAATCTTGTTTCCTGACTCATTAGACATCATCTCTGTGAACAAATCCAGATGCTGCTGCTCAGACAGTGTCTACAGTGAAGCTCTGACATGTGAAACTCATCATTCAGGCTGTAAAATGATCCTGCAAACTGCTGTAAACTCTGTTAGAAACCAGCTCATCAACGTTCACCAAACCACCTGGAATCAGCCACGTCTTTAAAGCTCATGTTGATCAGCTGCAGGAAGAACATGGAGGAGGAACAAGTCCAGATGTTCTTTCATCAGATCAGTTCAGAAGAAACATGAAGAGACCTGAGCAGTTAGTATGAAGACACTGATCAACCACAAGAACCAGTTCCTGTTGACTCACAGTCACTATGAGCTGCAGGACCTCAACACACTCAACACTGGTAAAGAGGCTGGAGCAGGTCTCTTACCGGGAGTCTGAAGGTCCAGGTTCAGGTCCAAGACTGAAGACTGGACCGACTTCTTTGGACCGGTCACTCTTCACAGACCAGCAGGAGGGTCCAGGTTCAGGACTGAAGTTTGGAGGAGGTGATTTGGACCGGTTAGTCTTCAGACAGGTGGGTCCTGGAGACTCTGGTCCGTCCTCCTCTTCCTCCACATTAACACTCATCTTCAGGACTTCAGTCAGTCTGAGAGGGAAACCAGAAACACTTGAGCTGAACACACACACGCACACATGAACAGAATACACGGTGTGGCTGAGACAACAGGGAGTAGCTGTCCTCCTGCTGTCCCCCTTTAGTCTCAGTAGTTCACTCTGACTCTTCTTCCCTCCACACTTCACAGGGACTGACACTCACAGACTTTAACGGTGAAGAATAATAATAATGTTGTTTAACACTCACCTAACGCAGCTTCTCTCTCACTCCTTCATGTCGTCTTAAAATGGCGCCTGAACTTAATACTTCCGCTTTCTCTATCTCTATCTCCTCCCTCTGTGTGTTTACAGGAAACCACTAACAGCCTACTTCAGCTGTTGACTTCTATGAGTAGCTAGTATATGACAGGCCATTAAATCCCTTAATAATAATCGATAGTCACTGTTAGTGTTGGTCAGCTCATAGCCTGCTCAGCTGGTCTGACCAGGTTAAGGCTGAGATGAACATAAAAACTGACTCACTGATGATGAGTGTTAATGATGAGTGCTAATCTGTGTGAAAGTTGTACTGTGCTGTTTTTATCTGTGTTGTTGTTGTTTTTTAGATGAAATGTCAAGTGATCTGCTGCAACTCAATTTCCCTACGGGGACAAATAAATTACTACTACTACTACTACTACATAAGGTTCATTAATGGTTGTACATGCTACCACATGGAATAGTGTTAAAGTAAAAAAAAGAAAAGAAAAAAGTTAGAGTTAAAAACAACAAAAAAAAACAAAAAAAATGAGTGAGTAAAAATAATCCATAGCAGCAGCAGTGAGTGGGCCGAGGGTTCAGTTGATGAAGCAGTGAGTTTTACTTTACATAGAGATCATATTTGTAGCATTATGCAATTGTAGCCTACTTTTTGGTTTTCTTTGATGTTTTCCTTAGACTCCACATTTAATTTTTTTTCTTTCACTACATACACTATACACAACTATAATAATTTTTAAAAAAAAGTATTCTTGTGTGTGTGTGTGTGTGTGTTTGTATATATATATATATATGTATAGCAGTGGCGGGCGGTGACCTTTTACTGTGGTCATGCTGAAGTGTCAATACCATGCGCGCCTGTAAGGGGGGTATTTATTTATTAATAAAAAATATAACAGGCTATGGTTTAACTACAACAGTGGAAACCGCTTATAGTGATCACGTTGGTCCAGAGTTCATTTGATCACTATAAGCGGTTGATTACTAAAATTGAATTGTTATTATTAGGGTCCGGGCAGCTAAGCTGCCGGGACACTATTGTATTCCTAGGAATTCTTCTTCTTCTTCCAAGGAAGTCATACTTCCCATGGGCGAAAACTCACCAAACTTCACAGAAACATCCGACCCCATGCCAGATTCACTCAACTCCAAGGACATGTGCCCCCCCCTCCTAGGGGGGGCACAATAAGCGTTTAAATTTAAAAACTTTAAAAATTCCTACAAAACCAACGGTAGATGCTACAGTGTTGAAACTTCACCACAATGTAGCCTCAATACTGCTGAAACTTTTGTCCACTTAAACTTATTACAAATTATGAAGTCCATCACTCTGTTTTTTTCGATAACTGTAAAACTTTTAAAATGTATCTCCTCCCACAATTTTTGCTCAATTGTCACCAAACTTGCTACAGAGCATCTCCAGACCGTCCTCCACAAAACTTGTTTCTCGGATTTTTGATTAAGCAAAAATTGAGCCAACAGTGCATGAAAACGTTTGACTGTAAACACTACTGTAAACATATACCATCAAATTCTTGCTAAATACATTTTCAATCTTCCTGAAAAAAATGACAATATTCTGGAGTCATGGTTGATGAAGTTTGGCAAATATCAGAATTTTAATTAAAAAACTGAATTTTTGAGAATATTTTGAATTCTGCTCTCATGGGAACAACTGCAGCCAATGTGAGTGTGGAATTTTTAAACATCATATTTTCTCTTATGAAGCAAAACACTTATCATTAAAAACAAATCACCAACATTTCCATGCTGTCAAGATGCAATTTATGTATTATCAGATTTTTGTTTAGATGACTGAATTTCTGACTTTTGACCATTTCATCACAACAGCTGCCCGGGCACTGACTCACCTGAGTGGATAAATGAAGCTACACAGCAGGTCTCACTACCAGCCAATTAGCTCAGTGAGTTAGGAGCTGGTTCTTGGTGTCAGAGATTGTGAGTTCGAGACCCAGCAAGGGTGATGATGATGATGACAGATCAAATGTCAGATGTCCTCAAGCTATTTTGCTGTCTAAATGCAATTTATGTATTAACAGATTTTTGTTTAGATAACAGAAATCTGCGTTCACAACAGCTGCCCGGACACTGACTCCCTGAGTCTATTTGAGAAGACACACAGCAGGTCTCACTTCCAGATAATTAGCTCACTGAGTTAAGCGCTGGTTCTTGGTGTCAGAGGTTGTGAGTTCGAGACCCAGCCAGGGTGATGATGATGATGATGACAGATCAAAATGTCAAATGTCCTCAACATGAAACACAAGACAACTGTCCTAATGGTGGCATCACAGCAAGCTTCTAAGTTTAAAAATCCAAATAGCTTGGACTGGACCATGTGCGAAGGCTCCTAACATCTTAGACTCATAGTAGATGTTTGACAAATACATATCATTATTTTACCTCAAAAACTGATTTTTCTTTTTCTGCCTACACGACAGTGAATGGCTTACACAATTTGTGAAGCCACTGTTGAACTGCCACTTGTCAATTAGCTCAGTGCGATAGACAACGGTCTTTGGTTCTAGAGATTGTGGGTTCAATCCTCAACTGGTGCAAATTGAACATTATAAGGTCAACAGTCTTGTCTTCCTATTCTCCTGTTTGTTGCTCAGAATTGCCTAAATTTGCCCAAAAGTAGCCCGGACCCGACCCATCGCTGCGCAGCAGCTATAATTTCACTTCTTCTTTTATGCAGAACATCATCTAGCTAAATACCAGTTGTATAGTTTTTCAATGAGAAAAATGTAACGAAGCGGTCGTCAGCTCCAAACTCACCCGTCTGCACCTCGATCACAGACCACAGCTGGTTTTCCACACAGCATCATTTACTGACACGTCTCAGTACAGATCATAGGTACAGTCAGATCCGCGGGCGCTGCTGCTGCTGTGTTTTTAAAATGAGCGAACTTCTCTAGGCTAGTAGCGCCACAGATTTCTCATTCCCCACCTTGTTTGACTGAGAGTGTTTCGAGATGGTTTTCATGAATGAACAGGCAAAATCTCTCTATTTCTCTCTCTCTCTCTCTCTCTCCGCCAATAACGGACAACGAGCGCTATGCGGAGATGAACGGAACCGGCCAAAAGCCGAAAATCTATAAATAGCCTAGTATCTGATTGATTAGTGAACATTCAGTTTGAAACTGGAAACTACAGCTGCATCTCAATGAATCAGAATATCATGGAAAAGTCCATTTACAGTAGTTCAAGTCAAATAACCACAACCAAGTATTGAGTGCATATAGATGGACTAACTTTTCACAAGGACAATACTATTTCTGTATTAAAATGCTTTTTTAAATTGGTCTTTTGTAATATTCTAATTTTGTTAGAGACTGAATTTTAGGTCTTTAGTTAGCCATAATCAATACAATTAAATAAATAGAGACATGCAATGTTTAATTCTGTGTATAATGGATCTATATAATGTGTTAGCTTCACTTTTTGAATTGAATTACTGACATAAATAAACTTTTCCATGATATTCTAATTCATTGAGATGCACCTGTATATATTTATTTGTTTATTTCGGGCATGTCAATTAAATCATCATCATCACACTTCATCTTAGTTAAAATAATACAATACACATGGCCGAAAGGGAAAGCGGGAGAAGCAAAAGCTTATCTAGTCCCGCCCCCATAATAAAGAATAAATTATCTTCATCATAATCTTTTCTTTTTCTTTTGACATTTTGACATAACATTTTCTTATGATATATCTTATTGATTAGTGAATATTCTGTTAGAAGTGTTAAAAATGAATGTGATTAATGAGATGAAACATAAAAACATAGTAGATGCAGCTAATGTGCTCCTACTGTTGTGTGCAGAATAAAATCCTGAGATGGTCTCCAACAACGTCCTGTTTCCTGCGAGGTGAGTGGTGCCAGTGGGTTGCAGTCTGCTACAGGTGAGTGTTGGTGTCTGTCAGCAGCTTCAGGTAGTTGCACCAGCTACATCACTCCTGTGTGCTGGCCTGGGCCTTGGATTTGTCACATCTGTAGACATTTTATTCTTCTTATGACTCATTTACACCAACACATTCATTATCTCCAAATAAAGTTCCAATCCAATCAACATACAGACACTATAAATGATATTACAGTGATATTTGTGCATAATCATCAACCTTATTTAACCAAGTTAACAAAGACCACATTCTTATCAGTGGCAACAGCCTGGTAATAAACTCTTCAGCTCATTAATTAACACTCCAGAACTTATGCATTAACTTTTCATAACTTAGGTTCAGTTGTTAACAACAGTTTCACAACAAAACAAGTCATGGACCCACAACACACACACATCACACAAACTCCCACAGACAACACTGGAGACACAGCGTCACATTTTATCAACAAAAACAAACCTTTATTCATAGAGCACTTTTCATACAAAAGGAAGCAGCTCAAAGTGCTTTATGCAATAAAATAAACAGCAGTCACAGCCGCTCTCATTCAACATTCACACACACAAATGTACAACATGTAGACACTCACACTTCTCTAAAGTTTAACTAAGAAGTTTCAGTAATTCCTTTGGGGTTTGAGACAACACTCACCTGAAAAACACAGGAAAGAAATAGTGACACAGAGAGACGAGGCTGCTTGACCTGAGTCTTCCATGGCGATGAGGAAAACCCATCCAGACATGCCCCACCACAATCCCTGCTCTAATTCTGCCCCCTAGTGTCCAAACAAGAGAACTCCATCACCTCTAGGTCAACAAACCATCATACAGACATAAATATTCTTTCCTCCAAAAACATATGATGAAATGCAGTTATATTAATACATTATGAGTTAAATATAAATAATTTATCTCCACAAATGTCCCACTCTGTCAGCATGAACCAGTTCTAGAGCTGCTTTGGCTCTAACATCCTGAACACACACTTCACACTGTGGGACAGGTTTGTCTCTGGTCATTTGTAGCCAGGGTTGCCAACTTTTGGTCCTGGGCTGGAGTGAGATTCTGTTGACGGGGGGGGGGGGTTGTCTATAATAATAATAATAGTTATGTTTATTGTAGTTTTTCTGTCTCTCTCTTCCCCCCCCCCCCCCCCCCTCTCTCTCTCTCTCTCTCTCTCACACACACACACACACACACACACATTATACCTGCAAACTGAGTAGGCTAGAGGTAATAGGTGACAAAATACGTATATCCCTCTAGGGGGGTCTGGGGGCACCCCCCCAGGAAAAAATTTTGATTTTAACATGTATTTGAAGCATTCTAGTGTACTCTGAGAAGAAAATAAAGGGAAAACACAACATTTGCTTCAGATAACAGGGAAAAAAACAGATCTGT
The DNA here is from genome assembly GCF_045865225.1 of Trachurus japonicus. Classification (NCBI taxonomy): domain Eukaryota; kingdom Metazoa; phylum Chordata; class Actinopteri; order Carangiformes; family Carangidae; genus Trachurus; species Trachurus japonicus. The sequence goes on along the minus strand of NC_140914.1, from coordinate 3,320,091 downwards.
GGTTCCTATCATTGTATGGCTGGAGTGTATGAAACTGGTCTAGTGGGGAGCTCTGGCTTTTGGCCTGGACCAGCCTACTACAGCCTGATGATACAAGTCAGGTCCTGAAATGTGTGTTTCTCTTCTGTAATAAACATTCTACATACCCATTCGGAGTTTGCAGGTATGGCCCACGTGCATGCATGCGCAGTTGCGCACACACGTACACACACACACACACACCTGTTGCTGCGCTGTCTCTCTCTCCTCTGCTCTCTGGACTGAGCTGCCTGGCTGTACTTTTGTGCTACCCAGTCTGCATCTTGATGTTATAGTTTTCAACGGACTGGCCCAACCAGCCCGACCGCAGGCGTCAGTTCGAGCCGCGTTCAGTCTGAAAACATAACTCGGTCAGGTCAGGTTGTGTCTCGGGCTTCGCTCTCTCCCTCTTTTTTTTGGCCATCGGATTCGGACCAGGTCGGGTCCAGGCTTCAGCACCGTGCCGCTGTTGGTGGAGGGGTGGGGGGGGTCGCGGATCGACAACTCCCCGTCCTACTGTGCTCTGCTGTGATCACAGGCTTGAGCAGCCGTCCAATCGACACGCGGATAAGCATCACACCAATCAGAGAGCCTATTGATGAGTGCCAAAGCTTGCTTTGATTTTTTTTTTTTTTTTTTTGCCAAATCGCTTGATTTTGGCGTGAGAATTGTTTGAGTGGCGTGAGAGCGTGAGACAGGACCTAAAAGCGTGTGACACACGCCAGATGCGTGAGAGTTGGCAACCCTGTTGTAGCCCACAGCAATTAAACAGTTTTGCATTCACTTCAGTAGAGCTCAAAATTTAAATTCATGTTTGAAAATGCACTTGAAATAAATAGTTTCATATTTTACATAAAAGCACTCAAAATGAACACACACATTTAAAAATGATAAAGTGGGTCAAACAGCAGAGTCAAGTGGAGGTGCACGGTAGCCAGTGAAATGCTTCATCCACTTCCTGAGTGAAGACCAGCTGGTCAGGTGAGGACAGGTGAGTTTTAATATGTAGTCAGCTGACTCATGTTTCCGTTAACCATGATGTTATTTTTTGCCGTTGTAAACTACGTCGGTCCATGCTAGTGCTAATACAATCCACTCGCTGTGATGCTAATTACTTCAAGTTAAAATCCTATTGGGTTAGCCTAACAGTGTTAATGGCTTTGAAGTGGTGAGTGAGAATATCTTAGTAAATACTACTGAGCAGCAGACATTTTCTGACTACATGCTGTGTAAAAGAAACTGTTATTCAATGTGTTCTGAAATACTTTGTGTAAAGTACTGCAGCTGGCTGTGGGTTAACACGGGTTCATATCAAATATTTACTGTTAATGCTGGTATTTCTGTAGCTAATAAAAGTTAAATGATGTTCTGGAGATTCATAGTCTTTGTAATTCATTAGAGTTTAACCGTATATTTAAAGGTGCACCGGTGAGTTAATTTTTTGAGATCTCCCTTATGTATTTGACCTGCAACTGAAATGTAGTAAAAATATCAAATTGCTCACAACTTAGCATCAAGTAATTGTATCTTGACCTTGTCTCAGGTCCCAGAGTGAATACTTTTCAAAATGCCACCCTGCTGAGATCGTGGAGCCGACCTAGAGTGATCCAGAGATTTGTGAAGATTTCAACAGTTTCCAGAGAGAGAAGATGTTCCAGTACTGGATGACGAGCCAAGCCCAGAGAGATACTGAACCACTGGCTTTCAGCAAGGAGACAGCAAACTAGGTAACACTTATGTATTCCTCCTCTTTGTCAAGAATGGTTACACTTTACATTCATCATTTACTGTGTGTTGATGATGTAATAAATTTTGTCTTAGGATTTTAAAGGTAGTGGAAAGCTCCCACTGCTCCTGTGAAAGAGTATCTACCACAGACACAGGTAGGTGTACAACACAACTTTGTATTACAGCTCCGTTTACAAACATGTTGGCTTACTTGAAGTGAACAAACCCCTCGGTGTATGTTTGAAGCCATCTGACGTTGTCTGTGGGATGTAAACAGCCGAAACAGTGTAAGATCGGTCCGCTCCCAGTATACGCTGCCGTGGCGATATGGGGACTGCGTTTAATAAACCAGCGAGCTAACTAGCCAGCTAGCTATCAATACAGCTGCAGCTCCATGTTCTGTGTTTTCCTACCTGGACGTCACAGTCGGTCTCTGAAACGAGGTGAGGCCGGAGCGTGAACACACAAGGACCGCAGGTAGTGGAGCATAGATATATTATATACATATACTGTAAGTAAATATATATATATATATATATATATATATATATATACATACATACAGGGGTGGAAAGAGTACCAAAAAAATCTACTCAAGTAAAAGTACAGTTACCTTGATGAAATTTTACTCAAGTAAAAGTAAAAGTACTGGTGTAAAAATCTACTCAAGTAAAAGTAAAAAGTAGTTCATTTAAAATTTACTCAGAGTACAAGTTACTTAGTTACTTTTTTTGGGGGGGGGGTATAATGGCCAGAGATTGGCCTAACATTCTCCGTGCATGTCTCTGTGTTCCAAATTTGTCCCTTCTCCATCGATACACTGGTCTCCATCATCTTTTAGCTCCTGTGGCACCAACTTGATTCTGACCTTCTGACACTGCAGTTGTCCAGAGCCAATCAGATGGACAGTTACAGTTACTGGCACTAAGGTTGTCACGATCATGATCATGATACTAACATTTTCAACCCAATATCGATATTAAGGAAAATATTCGATACTCAATACCATTTTCAATACGGATAAAAAAAGGAAAGAAAAATCTCTCTCTCCCTCTTTCACTCGGGCGCATGACGTCCCATTTCTCCGACCACCCATTTCTCCGACTCCGACCATACATTTCTTTATTTTTGCGTCATCAGTCCGACCTCCCACTTCTCCGACTTAAGTAGCCCTAACCCTTAACCTTACCCTAAACCTAACCTTAACACTGTAGAATGGGTAGTCGGAGAAATGAGCCGTCGGACTTGTGGGCAGTCGGACTGACGTATGCTCCCCCTTTCACTCACACACACCTGTTTTTTTTACTAGGAGGAGGAGGAGGGGGGGGGGGGTTTATTGTAGGTTCTCTCTCTCTTGCCTCTTTACTGTAACTGCTCTGAAGCAGTGGGCTGCTTGTCTGTTCTTTTGAGCATGGCCATGGATCTGACTGGGCTCCTACATTTAACTCAACGGACTGCCGGTCCGGCCTTCAGCCCCGGTGTGTCTGGCACGGTCACCATTAACGTAGCCGAATAGATGGACATGCCTGATAACGTTGTCTTTAATCATTAAAGTCAGCTTTTAACCGCTAGCTGTGGCTAATGGCTAATATTAAGACGACAACATAGCGACGAGCCCTGTTATGCACTAACTCACGTAGCGGTGAGGGGGGAGAGGTGTGTACCTGCCTGCTGCTGTGTGCGTCTGTGAAGGGGGAGAAATCGAGGCGGCAGCAGCGTAGCTACTTTTGACAACCCACACAGAGTTATATATTTTTTACTTTGTAACTTAAGCTATTTAAAATGTAACTAAGTAAATTTCTTCCAACAATATGTACTCAAGTAAAAGTAAAAGTACTGATTTTAAAAATTACTCAAAAAAGTACAAGTACACAAAAAAGCTACTTAATTACAGTAACTTGAGTAAATGTAACTCGTTACTTTCCACCCCTGCATACATATATACCACACGCTCCTCTCTAACTAACAAACAAAAGGAAGCAGAGAACCTGACACCCCTCCATCCTGACCTACAGCCTTTTCTTTTCCTTTTTTTCTTCTTTTGTTGCATATTTGTGGCACTTAGACTAAATGTTTAAGATAGCTAATAAAACAATATTCAATAAAAGGCCTATTGAGATATTATAAATACTAATTAAACATTGAAGTGAATCACTCATCTAACGACCTCACAGATTTATTTGTTGAACTATAAACAACCACATGAACTTCACATGTGAAATATTTTGCACATGGGGAACATGTGGTTTTGGCAATTTTATGTGAATCATTTTAAACATTTTTTACACGTGCTCTACATGTGATCACGTGTCAAACCACATGTAGAAAATGGGTTCACATGGGAGTTCACATGTGATTCACATAAAATTGGGCCAAAACCAAATTTTTCACATGTGAAGAATCACATGTTAAAGTTCATGTGGGTTTTCTGTAAGGGATTGATTAAACAACAAAACCAGACTGATGAAATCACAACAACCATGAGATTTGATTTGTTTTTTTAAATTTATTACAATATGCCGTCAGTCAAGGTTGAAAATGATATTCACATGTAATAGATGGAGACCAGACCTGACTTTTAGACTCACATTAGAGCAAAAAAGACAATAATAAGATATAGTGAGACATTGAATTTACATAGCCTAAGTTTGAAAGTGTAAAAAGCAAAGGTAAATAATTACTTACCTTACTTTATTTGTTTGTTTAGTTGGGACAATGCACATTAATGGACAGTGAGTACTAGAATACCCACTGTAAATACACCAGATTTTTTGCTAAATTACATCCATAGTCCCCAAAACAATACAACAATTAACATAAAAAAGCCCATAAAGACAAACAGTGTTGTGGGTAACGCTACAAAGTAACGCTACAAAGTAACGCTACAAAGTAACGCTAGAGTACTCTAATTACTTTTTTCGTGTAACGCGTAACGTAACGCGTTAGTTTCGGGCGATGAGCAATCAGTAACTTAGTTTTTTTTTTTAAAAAGTAATCTGTTACTTTTCGCCGGATAAGGAAAGGAAAATCCCGACTGCAGCCTGCTTTTTGTCAGACAGTAGGCTACGGCTAGACTACTGTGCAACCTGCGGATGTGTCAGCCGAGGTGCAGCGCTGTGATGCTGACCTACGTGTGTGTGTGTTTCAATTCGCCAGCGAAAAGGACCGGGCCGGCTCTCAGTGCTTGCTTTCAGCAGCTCCCTCTCGGGGAGCGGCAGCTCAGTTCTCCCCCGGTCGAGCCCCGGATATCTATTCCATAGCTGCCGTAGCAGCAGTGTCATACCAGTACATTTAATCACATTTTTAACTTTTATTACACACAAGGCAGGAAGTTCACGTCTCGCCAGCCTCCCTCCTCTCCACACGTGAGTCCCCCGTTCAGGTTCAAACAGATCGAGCATGAAGCCGTTGAGAGGGATTCACGGCAACTACTGAATCCCCCCCCAAAAAAAAGAACCCGCTACGTGGCATATTTGACTGTCTTTCCTGTTTATGTTATTCTGTAGGAGCTAATTTGATTGGATGACTGATGTTATTCATTGTCAGGACTCGGTGCATTTAAAAGAGACTGTCTGTCAGTTAAGTTGCAGCATGTGCGAGGCGTTGCAAAAGGCTTTTCATTTTTAGTAACGCATGAGTACTCTAACGCGTTACTTTTATTCATAGGTAACGCAGTAACGTAACTGATTACTTTTAATTGATGGTAACGTTGTAACCTAACTAACTACTTTCCAAAGTAACTATACCCAACACTGAAGACAAAGGACCGGTAGATAACAGAATAAGTACATTTAGTTACAGGAGGGTTGGACACACAAGTAAAGTAAAGTAAAGTAAAAGTAAGTGTAAAAGTGTAAAAAGCAAAGGTAATATCAAATATACATTGATTCATTGATCATAATATAAAAATAAATAGTGTTTACTTGTTGGCCAAAGACTAAAACAACGTGGCGTCCTAAGCAGCTGGTAAATCTGTGTATTACAGTGTCCTGTAAGGGACAAACAGTCAAACAGGTTAACCGCCTCACATTAATATGTTAACTGTCGTCATAGCAACCTGATCTGAAACTCCATCATGGTAAAGGAACACTGAATAATGTGGAAATGAGCTGCAGTTCTTCACCACACCACAAGATGGAGCTGATTAATCAGAATGGATGAGGAAGGAAACAGGAGGAGGAGGAGGAGGAGCAGAGAGTGTGTAGAGTGTTAGATCCCCGGTATTAGGCCCCTGTAAAGAAAGGCCTATACTAGACCAGCTCTCCGTTTAAAGGGTAAGTTCTTAAGTTCTAACGGTCATCGACCAGAGTAGAATTTCTAAAGAATGTTTAAGCTGGTGATGAGGAAACTCGCCTAGCATCTAACTGCCTTCGTCCTGACGTCTGTCCCGCTTCCCCAAGCCACTAGTTCTGATAGAGCAGCCCCCCACCCAGAAGTAGTAACCCGGCACGCCTGTTAACGGCAGCTTTCCTCTTTGATCCTTGCACTTGTTATTGGCTAGGTTTAATTTAACGGTTTGGAAAAATAACCCTAGGGACCTGTTTATCTTTTGAAGTGAACACAAAACTAGATTAACCTTTAAGAGTCTTAAAGATGTTGTGCACACTATGGCTTAGCTTCTTACGATCATGAACAGCATAACAGTAATATTTGAATTAAAACCTCAGACAAAAAGATGAGGATAACAGTTCTCTTGTCTTTTAGGTTGTAAATTTATTTGCAGGAATTTAGCAGGGGCAAAGCAGCATCAGAGCATAAATATAAAAATCAAAGAAAATAATTAAAATCAAATTCTCACCCTATTAGTCAACCCTACCTCTGATGGATAGTTGCCTGATTCGAATTTCTAGAATAAGGACGCAGGTTTCGGCCGAATTCCCTGGACCCCTTCTGCTGGGGATGATGATCGGGAGCCTAAGCCCCTGGGAGCGGACCAGCAGAGAGTGTGGAGATCAACCGAGTCCAAATTGCTGTGCGCAGTCTTCTTGTTCGATGGCAATCTTCTGTAGACGCACCAGCCCTCGGAGTCTTCGCAGGAGTAGGGTCTGAGGAGCTCGCTCTCGCACCCAGTCCCGACGCACACTGTCTTTACTTCGTCCCGATGACCTTTTTATATGTTTGGACCGCCGACACCCTTCCTTTGTGTCATGGAATAATTTCTCCACCACTCTGCACCGGTCCGTGCCCATATTTGGTCAACGCGCACTTCTCTATTTCTCTAAATTTCCCCAATTACCTGACCCTGTGGCCATCTCACCTCGACCTGTCCTGGCATGTCCCGGGACAGGCCACAGGTTCCTCATTTTGGTGACCTTTGTCCTGCCCACCCCATTCTACTTCTCCTTTCCAATAGATTACGGCAACTATTCCATCAGCTCGGGATTCATCATATCATGTAATACTTTCCCTGAGTCACATACAGTAATCACTTCTAAAAATAGTAAAGACATCAAAAAATAGTAAAAACATCATAAAAATAGTAAAAACCCACAGTATACATCAAAAGGCCTAGCCCGGGACCCTCAACTCTCCTTGACACCCCCTCCTTGAGGTCCCGTGCTGCCTCCATCAGCCTGTTCCTTAGCACTTAACAAAAACGCTCTTGAAGGTGTATAATACTTTGAAATGCAATCTCACAGGATACTTTTCTTTACTTTGCTTTCCAGCAGATCAATAATAAATCACAGATGACTATCTCACCCTGCCTTTAGCTCTTAGCAGAACACATTTCAAGGTTATACATCTTAAGATAACAAGAATTACTTCTTTAATTTTCTTTGTTAATTTACTTTAGCAAATCACAATTTGAGGTTACACATCCTAAGATAGTAACAATCACCTTTTAGCCAAATACACTTTAGAAGTTATACTTCTTAAGATAGCAAAAATTACATCTTAGCCAAATACTTTTAAAAGTTATACATCTTAAAATTGCAACAACAAAAAAAACTCTTTAGCCAAATGCATTTTAAATTAGCAAAAATTACTCTCTGACGGTCGAGCCTGGGAACCTCAATTCTTCTTGAGACCCCCTCCTTGAGGTTCAGACCTGCTTCCCGCTCCGTCTGCTGGACGAGGGTCGGATCCTCCCGAGGTGAGGCTGGCTCCCGCTCTTCACGCCTCCTTGGTCTTCTCTCCTGGACGAGGGCCGGAATCATCCTGAGGCGAGGCTGGCTCCTGGCTTCCTTGTCTTCTCTCTCCCTGGCAACGCCTCTCAACTCTGCCGAACTTCCGTCCGTCTCCTGGTGGACCAGCACGGGACCTTTTCTCCAAACGAACCTCTCCCAAGCTGCTGAAGGCCCGAACCCCCTTCCTCCGTAGTAAGAAGAAGCTGTGGCTGACCTCCATCTGCAGCCTGGCTGGAAGGGGTACCGTCTCCTGACGTCTCGTTGACTGCTGCGGCAGGGATCTGCTGACCTCCACTGACTCCATATTCATTCACTTTTTCCTTATAACATATTGCCTATATAAGCTTATGCAAAGCAGCTGCGCAGGCCTTTTATTTTCTGACTGGCCTTTAAATTCCTCCATCTCTCTCTCTCCTGGCCGGAACACTCATCAATTCTCTGGAAGTCTCTTGCTGGGCCTCCCTTTAATTCTGTTGGTCTAGGCAGCTTCTGGCTGTTTCTTGAATAGCCAGGTGAAAAGGCTGCTCTGAAATGCTCCAGCGGCACTTTCCAAATCCATGGTAGAGTGCGATCGAGCCACTCCTCATGTTGACCATACCGCCTCCCTCTGCGGTCTGTGTGGTCACGGCCGCCACTTCCTCATGCGGCTCCACTCCTCAGTCTCCTCCAAAACTACTGCCGAGACTCTTGTCACCAATTCTCCCTCTTTCTCACTTGAGGGCGTCCGTGTGTGTTGTTTTGGACTGACAAATTTTCTCACTTGCCATTCTTCCGCTCGCCCAACTGCAATCAGATTTCCACATCTTTGCAACACACTGCACTCGCTGCTGCACTCTCTCTCCATCCCACTGACATGTACTGTACATTCATTGAGATCTAATTCAATCCTTCTCAGATCCCACTGAGTGATTATCATCAATCTGGGTAACACCCCAACTCTGCACTTCTCTGCAGATATACGCATCCATCACCTTCACTGGTTTAGGATGCAGGCCTCTGACTCCTCTTCGTTGACCTTTAATCTTAACTGGTTTCAACCAGCCTGGGCCCTCCCAGCAAATTGTTAGTGTGGTGTGTTTCGAAACACACCACACACCTGCTGATGACACTTCTCCATTCCAACATCTCTGTGTCTTCAGACAAAAATCCTCTTTTTGCGTAGTCCAATTTTTTCAGAGCTCTTCCTGCCCAGAGCCCCTTTGTGCTTCTTCTCATGACAACCACCCCATACACAGTGGCCAATCTGGCAAAGGGTGGCAAGCCTGGTGTGCAATTGGCCATAATTGACTCCTAGTTACTTCTAGTTAGGAATTGGTTTCAGCTGCTCCACATCCTGGATTCCTTCTTTTCTCCCTGTCACGCCCATGGGTCCAGCCACGTCCATGCACACAGAACCCCAGGGAATTTTGCTTTTTATGGTGAGTCCATCCACCCTCTGTCCTCTCCGCCCTGCGTTGTATCGACCACACACATCACAGTCCTTGAGAATTTGGCGAATCCGGTGTTTAGGAATCCAGAGATGCTGTTTCTCCAACTCCTTGCGTGTGGGATCAGTGCCAACATGGCCCAGCGCTTCATGTACGGCCTGCACTACCTCCATCACGCACTCCTCTGGGACCGACCTTCCCTTGGGTGTCTTGTCCCACTTCCCGATCCCGACTAAGACAACTTTCCTCATCTGGACGAAACGATCCACTTCCTCATTTCCTTTCCAGTGAGCCCCCTGTCTGGTATGTGCTCTCTGATGCACCACGTCCAGGTCCATATTCAATCGCAGCTCGGCGATCTTCTTCCACAGATCTTGATGTGCTACTATTTTTCCTTTGGCACCCTCAAATCCATTTTCCTCCCAAATAGACAAATCCTCTGTGAGTGCTTGAGCACAATAAAAGCTGTCAGTTATTACCTTTGCTTTCTTTATTTTTCTCTTTTCCAGTTCCAGCAGTCCTTCTAGGACAGCCGTCACTTCACCTGTTTGTGCACTTCCTGGCACTTTTCCTTTTTGTCTGAATTGTTCGTCATCATCTTTTCTGAGTATGAAACCCCAGAATGCTGTTTCATCAAGGCCTTTTTTAGATCCGTCTGTGTACAGACTCCATTCACATGCAGCTGGTTGCGTCACATTCTCTTTCGCAACTTCCTTGCTCACTGGCTGCACTGACCCAATTTCCAAATCGTCATCTAATAGTATGTCTCCCCATCTCCTATTTGTAGCCTTGGTGCTGCACCTTTAGGTGTCCTGCTGTGTTGAGGCTCCTGCGGGTCATGGACACCTCAGCCCCTGAGTCGACCAGGAAAGGAACTCCATCCACATTGGTGTAGATATCGTCACCCCCACCCAGTAAGCATGCTCAAGGGTGACCCGCGCCTCTTGCGTTGTTACTTCTCAACTCCCCCGGCTGCCAGTTTACGGGCTTCCCGGAGGGCTGCTTTTTGCTCTGGGGTCAGTCTGTTATATTCCTCTTGAGGGAGGAAGTCTCTCTCTTTGCCCGTCGTCTTTCGGCTGGTCTTTGGCCTTTGAGCCTTTACTTTTCTATCCTGCTTCCTCCTCTGGGGCTGCTGTGGGAGTAGTCTGGGTGTTGATTTCTCAGCTGGTCTAATCTCTGGCAGTTCTTTTTCTTTAGGGGGCTGTTGTTGTGCACCCTTTTCTCTTTTTGCCTCATAGCATCTCCTCTTGAGATCCCACTCTCTTACAGCTTCATCGATTCTAACCCCCGTAGTCCCAATAGCAGGGAGCTTGATGAAATCTACCTTGTCACGCTGCCCTCTGGTCACTTCTCTCAGGACCTTGATGTACCTTTCAATAGGTACTACTCTTCTTAGGGCATGCCACACTTGTGAGAGAGTATGGCCTCGGCTCAGGTCCTTCTTTGCTCTGTCAATATGGGCTTCTTCATCATCCAAATCCTCATAATGCATCTGTGCAGGCTCATCCGGTGGCAGTGGCTGTGAGGTTACGCAACTTAACCACAGGCGTTTTGCATCCTCATTTTGAGTGCTGACATCAATCATAGGCCACACTTCTCTCAAATCTTCTTGTATTGACTGCTGGTGGTCTCTTCCTCTGACCACTTCTTTTATTTTCTTGAACTCTCTGAATTCTTGGCCTGGGACTTGAGATCCTACACCCATCATTTCCACCACTCCTCCTTTCATCAGGATAGCTGGGTCCTCCCTTTGTTTTTTCCATGTGAAATCTCTGATTTCTCCGTCACTTCCTGAGATATCTCCCACCTTGATTTCTTCCTCCTCTCTGGCCATCTTGTAGGCAGCTTTCTTCAGTCGTCTCAACATGACATCATGTGATATGGACAAGAACGCACCTCTGAAATTTGCAGTCAGTTCGCTGCATTGTGCTAGTGATGTATAGGTCGGCATCATCAAGACGTTAGCCCATTCTCCCAGAGTGGCTGTTACTTCTGTTGTACGTAACTCATCCTGTTGGTCCACCCAGACTTCCGGTACTGCGTACCTCGTCTGACCCACTCCGGGCATATAGGCCTGTCTTCCATCCTTAGTTTTCACAGGGCCAAACCTCTCATCTATGGCCAATCTTTGAGATGTATTTTTTACGGATATCAGGGCTGCTGGCTTTTTTGTTCCTTTTCTCAAGCCCATTTTTAATTCTCGTACTCTTTGAGGGGGTTCACCCTCTGCAGAGGCCCAGTTCTCATACATTTCCTGATTCATTTCACTCTTTCTGCTTCTGAATTCGTCACCATCGATTTCCTCATACTCAAAAACTTCCTCCATCTCTGTAGTGTAGTGTATCTGATTTCCTGACACTTGCCTCAGTCTTGCCCCCTCCTCCAAGAGAGTTACGTCGTTTCTTCTTTCTGTCAATTCAGGTCTCGTCATCTGTGTTGTGATTTTTACCACAGACGGCTGCTCATTCTCGGCAGGTTTTAGGGTGTCTATAGCTTCCGGTACTAATTTTCCTACAGAGCTGGTAATTGCAGCTACGCCTTTTGCCATTTGCTCCAAATTTCGGAGAATTGGTGCCCCTGGTGTCTGGAGATTTCCAGGCAGAGCCAGCCGTTCATCGGCTTCCGATGCATGTGGTGTCACTGTCATGCTTCTCTCATCAACGGGGCTCGCCGTCTCCTTCTGCTTTCCCTCCGACCGCTGATTCTCCTCTCCGGCGGCCTCACTGTCACCCTCTTCCCCCGAGGGGGAAGGATCTACCAGGCTTCCATTATCTGCAATTTCACCTGTTGCTTTGTCTCGGTGACGGTGCAGCCTCTCAAGCTGCGTCCTGTGTTCCTTGTATCTGCTGGCAGCTTTAACTGCCGGTGCTGTCAAAACTGACAGTTTCCCTGACTCTTTAGCCAACATTTTTACCACAGAGTCATGCGGTGCCGAGGGGCTGATGAGGGTCCTCACTCTCCCTTCTCTGTAGATCTGACGGTTCTCTAATTCGTCAGCCCACCACTCGATCCACTTTCCGACTTCCTTTTTTGATTTGGGGGGTGCAGGGCATTCCCGCACCACTGCGATTTGTTGTTCACACATCTGCGTTGCCACATATCTTCCATGACTCGTGCAACTCTGATCCACTTTCCGGCTCACAGCCTCACGTGATTTGTCTACTTCGAATTTGATTCCTGCTCCTTGTGGGATAACTAGATAGCTGAGCCCGCCACTTGGCCCAGCTGTATCCAGCTCCTCATATTCATGCTCCTCGGGTTGTGGAGCGTCTCCTGGCTCCACCTCGACATAAATTGATTCATTTATGCCTCTGTTGTTTGCTCCATTCCATGTAGCCATCCTGTTGTCTTACGTCGTCTCGGGCTGTCTGCCCCTCAAAGCCTCTCTTCGTCCGCTGAGCAGGGATGAGAGCAGACTGTTGTGGCTGCTCTGCAGCGTCACTCGGGCCCCGGTCACAGAGCTTCCGTCGGCTGCTGATTCTTCCTTTTGCGACCCTTTCTCTCGGTGTCACACTAGGCCGAGGCTCCAGCAGTTTTTGTGCTGAATCACCTCCAGTGGTTGCGGGCTTTTTCCTCTCCTTTGCCCACACTCACTCAGTTGCAGATGGTTTCCTTTTCCTGTCTGCTGGTGCTGGCAGGGGATTTCTCTTCTTCCTCTCCCCCTGCCCGAGTCCTCGTCTCCAGAGGCTGACAGGCCGACTTTCCTTCCTTGCCGTTCCTCGTCTCCAGAGGCTGACAGGCCGAATTTCCTTCCTTGCCGGTCCTCTTCTTCAGAGCCTGGCAGGCCGAATTTCCTTCCTTGCCGGTCCTCGTCTCCAGAGGCTGACAGGCCGAATTTCCTTCCTTGCCGGTCCTCGTCTCCAGAGGCAGCAGGGCGCTTCCCTGCTGTCAGAACTCTCACCGCCGGGTCGTCTCTCACGAACAGTGTCCCTCCAGGTACACTGTGGTTCTTCCTCCTAGGCTCGACAATTCCTTTTATCGAGCCCCACGTTGGGCGCCACGTGTTAGATCCCCGGTATTAGGCCCCTGTAAAGAAAGGCCTATACTAGACCAGCTCTCCGTTTAAAGGGTAAGTTCTTAAGTTCTAACGGTCATCGACCAGAGTAGAATTTCTAAAGAATGTTTAAGCTGGTGATGAGGAAACTCGCCTAGCATCTAACTGCCTTCGTCCTGACGTCTGTCCCGCTTCCCCAAGCCACTAGTTCTGATAGAGCAGCCCCCCACCCAGAAGTAGTAACCCGGCACGCCTGTTAACGGCAGCTTTCCTCTTTGATCCTTGCACTTGTTATTGGCTAGGTTTAATTTAACGGTTTGGAAAAATAACCCTAGGGACCTGTTTATCTTTTGAAGTGAACACAAAACTAGATTAACCTTTAAGAGTCTTAAAGATGTTGTGCACACTATGGCTTAGCTTCTTACGATCATGAACAGCATAACAGTAATATTTGAATTAAAACCTCAGACAAAAAGATGAGGATAACAGTTCTCTTGTCTTTTAGGTTGTAAATTTATTTGCAGGAATTTAGCAGGGGCAAAGCAGCATCAGAGCATAAATATAAAAATCAAAGAAAATAATTAAAATCAAATTCTCACCCTATTAGTCAACCCTACCTCTGATGGATAGTTGCCTGATTCGAATTTCTAGAATAAGGACGCAGGTTTCGGCCGAATTCCCTGGACCCCTTCTGCTGGGGATGATGATCGGGAGCCTAAGCCCCTGGGAGCGGACCAGCAGAGAGTGTGGAGATCAACCGAGTCCAAATTGCTGTGCGCAGTCTTCTTGTTCGATGGCAATCTTCTGTAGACGCACCAGCCCTCGGAGTCTTCGCAGGAGTAGGGTCTGAGGAGCTCGCTCTCGCACCCAGTCCCGACGCACACTGTCTTTACTTCGTCCCGATGACCTTTTTATATGTTTGGACCGCCGACACCCTTCCTTTGTGTCATGGAATAATTTCTCCACCACTCTGCACCGGTCCGTGCCCATATTTGGTCAACGCGCACTTCTCTATTTCTCTAAATTTCCCCAATTACCTGACCCTGTGGCCATCTCACCTCGACCTGTCCTGGCATGTCCCGGGACAGGCCACAGGTTCCTCATTTTGGTGACCTTTGTCCTGCCCACCCCATTCTACTTCTCCTTTCCAATAGATTACGGCAACTATTCCATCAGCTCGGGATTCATCATATCATGTAATACTTTCCCTGAGTCACATACAGTAATCACTTCTAAAAATAGTAAAGACATCAAAAAATAGTAAAAACATCATAAAAATAGTAAAAACCCACAGTATACATCAAAAGGCCTAGCCCGGGACCCTCAACTCTCCTTGACAAGAGGATCAGATGAGTCCAGAGACAGTGATGATCTCTGTCAGGTCCAGAACACACAGGGAGGATGGTGGACTGGACTCTGTGAGAGACAGTGGAGCTGCTCTCAGGTCAGTTAGGGAGGTCCAGGAGGGAAGGAGTTTACCACCGTCTGAGAAGAGAAGCAGAGGACAGAGGTGATTGATCAGTGGTTGTCTCTCTCTCTGCTCTGATTGGCTGACTGTTGTCTCTCTATTCTGATTGGCTGACTGTTGTCTCTCTCTGCTCTGATAGGCTGACTGTTGTCTCTGTTATTGTCTCTCACTGACTTTAGTACAATAGTGCTGAAAGCAGCACAGACTGACTCCGCCCCCCTACTGACCTCACAGTCTCCAGTCTACAGTCTGGACTCTTCACAAGATCATCCAGATCCTTCACGTCTGAATCCTCCAGGTTGTTCTGTCTCAGGTCCAGTTCTCTCAGGTGGGAGGGGTTGGACTTCAGAGCTGAGACCAGAGAAGAACAGCTGATCTCTGACAACCTGCAGCCCTTTAATCTGAATAAAGAATAAAAGAAGAAGATAAATTCATTGATGATCAGAAAGAAGAGTTTTTTCTTCAACAGATGAATTTCAGTGTCTTTGTCCAAACATGAGTTGTGAGGATCTTGTGCACATTGTTGTGATAGAGATGAAGTGAGTTGATGAGCTGATATTGGACATTTTCTCCAGAGCTTCTAGAAAACATGAGTCGTCTGACTGAGAGAAATACGAGTGTGTGTGAAGGTTGAACTGAAGTGAACAGACATTATTCATGACCACTGAGTGAAATGAGCTGAAACTGAAGAATCATTCTCACACAACAACAACTGCAAATATTCAACAACCACTATTTCAAATGTCATTAATCAATTCAATCTAAGTCAATGATTCAAGTTCTGAGTGAAGATCAATCAGGCTCAGTTGTGGATCAAAGATCTAAGATCTACAACAGTAACAGTCAGTGAACTGACCCCAGAGTCTCCAGTCTACAGTCTGGACTCTCCAGAAAACCACTCAGATCCTTCACTCCTGAATCCTGCAGGTTGTTTCTAGTCAGGTTCAGGTGTCTCAGGTGGGAGGGGTTGGACTTCAGAGCTGAGACCAGAGAAGAACAGCTGATCTCTGACAAACTGCAGAACTCCAATCTGAATAAAGAATGAAAGAAGATAAATTCATTGATAACTGATCAGATGTGTCCTGATCAATAACGAGTCCTGATCAATAATCAATAGAGGGACTTTGTCCTTGTGTTCTTGTGGATCTTCATCATGTGGCCTTCTACACACATCATCCACATGTCAGCACAGATTCATCAGCTGCTGCTGACCTCAGCTCAGTCTGTCAATATACAATCAATATCTGTTGGACTAAACACTGACTACAACTCTCTGATTTAGAGATTCTGATTCTTTTTATTTAGACAGATTTATATTTGTACCATTTCATGTCACTAACTTTGTATTTTTCTTCTTCTCTGTTATTATTATCATTATCAATAACTTTATTGATCAACTGGTATCAGGGTTAAATCAATAAACTAACAGCACAGGGGTCAATGATGTGATGAAACCCAGTGTCAAGTGGTGTAACTTTGATTTTTGATATAAATCTGAATAAACAGGAAAATAAATCTGGACTCAAATGAGGAATTAATACAACTGGACTCATTTTACATCATTTGTCACAGATTATTTAGAAGAAGAGTTTTTGTTTTTAGGACATGTCCAGCTCAAGATGCATTAAAATCTAAATATACCATGGTCTGGGTGAATACTCGATTCTGATTGGCTGCGGGGTGTCCATTAAAAAGTGATCATGGACACCGGTCAAATTGCCTGATTACATTCTAAATATTACTGCGCTGGCTCAAACGCTTGTTAGTAACCACGGCAACGGACACTCGGGACCATAACAACTTTTTTTCAGCGCATCACGGCCATAAACTGTAAAAAGAATGGACGTAGCGTCCGTGACGTCACCCATTGGTTTTGGGGAGTCGTTTTTGTGACTCAAACATGGCGGCCTGAACAGCGCCATGTTGGATTGGCCGGCCGAGAACCCGCCCACTGGCCTCGAAGCAGCTGTCCACGGAGCTGCTCGGACCTGTCACTCAACGTTTCCGCGCCCTAATTGGCCAGAGTTTTAACCTAATAACAGTAAAACGGTAGAGTTAAAAAAAAATTCACCCCCCTCAGAGTGTGTGCGGGGGTAGAAACTGTCGATTGAGACGAAAAAACGTTCTGACACCAGGCTTTTAACATGTTTACTGAGGATGTAAAGTCGGCGATTTTAACATGGGGGTCTATGGGGAATGCTGCTTTCTGACACCAGCCCCCAGAGGAAGCCGAGGGGATTGCAGTTTTTTGAACGCGGAAGTGAGCTTCACTTCTCAGACCGACAACTGCCCCCTTGATCACGGCACTGGAGTCTGTAAACACATAAGCGGTAAGAAGTGCACTGGCCGTCTGAAAAACTTTGTGTCACGTAACATTTAAGCCGTCACCTCACCTCCCTTCACTTATCTACTATCAGGCTGTCTTTGGCAAAGTCACTGGCTGTAGTTATGCTGTGGTCACAGCGGGTCCCTCTTTTTTTTTTTCTTTTATCGCCGACGAGAGTTATTAAATAGTCCGCTCAGCCGCTTATTGTGAAAGACGTATTTTAACGGTAAAAACAACATTAAATTATAAGTAATTGATTTAATATGTATTTATCTCGTAAGTGACCATGGTAAAAGCGGGATAATGCACCTTCAACGTGTCCGATTATCAGAGATCAATGGACTTCGCGGCGCGTCGGACGGTTCACGCCTCCGCGTCGTCCATTAATTTCTGATAATCGGACACCTCGAAGGGCATTATCCCTTACATATAGAAACACAGAAAAAAATCTATTTCTATTCAATGTTTTCAGAAGAAAGTATATTTTTAGTTCACTTTAATCCACTGTAGGTGGATCAGATACAACAGTCAGTGAACTGACCCCAGAGTCTCCAGTCTACAGTCTGGACTCTCCAGAAAACCACTCAGATCCTTCACTCCTGAATCCTGCAGGTCGTTCTCACTCAGGTCCAGGTGTCTCAGGTGGGAGGGGTTGGACTTCAGAGCTGAGACCAGAGAAGAACAGCTGATCTCTGACAACCTGCAGCTCCACAATCTGAATAAAGAATAAAAGAAGAAGATTAATTAATTGATAACTGATCAGATGATGATTCTCTGTTATTATTATTGTTATTAATAACTGGGCGTGTCCTCCACTAAGGATTTTCATAGTTGAATCTGATTGGTCAGATTTTGCCCACAGTCGACTAATCGTAGAAACATGTTGTTTTTTCCTCATTGATTCATGATCTCATTCGCGTCTTTTTCTGGAGAAAAGAGTTCAAACAGCTGAATAAACTAATTCTTCAGTTGGCATCAGATAACAGGACATTCTCCATCCGTCCTTTTCCTGATCTCACTGAGTAGATGACGAGTGTGTGCTGTGAATTAACAAGTGTGTGCTATTAAATAACGAGTGTGTGTGGAGAATGAAAAGATGGACAACCCATCGTTGTGAAGACATGATATGAGCATCAGTGCTGGTTCAGACGGGTCAGAGGTCGGGGGTCACAGCACCATAGTGGTGGTGTTTTTGTAAAAATCTGAATAAAGAGGAAAATAAATCTGGACTCAAATGAGGAATTAATACAACTCTGTTTAACTAACTTTGTATTTTTCTTCTTCTCTGTTATTATTATTATTATTAATAACTTTATTGATCAACTCGTATCAGGGTTAAATCAATAAACGACTAACAGCACAGGGGTCAATGACGTGATGAAACCCAGTGTCAAGTGGTGTAACTTTGATTTTTGATACAAATCTGAATAAAGAGGAAAATAAATCTGGACTCAAATGAGGAATTAATACAACTCTGTGTTTCTGGACTCATTTTACATCATTTGTCACAGATTATTTAGAAGAAAAGTATTTTTGTTTTAGGACATGTCCTGCTCAAGATGCATTAAAATCTAAATATAGAAACACAGAAAATAATCTATTTCAATTTAATGTTTTCAGAAGAAAATATATTTTTATAAGTTCACTTTAATCCACTGTAGGTGGATCAGATACAACAGTCAGTGAACTGACCTCAGAGTCTCCAGTCTACAGTCTGGACTCTCCAGAAAACCACTCAGATCCTTCACTCCTGAATCCTGCAGGTCGTTCCAGCCCAGGTTCAGGTGTCTCAGGTGTCTCAGGTGGGAGGGGTTGGACTTCAGAGCTGAGACCAGAGAAGAACAGCTGATCTCTGACAACCAGCAGCTCTTCAATCTGAATAAAGAATAAAAGCAGTGAGTTGAGGACAAAGCTCCTTGTTGACAGCGTTCAGTGTCTCATCATCTGTTCAGAGCTGAAGAAGCTTCAGAAAGAACAAGTTTAGAAAATCAAAGTCCAACAGCTGAAGCAACAGGAAGCAGGTTAAACAGTGACAGAGAGAAAACAGCTAATTAATATTCATGAGAAGCTGCTGCTGCTTCAACACAGACGCAGTGACTCCGCCTCCTCACCTGTCAGCTCCACCTGTGGCTCCATCCATACAAACTCATGTTGTGCAGCCACATTTCTCAGAGACTCTGTCACTGAGCTCCTTCTCACTCCAACAGCTCATCTGCACTCATACAGTGTGCGTCATAGTGCGCGTGTGCGTAGCGATACGCCGCTTCAATGGCCGACAAACACGGCTCCAGAGTTCAGGGCTGTTTGACAGCAACATCAAGTTGTGACAATCTTCAGAACGACGTGGTCAGCTTTTCTCCGTGGGCGTTTTGAAAGTGTGTGAAGCAGGTTGTTTGTGGTGAGCCCGTCCACAGCAGCTCATCACTCAGCTTCTGTGCTGCTGCTCTGCTCTGCTAACACACTGACTGTGTTCAACAGCTCACACAAGCCCACGTTCAAGAAGCTCAGCTGTCACTTTGAGCTGCTTCTGACTCCTGCCCTCAGCCAAGCACTGAGTCAACACTCTGAGCCTGAGCCGCCACATGAAGCAACAACCTTCAGCCCATCTTGGTGAGCCTCCAAACAAACCAGCTGAGCCTCTGCAGCTGCTTCATGTCAGCAGCAACAAGACCAACACTAGCAGCTCTGCTCTCACCTGTCTCACCTTGATTCTCAGCATTCACACTCATTGACAGGAAGTGGCTGCAGTGTGTGCCGTGCTCTTCACTTCCTGCTTCACACTCCAGCCTCTCCCAGCCAGTTGAGCTACCAGGGAGCAGACTTTAGCTGCCAACAGCTCCCTACAGCCAGCCTCCACTGGAGCGCAGCTTTCCAGCCTCCTCTGCCTCTGCTGCCAGCTCTGTGGATCTCAGCTGCTTCCTCTCATGCTTCCTCCCATGGTTCTGTCAGCTCCACAACATCCACCAGCTGCTGTGTTTCTGACCACATCTGCTCTCAGTAGGGATGGGCATTTCGAATAATTTCCTAATCGAGTAACCTAACCTGGTGTTACCCGGGTAACCGATAACTGTAATAAAAAATAAAATGACGTCATGTCTGATGGACAGAGCGCAGCCGGTGCATAAATGCGCTCTGTCCGTCAGACAGTCCGCATTACTGACACACAGCGTCGTCAGACAAAATATCAGGTGGATAATAAGAGTAGAGATGGAGTTTAAGATGCACATACGGGGCAGATGTGCATCTTTATGCCGGGGAATAAATGCGCTGCATGCGCTCTGAGCTCGTTCTATGCTGCTCTGAATCACAAACACTACGACTGCTCTCACCTTCTTCTCTCTGGACTCATCTCAACTTAGGGCTGGGCGATATGGCCTAAAATCAATATCACGATATATTGAGCAGTTCGCCTCGATAACGATAAATGGACGATAACTGCAGGGGTATCGCATGTTTTATGTTAATAGGAGAAGAAAAAGGGGTGGGGGCGTGGTCTTATATGTTGATGAGACATTACATTGTAAGCAAGTGAAAAATATGTCTAAAGGGATAGATGACAAGTTGGAATTCATAACAGTAGAAATTGAGATGGAGAAAGCTAAAAATATAATCACAAGTTGTGTTTACAAAGCTCCTGTATGTGGAATAGAAATTCTTAAGGAACAAATGATTGATTTGTATGAAAAAATAATTAATAAGAAGACTGTATTTGCATGTGGGGATTTCAACATTGATTTATTAAACCCACAGGGTCATACGGGAACAACTGACTTCATTAACACCATGTATAGTGTTGGTCTATTCCCAAGGATCACTAAACCAAGTAGAATTACTAGGTCCAGTGCAACTCTAATTGACAATATTTATTCTAACATCATAGATGCAACTGTAGGGGGGTTGTTCATCCAAGATATAAGTGATCATTTACCAATTTTTACAACATTTCAGTACAATATAAGGGGAAATACTGGGGGAAAAAAATTAACAACATTTAGATTGAGAAATACAGAAACAGTGGAGTCATTAAAAATGGACTTGATGAGACAAACCTGGGAATCTGTTTATGTTGCTGATGTAGACAATTCTTATAATTCATTTTTAAGTATATTCAAAGAGTGTTATGATAGAAATTGCCCACTGAGAACATGCCGTGATAAAAGTAAAAAAGAAAATAAGCCATGGATATCCAAAACCCTACAGAATGCAATCAAAAAGAAAAATATACTATACAGAGAATTTATAAGAAGTAGAACAGATAAAGCTGAAAGAAGATATAAGCTATATAAAAATAGATTGACAAAGATAATTAGGATAAGTAAGGAGAATTACTATAGTAAATTAATGGAAGATAGTAGAAACAATATCAGAGAGACTTGGAAAGTAATTAACAGCTTGATTAGAAAGAACACTGGAAAAGCTGACTTTCCCCAATCCATCTTAAAGGGAGATATTCATATTTACGACAAGGAAAATATTGCAAACGAATTTAATAGTTTTTTTGTAAATGTAGGACCGAGGTTGGCAAGTGATATTGCCCAACCAATTAATACGGATGAAGTAAGTAATTTGACAGAAATGAATGTAAATAGTATGTTTCTCACAGCCACTTATGAAACAGAACTCATGGGGATTGTCAGAGCATTTAAAAGAAAACGGTCGACAGATAATAATGGTTTTGACATGGCCTTAATTAAGGACACCATATAAGGTGTGGTGAAACCTCTGACCTATATTTTTAATCTTTCACTCAGAACTGGAATCTTTCCAAATGAAATGAAAACAGCTAGAGTAATTCCTTTGTATAAGTCTGGTGGAAAAGATCTTGTGACAAATTATAGACCAGTTTCTTTGCTTCCGCAATTTTCAAAAATTTTGGAGAAACTATAAACAAGACTGGATAGTTTTATAGAAAAGCATAACATCCTGAGTGAGAATCAGTATGGTTTTAGAACAAACCAGTCTACTGGATTAGCATTTATGAAACTCATGGATGAAATAACCACCGCCACAGACAATAAATTACACACGATAGGAATTTTCATTGACCTTAAAAAGGCCTTTGATATGATCGATCATGGATTATTAATGCAAAAGATGTGTAAGTATGGTGTCAGAGGGGTAGCTCATTAGGGTCCGGGCAGCTAAGCTGCCGGGACACTATTGTATTCCTAGGAATTCTTCTTCTTTCTTTCTTTCTTTCTTCTTCCAAGGAAGTCATACTTCCCATGGGCGAAAACTCACCAAACTTCACAGAAACATCCGACCCCATGCCAGATTCACTCAACTCCAAGGACATGTGCCCCCCCCTCCTAGGGGGGGCACAATAAGCGTTTAAATTTAAAAACTTTAAAAATTCCTACCAAACCAACGGTAGATGCTACAGTGTTGAAACTTCACCACAATGTAGCCTCAATACTGCTGAAACTTTTGTCCACTTAAACTCATTACAAATTATGAAGTCCATCACTCTGTTTTTTTCAATAACTGTAAAACTTTTAAAATGTATCTCCTCCCACAATTTTTGCTCAATTGACACCAAACTTGCTACAGAGCATCTCCAGACCGTCCTCCACAAAACTTGTTTCTCGGATTTTTGATTAAGCAAAAATTGAGCCTACAGTGCATGAAAACGTTTGACTGTAAACAGTACTGTAAACATATACCATCAAATTCTTGCTAAATACATTTTCAATCTTCCTGAAAAAAAATGACAATATTCTGGAGTCATGGTTGATGAAGTTTGGCAAATATCAGAATTTTAATTAAAAAACTGAATTTTTGAGAATATTTTGAATTCTGCTCTCATGGGAACAACTGCAGCCAATGTGAGTGTGGAATTTATAAACATCATATTTTCTCTTATGAAGCAAAACACTTATCATTAAAAACAAATCACCAACATTTCCATGCTGTCAATATGCAATTTATGTATTATCAGATTTTTGTTTAGATGACTGAATTTCTGACTTTTGACCATTTCATCACAACAGCTGCCCGGGCACTGGCTCACCTGAGTGGATAAATGAAGCTACACAGCAGGTCTCACTACCAGCTAATTAGCTCAGTGAGTTAAGAGCTGGTTCTTGGTGTCAGAGATTGTGAGTTCGAGACCCAGCAAGGGTGATGATGATAATGACAGATCATGTCAGATGTCCTCAAGCTATTTTGCTGTCTAAATGCAATTTATGTATTAACAGATTTTTGTTTAGATAACAGAAATCTGCGTTCACAACAGCTGCCCGGACACTGACTCCCTGAGTCTATTTGAGAAGACACACAGCAGGTCTCACTTCCAGATAATTAGCTCACTGAGTTAAGCGCTGGTTCTTGGTGTCAGAGGTTGTGAGTTCGAGACCCAGCCAGGGTGATGATGATGATGATGACGACAGATCAAAATGTCAAATGTCC
The DNA here is from genome assembly GCF_045865225.1 of Trachurus japonicus. Lineage (NCBI taxonomy): Eukaryota > Metazoa > Chordata > Actinopteri > Carangiformes > Carangidae > Trachurus > Trachurus japonicus. The sequence goes on along the minus strand of NC_140914.1, from coordinate 3,296,594 downwards.
TCAACATGAAACACAAGACAATTGTCCTAATGGTGGCATCACAGCAAGCTTCTAAGTTTAAAAATCCAAATAGCTTGGACTGGACCATGTGCGAAGGCTCCTAACATCTTAGACTCATAGTAGATGTTTGACAAATACATATCATTATTTTACCTCAAAAACTGATTTTTCTTTTTCTGCCTACACGACAGTGAATGGCTTACACAATTTGTGAAGCCACTATTGATCTGCCACTTGTCAATTAGCTCAGTGCGATAGACAACGGTCTTTGGTTCTAGAGGTTGTGGGTTCAATCCTCAACTGGTGCAAATTGAACATTATAAGGTCAACTGTCTTGTCTTCCTATTCTCCTGTTTGTTGCTCAGAATTGCCTAAATTTGCCCAAAAGTAGCCCGGACCCGACCCATCGCTGCGCAGCAGCTATAATTCCTGGTTGTGTTCTTATTTAAGTAATAGATGGCAATATGTATCCTGTGATAAAACTGATTCTGTGTTATTAAAGGTTAAATGTGGGGTCCCGCAAGGGTCAGTGCTGGGGCCAAAATTATTAGGGTCCGGGCAGCTAAGCTGCCGGGACACTATTGTATTCCTAGGAATTCTTCTTCTTCTTCTTCTTTCTTTCTTTCTTTCTTCTTCCAAGGAAGTCATACTTCCCATGGGCGAAAACTCACCAAACTTTGCACAAAGGTTCAGTCCCATGCCAGATTCACTCAACTCCAAGGACATGTGCCCCCCCCTCCTAGGGGGGGCACAATAAGCGTTTAAATTTAAAAACTTTAAAAATTCCTACCAAACCAACGGTAGATGCTACAGTGTTGAAACTTCACCACAATGTAGCCTCAATACTGCTGAAACTTTTGTCCACTTAAACTCATTACAAATTATGAAGTCCATCACTCTGTTTTTTTCAATAACTGTAAAACTTTTAAAATGTATCTCCTCCCACAATTTTTGCTCAATTGTCACCAAACTTGCTACAGAGCATCTCCAGACCGTCCTCCACAAAACTTGTTTCTCGGATTTTTGATTAAGCAAAAATTGAGCCTACAGTGCATGAAAACGTTTGACTGTAAACAGTACTGTAAACATATACCATCAAATTCTTGATAAATACATTTTCAATCTTCCTGAAAAAAAAAGAGAATATTCTGGAGTCATGGTTGATGAAGTTTAGCAAATATCAGAATTTTATCTCAAAAACTGAATTTTCTAGAACATTTTGAATTCTGCTCTCATGGGAACAACTGCAGCCAATGTGAGTGTGGAATTTATAAACATCAGATTTTCTCTTATGAAGCAAAACACTTATCATTAAAAACAAATCACCAACATTTCCATGCTGTCAAGATGCAATTTATGTATTATCAGATTTTTGTTTAGATGACTGAATTTCTGACTTTTGACCATTTCATCACAACAGCTGCCCGGGCACTGACTCACCTGAGTGGATAAATGAAGCTACACAGCAGGTCTCACTACCAGCCAATTAGCTCAGCGAGTTAGGAGCTGGTTCTTGGTGTCAGAGATTGTGGGTTCGAGACCCAGCAAGGGTGATGATGATGATGACAGATCAAAATGTCACATGTCCTCAAGCTGTTTTGCTGTCTAGATGCAATTTATGTATTAACAGATTTTTGTTTAGATAACAGAATTTCTGACTTTTTGACCATTTTTGAAATCTGCGTTCACAACAGCTGCCCGGGCATTGACTCCCTGAGTGGATAAATGAAGCTACACAGCAGGTCTCACCACCAGCCAGTTAGCTCAGCGAGTTAGGAGCTGGTTCTTGGTGTCAGAGGTTGTGAGTTAGAGACCCAGCAAGGGTGATGATGATGATGATGACAGATCAAAATGTCAGTTGTCCTCAACACGAAATGCAAGACAATTGTCCTAATGGTGGCATCACAGCAAGCCTCTAAATTTAAAAATCCAAATAGCTTGGACTGGACCATGTGCGAAGGCTCCTAACATCTTAGACTCATAGTAGATGTTTTACAAATACATATCATTATTTTACCTCAAAAACTGATTTTTCTTTTTACTGTGGTTTCAAATCTGCCTACACGACAGTGAATGGCTTACTCAATTTGTGAAGCCACTGTTGAATGCCACTTGTCAATTAGCTCAGTGCGATAGACAACGGTCTCCCCAAATGATGCAAATTGAACATTATAAGGTCAACTGTCCTGTCTTCTTATTCTCCTGTTTGTTGCTCAGAATTGCCTAAATATGCCCAAAAGTAGCCCGGACCCGACCCATTGCTGCGCAGCAGCTATAATTAGGGCCCGAGCGGCGACTGCAAGTCGCCCAGCGAAAGCCCTATTGAAATCGCGCTGTTTATTAGGGCCCGAGCGGCGACTGCAAGTCGCCCAGCGAAAGCCCTATTGTAATTGCTATGTTTATTAGGCCCGAGCGGCGAGTAGCACTCGCCCGAGGGGCTATTGAAATCGCGCTGTTTATTATTATTATTATTATTATTCTTCTCCGCCTTCAAACCCCAATTTCGCCCCTTTCCCCAACTCGAAAATGCGTGAACTTTTTGCCGGACGTCCGGCTTCTTCCGAAATTCGATATTTTGTGCTGCTCGCGCATGTCCGACGCGAAATGGCGAAATAGCGCCCCCTACAAATTTTAAAAAGTCCCATAGACAATTTCGCTTACTTTGGCGTAGACCAACAAAATTCGGTACACATATGTACCATACCCAGATATACAAAAAAGCCTCTTAATGTCATGGTGAAATGTCAACAGGAAGTCGGCCATTTTGAATTGGTCGTTTTTGGCGCCAAATTAACTCGTCCGAAACGGTTCGCCCGACACGCTCCAAATTTGATAGACAACATCTTCAGACCTAGCTGAGTACAGCATGTGCTCCGTAGGTCAATACGTCAAAGGGCGTGGCTTCCAATGGGCGCCAAACATAGGCTCGATCGCCACCAACATTCGGTTGGCTGTCACGCCCACATGCTTTATCCTATCAACTTCAAACTTGAAGGAAATTATGGGGGTGAGTCACTGATTAGCCCGATATATCAATATCTCACTTTACTCAAAGCGCCCCCCGGTGGTAACAGGAAGTGACCATTTTTTACATTAAAATCTTTAACTCCTCCCACTAATTTCGCCCGATCTACTTCAAATTGCCTACAGGTTATCGAGATGCCATGCTGATCCAACCTTGTGCTCCATAGGTCTCTACGTCAAAGGGCGTGGCTTCTGCGGCCTTGCCAATTTTTGGCGACTTCATGTTTCCTCGCCATTTCACCTTCTAACAGCTCTAACGCCCACATACTTCATCCTATCAGCTTCAAACTTGCTGAAGATGATGATGGCTCCACCCTGAACGTTCCACTGAATGGCACGCCCACTTTACTCAATGCGCCCCCCGGTGGTAACAGGAAGTGACCTGGTTTACACTTAACTTGTCCGATCGACTTCAAATTTTTCATATTTGATGAGCCACTGCCCCTAAACACACCTACCCACATCTGGGTTCATACAAATGCGCCCCCTGGTGGTAACAGGAAGTGACCTGTTTTACATTTACATTGTCCGATTAACTTCAAACCTGACATGTGTGATCCTGGTCAGCCCCTGATCACACCTACCCACATCTGGATTCATACAAATGCGCCCCCTGGTGGTAACAGGAAGTGAACTGTTTTACATTTACATTGTCCGATTCACATCAAACGTCAGGGGCTTGATCCCGGTCAGCTCCTGAACGCCGCTACCCGCTTTTGGCTTCGTAGCGCCATCTAGTGGACGAACCGCACGTTGCGTTTTTCCGCTCCCGCAGCGCTTTTTTGCCATTCTCGCTTCGCGCCACGGCCCCCGCACGCCTCAGGCCCCCGCGGTCGCATGGGTCGAGCGAGGGCCGATCATCGCCGCTTGCGGCTTTAATTATTATTATTATTATTATATTCTCCCTAAAATCGCATTTTTGGGGGCTTCAACATGCCCCAAAACGCGTAAATTTTGGCATGCACATCAGGACTCGCGAAAAATTTGATATTTTAAAGTCGTTGGGAATGGGCGTGGTCAAATGGCTGAATAGCGCCCCCTAGAAAATTTCAAAACATCAGCCCCTCCTTTGCGTTTCACCTACATGCATGAAATTTGGTGGGCTTATAGAACATGGCAAGACACACAAAAAAGCCTCTTAATGACATGGTGAAATCACAACAGGAAGTCGGCCATTTTGATTTGAACTTTTGACCTGTTTGATCTAACTTCTCCTACAGATTTTGTCCGATTGACTTCAAATTGGCTAGAGACCACCGAGATGCCACTCTGATCAAAAGTTGTGCTCCGCAGGTCTCTAGGTCAAAGGGCGTGGCTTCTGGGGCCTTGAGGATTTTGGCGACTTTTCGTTTGCTCGCCATTTCACCTTCGAACAGCTCTCACGCCCACATACTTTATCCGATCAGCTTCAAACTCACTGGACATGATGACGGCTCCGCCCTGAACGTCCCGATATATTAATTTCTTACGTCACTCATAGCGCCCCCCGGTGGTAACAGGAAGTGGCCAGGTTTTACCTTAACGTGTACTGATGCCACATAGTTGACCCCATCAACTTCATTCCACTTCTAAAACATGCAGACTAAGGTGGTGAAGCTCCATCATGAACGCTGTGAAGCTACGAGTAATGGCGTCCGTGTGGCGACGCGGCGACCATTCCTCGCCATTAAAATACGTTTGGCTTTATGATGGCTTTAATGAACTCGTATCATCATGAAAATTGGTACACAGGTCCAGGGTCACGACCTCAACGTCTACATATGCTCATAGGCGATCTCACTCATGTTGCCCCCTAGTGGAAACAGGAAGTGGCATATTTTACATCAACATTGTCCGATTTCCACGAAACTTCACATGTGTGATGAGGGACTGACTCTGAACACACCTGCACGCATACCATTACTGCCCCCTGGTGGACGAACCTTTAACTGCTCATAACTCCCTCATGATTTGTCCGATTCACTCCAAACTTCACATGTGTGATGAGGGACTGACCCTGAACACACCTGCACGCATCCCATTACTGCCCCCTAGTGGACGAACCTTTAACTGCTCATAACTCCCTCATGCTTTGTCCGATTTCCAAGAAACTTCACATGTGTGATGAGGGACTGACCCTGAACACACCTGCATGTATCCCATTACTGCCCCCTAGTGGACGAACCATTAACTGCTCATAACTCCCTCATGCTTTGTCCGATTCACTCCAAACTTCACATGTGTGATGAGGGACTGACCCTGAACACACCTGCACGCATACCATTACTGCCCCCTAGTGGATGAACCATTAACTGCTCATAACTCCCTCATGCTTTGTCCGATTCACTCCAAACTTCACATGTGTGATGAGGGACTGACCCTGAACACACCTGCACGCATCCCATTACTGCCCCCTAGTGGATGAACCATTAACTGCTCATAACTCCCTCATGCTTTGTCCGATTCACTCCAAACTTCACATGTGTGATGAGGGACTGACCCTGAACACACCTGCACGCATCCCATTACTGCCCCCTAGTGGACGAACCTTTAACTGCTCATAACTCCCTCATGCTTTGTCCGATTTCCAAGAAACTTCACATGTGTGATGAGGGACTGACCCTGAACACACCTGCATGCATCCCATTACTGCCCCCTAGTGGACGAACCATCAACTGCTCATAACTACCTCATGCTTTGTCCGATTTACACAAAACTTCACATGAGTGATGAGGGGCGGCCCCTGAACACACCCGCCCACAACTGCTTAGCGCCACCTGGTGGATGAACAAAACATTGCAGCCCCGACATGCCTCAGGCCCCGCGGTCGCATGGGTGAGCGAGGGCCCGTCATCGCCGCTTGCGGCTTTAATTAGGGCCCGAGCGGCGACTGCAAGTCGCCCAGCGAAAGCCCTATTGAAATCGCGCTGTTTATTAGGGCCCGAGCGGCGACTGCAAGTCGCCCAGCGAAAGCCCTATTGAAATCGCGCTGTTTATTATTATTATTCTTCTCCGACTTCGTGCCTCAATTTCGCCCCTTTCCCAAATGCGAAAACGCGTGTACTTTTGCACGGACGTCCGGCCTGATCCGAAATTCGATATTTTTGGGTGGTCGCACATGGTCGACGCGAAATGGCGAAATAGCGCCCCCTACAAACTTTCAAAATCCCCATAGGGAATTTGAGTGACTTTGTCCGATGTCGATAAAATTCGGTACACATATGTATTATACCCAGATATGCAAAAAAGCCTCTTGACCTCATGACCTCAACCCAACAGGAAGTCGGCCATTTTGATTTTGATTTTTCCCGCCTAAAACGAACTCCTCCCACAGCGTTCGCCCGATCAAGTTGAAATTAGGTACACCACATCTCCAGACCTAGCTGAGCTTATCTTGTGCTCCGTGAGTCCGTAGGTCAAAGGGCGTGGCTGCCAGCGCTCAATTCACTTTGGCGTGCTCGCCATGTCCATACGAGTGGCTCTCACGCCCACATACTTCATCCAATCAACTTCAAACTTGCTGGACATGATGATGGCTCCGCCCTGAACGTCCCGATATATTAACTTCCCACGTAACTCATAGCGCCCCCCGGTGGTAACAGGAAGTGGACTAAAATTTGGAAAATGTACATACTTTGCCCCATCAACTTCATTCCACTTCTAATACATGCAGAACCAGTTGGTGAAGCTCCATCATGAACGCTGTGAAGCTACGAGTAATGGCGTCCGTGTGGCGACGCGGCGACCATTCCTCGCCATGACAATACGTTTGCCCTTTGGATGGCTTTATTGAACTCGTATCAACATGAAAATTGGTACACAGGTCCAGGGTCACGACCTCAACGTCTCCATATGCTCATAGGCGATCTCACTCATGTTGCCCCCTAGTGGAAACAGGAAGTGGCATATTTTACATCAACATTGTCCGATTTCCACGAAACTTCACATGTGTGATGAGGGACTGACCCTGAACACACCTGCACGCATCCCATTACTGCCCCCTAGTGGATGAACCATTAACTGCTCATAACTCCTTCATGCTTTGTCCGATTTACACGAAACTTCACATGTGTGATGAGGGACTGACCCTGAACGCACCTGCACGCATCCCATTACTGCCCCCTGGTGGACGAACCATTAACTGCTCATAACTCCCTCATGCTTTGTCCGATTCACTCCAAACTTCACATGAGTGATGAGGGGCGGCCCCTGAACGCACCAGACCACATGCGGTGATTGCCCCCTGGTGGATGAACGAAAAATTGCTTTTTTTGCCTCCTCTCAGGTTTTTTCACCCTTTCACCTTCACGCCACAGCCCCGGCGTGCCTCAGGCCCCGCGGTGGCATGGGTGAGCGAGGGCCCGTCATCGCCGCTTGCGGCTTTAATTATTATTATTATTCTTTATTATTCTTGCGCTCTTAAAATGCCATTTTGACCCCTTTGCCTAAGGCGAAAATGCGTGTACTTTTGCATGGGCGTCCGGCCGGATCCGAAATTCGATATTTTTGAGTGGTCGCACACGGTCGACGCAAAATGGCGGAATAGCGCCCCCTACAAAGTCCAAAAATGCCCATAGGGAATTTTGCTAACTTTGTCCTACACTCACAAAATTTGGTACACATATGTATTACACCCAGATATGCAAAAAAGCCTCTTGACCTCATGACCTCAACCCAACAGGAAGTCGGCCATTTTGGTTTTGATTTTTCCCGCCTAAACTGAACTCCTCCCACAGCGTTCGCCCGATCAAGTTGAAATTAGGTACGCAACATCGTCATACCTAGCTGAGCTTATCTTGTGCTCCGCAGGTCTGTAGCTCAAAGGGCTTGGCCTCTGGCGTGCCCCCAAGTTTGGCGACTGTTTCGGTGCTCGCCATGTAAATACGAACGGCTCTCATGCCCACATACTTGATCGTAGACGCTTCAAACTTGGTGCAAAAATCTATGGCGAGACCCTGAACGATCCGACATATTATTTGCCTACGTCGCTCATAGCGCCCCCCGGTGGTAACAGGAAGTGAACTAAAATTCATTAAAAATACATAGTTGACCCCATCAACTTCATTCGACTTCTAAAACATGTAGAACCAGTTGGTGAAGCTACATTATGAAGACTGTGAAGCTACGAGTAATGGCGTCCCTGTGGGGGCGTGGCTACCATCAATTCCTCGCCATGAAAATACGTTTGGCTTTTTGATGGCTTTAATGAACTCGTATCATCATGAAATTTGATAGACAGGTCCAGGGTGGAGACCTCTTCCATCTGATAGGGGTGTCGCTCATGTGGCCCCCTAGTGGAAACCGGAAGTGCCATTTTTTTGCATCAATATTGTCCGATTTCCACGAAACTTCACATGTGTGATGAGGGGCTGACCCTGAACACACCTGCACGCATCCCATTACTGCCCCCTAGTGGACGGACCTTTAACTGCTCATAACTCCCTCATGCTTTGTCCGATTTCCACGAAACTTCACATGTGTGATGAGGGACTGACCCTGAACACACCTGCACGCATCTCATTACTGCCCCCTAGTGGACGAACCTTTAACTGCTCATAACTCCCTCATGCTTTGTCCGATTTCCACGAAACTTCACATGTGTGATGAGGGACTGACCCTGAACACACCTGCACTCATCTCATTACTGCCCCCTAGTGGACGAACCTTTAACTGCTCATAACTCCCTCATGCTTTGTCCGATTCACTCCAAACTTCACACGAGTGATGAGGGGCGGCCCCTGAACGCACCACACCACATGCGGTGACTGCCCCCTGGTGGATGAACGAAACATTGCGTTTTTGGCCTCCTTCCAGGTTTTTTCTCCATTTCTGCTCCGCGCCACGGCCCCGGCGTGCCTCAGGCCCCGCGGTGGCATGGGCGAGCGAGGGCCCGCCATCGCCGCTTGCGGCTTTAATTATTATTATTATTAGGGCCCGAGCGGCGACTGCAAGTCGCCCAGCGAAAGCCCTATTGAAATCGCGCTGTTTATTATTATTATTATTCCCACACTCTTAAAACCCCAATTTCGCCCCTTTCCCAAAGGCGAAAATGCGTCTACTTTTGCATGGGTGTCCGGCCGGATCCGAAAAACGATATTTTTGAGTGGTCGCACATGGTCGACGCGAAATGGCTAAATAGCGCCCCCTACAATTTTGCCAAAAACCCATAGGGAAAAAAATGACGTTAACGAAAGCGGACCAAAATCGGCACACATATTTATCAATGCGAGATGAACAAAAAATCCTCCTATAGCGAAGCCCGAAACCCAACAGGAAGTCGGCCATTTTGGTTCAAAGTTCGTTTACGCAAAACGAACTCGTCCGAGGGGTTACGCCCGATCGGCTCCAAATTGGGTTCAGAACATCGTCAGACCTAGCTGAGCTTATCTTGTGCTCCGCAGGTCTGTAGCTCAAAGCGCTTGGCCTCTGGCGTGCCCCGAAGTTTGGCGACTGTTTCGGTGCTCGCCATGTAAATACGAACGGCTCTCATGCCCACATACTTGATCGTAGACGCTTCAAACTTGGTGCAAAAATCTATGGCGAGACCCTGAACGATCCGACATATTATTTGCCTACGTCGCTCATAGCGCCCCCCGGTGGTAACAGGAAACGTACAAAAATTCGTTAAAAATACGTAGTTCACTAAATCGACTTTGTTCCACTTCTAGTACATGCTGAACCAGTTGCTGAAGCTACATTATGAACGCTTTGAAGATACGACGAACGGCGTCCGTGTGCCGCCGCGGCGACTGACGATTTTTTGTCGTAAAATTACGTTTGCCTATTACGCGCACATACTTCGTCGTAGCCACTTGAAATTCAAAGGACATGACGTTGGCTCTGCCCTGAACGTTTTGATGTATCGACTTCCTGCCTGGCTCATAGCGCCCCCCGGTGGTAACAGGAAGTACGCAAAAATTCATTAAAAATCTATACTTCACCCGATCAACTTCATTCCACTTCTAATACATGCAGAACCAGTTGCTGAAGCTACATTATGAACGCTGTGAAGATACGACGAACGGCGTCCGTGTGCCGCCGCGGCGACTGACGATTTTTTATCGTACAATTACGTTTGCCTTTTTCGTGGCTTTAACGAAGTCGTGTCCTCACGAAATTTCATACACGGGTCAAGAATGGCGAGCTCTTTCAGCAGATAGAGTCGTTTCCTATGGGCGTGGCTAAATGCCTCAATAGCGCCCCCTTGAAGTTTTCCCGAAATTCTTCATAGACAAATTTCGCTTACTTTGTCGAACACATACAAAACTCGACACACACGTGTATCATACCCAAACATACAAAAAATTGAATTGGAGCCACGCCCTAAACCCAACAGGAAGTCGGCCATTTTGGTGTAGATTTTTCCCGCCTAAAATTAACTCCTCCCAGAGCGTTCGCCCGATCAAGTTCAAATTAGGTATACCACATCTCCAGACCTCGCTGAGCTTATCTTGTGCTCCGTGAGTCCGTAGGTCAAAGGGCGTGGCTGCCAGCGCTCAATTCACTTTGGCGTGCTCGCCATGTCCATACGAGTGGCTCTCACGCCCACATACTTCATCCAATCAACTTCAAACTTGCTGGACATGATGATGGCTCCGCCCTGAACGTCCCGATATATTAACTTCCCACGTAACTCATAGCGCCCCCCGGTGGTAACAGGAAGTGTACTAAAATTTGGAAAATGTACATTCTTTGCCCCATCAACTTCATTCCACTTCTAATACATGCAGAACCAGTTGGTGAAGCTCCATCATGAACGCTGTGAAGCTACGAGTAATGGCGTCCGTGTGGGGGCGCGGCGACAATTCCTCGCCATGACAATACGTTTGCCCTTTGGATGGCTTTATTGAACTCCTATCAACATGAAAATTGGTACACAGGTCCAGGGTCACGACCTCAACGTTTCTATGTACTCATAGGCGATCTCACTCATTCGCCCCCTAGTGGAAACAGGAAGTACTATATTTTACATCAACATTGTCCGATTTCCACGAAACTTCACATGTGTGATGAGGGACTGACTCTGAACACAGCTGCACGCATCCCATTACTGCCCCCTGGTGGACGAACCATTAACTGCTCATAACTCCCTCATGCTTTGTCCGATTCACTCCAAACTTCACACGAGTGATGAGGGGCGGCCCCTGAACGCACCACACCACATGCGGTGACTGCCCCCTGGTGGATGAACGAAACATTGCAATTTTGGCCTCCTTCCAGGTTTTTTCTCCATTTCTGCTCCGCGCCACGGCCCCGGCGTGCCTCAGGCCCCGCGGTGGCATGGGCGAGCGAGGGCCCGCCATCGCCGCTTGCGGCTTTAATTATTATTATTATTCCCACACCCTTAAAACGCCATTTTGACCCCTTTCCCAAAGGCGAAAATGCGTCTACTTTTGCATGGGTGTCCGGCCGGATCCGAAAAACGATATTTTTGAGTGGTCGCACATGGTCGACGCGAAATGGCTAAATAGCGCCCCCTACAATTTTGCCAAAAACCCATAGGGAAAAAAATGACGTTAACGAAAGCGGACCAACATCGGCACACATATTTATCAATGCGAGATGAACAAAAAATCCTCATATAGCGAAGCCCGAAACCCAACAGGAAGTCGGCCATTTTGATTCAAAGTTCGTTTACGCAAAACAAACTCGTCCGAGGGGTTACGCCCGATCGGCTCCAAATTGGGTTCAGAACATCGTCAGACCTAGCTGAGCTTATCTTGTGCTCCGCAGGTCTGTAGCTCAAAGCGCTTGGCCTCTGGCGTGCCCCGAAGTTTGGCGACTGTTTCGGTGCTCGCCATGTAAATACGAACGGCTCTCATGCCCACATACTTGATCGTAGACGCTTCAAACTTGGTGCAAAAATCTATGGCGAGACCCTGAACGATCCGACATATTATTTGCCTACGTCGCTCATAGCGCCCCCCGGTGGTAACAGGAAACGTACAAAAATTCGTTAAAAATACGTAGTTCACTAAAACGACTTTGTTCCACTTCTAGTACATGCTGAACCAGTTGCTGAAGCTACATTATGAACGCTTTGAAGATACGACGAACGGCGTCCGTGTGCCGCCGCGGCGACTGACGATTTTTTGTCGTAAAATTACGTTTGCCTATTACGCGCACATACTTCGTCGTAGCCACTTGAAATTCAAAGGACATGACGTTGGCTCCGCCCTGAACGTTTTGATGTATCGACTTCCTGCCTGGCTCATAGCGCCCCCCGGTGGTAACAGGAAGTACGCAAAAATTCATTAAAAATCTATACTTCACCCGATCAACTTCATTCCACTTCTAATACATGCAGAACCAGTTGCTGAAGCTACATTATGAACGCTGTGAAGATACGACGAACGGCGTCCGTGTGCCGCCGCGGCGACTGGCGATTTTTTATCGTACAATTACGTTTGCCTTTTTCGTGGCTTTAACGAAGTCGTGTCCTCACGAAATTTCATACACGGGTCAAGAATGGCGAGCTCTTTCAGCAGATAGAGTCGTTTCCTATGGGCGTGGCTAAATGCCTCAATAGCGCCCCCTTGAAGTTTTTCCGAAATTCTTCATAGACAAATTTCGCTTACTTTGTCGAACACATACAAAACTCGACACACACGTGTATCATACCCAAACATACAAAAAATTGAATTGGAGCCACGCCCTAAACCCAACAGGAAGTCGGCCATTTTGGTGTAGATTTTTCCCGCCTAAAATTAACTCCTCCCAGAGCGTTCGCCCGATCAAGTTCAAATTAGGTATACCACATCTCCAGACCTCGCTGAGCTTATCTTGTGCTCCGTGAGTCCGTAGGTCAAAGGGCGTGGCTGCCAGCGCTCAATTCACTTTGGCGTGCTCGCCATGTCCATACGAGTGGCTCTCACGCCCAGATACTTCATCCAATCAACTTCAAACTTGCTGGACATGATGATGGCTCCGCCCTGAACGTCCCAATATATTAACTTCCCACGTAACTCATAGCGCCCCCCGGTGGTAACAGGAAGTGTACTAAAATTTGGAAAATGTACATTCTTTGCCCCATCAACTTCATTCCACTTCTAATACATGCAGAACCAGTTGGTGAAGCTCCATCATGAACGCTGTGAAGCTACGAGTAATGGCGTCCGTGTGGGGGCGCGGCGACAATTCCTCGCCATGACAATACGTTTGCCCTTTGGAAGGCTTTATTGAACTCCTATCAACATGAAAATTGGTACACAGATCCAGGGTCACAACCTCAACGTTTCTATGTACTCATAGGCGATCTCACTCATTCGCCCCCTAGTGGAAACAGGAAGTGGCATATTTTACATCAACATTGTCCGATTTCCACGAAACTTCACATGTGTGATGAGGGACTGACCCTGAACACACCTGCACGCATCCCATTACTGCCCCCTGGTGGACGAACCTTTAACTGCTCATAATTCCTTCATGCTTTGTCCGATTCACTCCAAACTTCACATGAGTGATGAGGGGCCGCCCCTGAACGCACCCACCCACAACTGCTTAGCGCCACCTGGTGGATGAACGAAGCATTGCAGCCCCGACATGCCTCAGGCCCCGCGGTGGCATGGGCGAGCGAGGGCCCGTCATCGCCGCTTGCGGCTTTAATTTATTTTGTATCTGAATGAACTTTGTAAAGTGTCGAATTATATGAACTGCATCCTTTTTGCAGATGATACAAATTTCTTCTGTTCTGGGGACCAGTTAACTGATATAATAATACTGTCTAAAATGAGATGAAACTTGTAAAGAAATGGTTTGATGTAAATAAGTTATCTTTAAATATAAGTAAAACAAAATGTATGATTTTTGGGAACCGTAAAACAGATACAGTAGTTAGATTGAGAATAGAGGATACAGAAATTGAAAGGGTGTTTGAAACAAAATTTTTAGGTGTCATTATGGACCATAAACTGAATTGGAAAATGCATATTAATCATGTCAAATCAAAATTAGCCAAATCAATCGCCATATTATACAAGGTAAAAGATATGTTGAACCAGCGTGCTTTGTATATTCTGTATTGTACAATGGTTGTTCCTTACATAACGTACTGTCTAAAAATATGGGGGAATGCATATCCTACCCATACTAAACCGATCTTTATTCTTCAAAAAAGAGCTGTAAGGATTATCACCAAGTCAAATTATAGAGAACCATCAAATGAATTATTTATTAAATTAAGGGCCTTCAAATTTATGGATTTAGTGGACTATAAAATAGCATTGATAATGTACAAAGTGTATAACAACTTGTTACCTTGTAAAATTGTAATCATGTTTAAAAAAAAGGGAATGTAGATATGAGCTCCGAGGGAAACGTATGATGGACAAAACAAAGTCCAGGACTTAAATAAAAGATCAATGTATTTCAGTAAGGGGTGTAAGTATATGGAATGCACTTGATGACGATTTGAAGATGTGCCAGTCAATGTATCAATTCAAACGTTTGTTTAAGAAAAAGATATTTGATAAATATGAGAGATGTGGTTGACGTAGCTGACACTATTATGGAATTATGTTTTGGGATATATATACAAAACGATATGATTTCTGTTTGATGTTTTGAATGATGTGATCTGATGAAGTTGATCATGTAAGAAGGGTAGGCGAAAATAAGCGATAGCTTCAGCCTATTCCTTTTCGGTTTGGCTCTTTTCTAGTTGAACTGATGTTTTCTGTTGGACTTTTAACTTTGAATGACCTGACCGAAATAAACACATTTTCATTCATTCATTCATAACTACTCAACCCCCCCCCTGGAAAAAAATAGCATGACTCCCCTGGACCTATTTATTGCTGCTTCTTCTTCCATTTTTTTTTTGCTATCTATAACTGCTGTATTTACAGAGGTGCCTCTTTAAAACTATACACAGTCTGAAAATAAGAAAATACAAATAAAGTACTTTTAGTTGTTAAGAGTTATTGAACAACTGATAAGCACACATTATTACAGCACACATTAGGCTACAGAATTTCTTTTTGGAACAAGCTGCTCTTCCTCCTCAACCAGATGACTACCTCAGCAGCCCCAGCCACTTCATCTTTTTAACGTTTTCGCTGGACCAGATGGATTTGGCATTGAGTTTTACAAAGCATACTTAGACATTATAGCTCCTTTTATGTTAAGAATGTTTAACCATTCTATTTCAGTTGGTCTGCTTCCAGAAACGCTTTACTCTGCCAACATCTCTTTGATCCTGAAAAAAGGGAAGAACCAGACAGACCCTTCTTCATACCGGCCCATTGCGCTCCTTGGCTGTGATCTTAAGGTGTTTACTAAAATCCTTGCAAACAGACTTAATAAATGTATTGCAGATATTATCCATGAAGACCAAACTGGATTTATTCCAGGTAGATTTTCGTTTTTTAATGTTAGGCGTCTGCTGAATATTATGTACACTAAATTTAGCAAATATTCTAAAATTGCCGTTCTCGCCCTTGACGCTCAGAAGGCGTTTGATCAAGTTGAGTGGTCATACCTTTTATCTGCAATTAAGGAGTCTGGTTTGGGGGAGAATTTCGCCTCCTGGGTCAAAATGCTATACGCTCGCCCCACTGCCTCGGTCATCACCAACAACAACAGGTCTCCTGCCTTCACTTTGCAACGATCCTGCCGACAGGGCTGCCCCCTCAGCCCTTTATTATTTGCTGTTGCTATGGAACCCCTGGCTATCAGTATCAGGAATCACCCTTCTATTGCCCCTTTAATTTTGGGAGGAGTAGACCATCGCATCTCGCTGTACGCGGATGATGTTGTTCTGTTTCTGTCTCGCCCAGAAGTCTCTCTCCCCCCCTTATTAGGACTCATTGAAAAATTTGGTGAAATTTCTGGCTACACTGTAAATTGGGATAAAAGTGAATTCTTGCCGCTCACAGGTGATCTGGACCCAAATTTTCTTAAAAACTTGTCATTTAAAATTGTCTATGATAAAATCAAGTACTTAGGAGTTACAATTCCTAAAGACCCCAAGCTAATTTATAAATTGAATTTCCTCGACATGATTGATAAGTTAAAATCGAATATTGAATGCTGGAGACTGCTACCATTATCTCTTATAGGTCGGGTCAACGCAATTAAAATGGTTACTCTTCCCAGATTCCTCTACCTGTTCCAGAACCTACCTATTTTCTTACCCAAATCCTTTTTCAAATTAATAGATTCACTCATTTTACCTTTCGTGTGGGGTTTCAAGGCGCATCGTATCTCTAAAAAGCATTTAACCAAACCCAAATCAGCTGGTGCCCTCAGTTTACCAAACTTCTGCCACTACTATTGGGCTGCGAACTGTAGAGTATTAATGTACTGGCAAAATCCACGACAAGGTAATGTTATTGCCTCCACCCCGTCATGGCATGGAGTCTCCCTATCAGTTCTTTGCCTGCCCTCCTCTTCTCCTCAGCTCAGCCCCCTAAATCCAATCCTGGAAATAATTTCGTAGTTACAAGTTCTTTAAAAATCTGGTACCAAATAAGGAAATCGTTTAACCTGCCTGAAATCTCAACCTCCACCCTACCGAAACCACAGTTTCCCACCCTCACTGTCGGACAACGTTTTTCTGCTCTGGGTTAATAAGGGTATCACTACCATTGAGGACCTTTATCTCAATAAGACTTTTGCTACCTTTACTCAGCTGAAAGAGAAATTCACATTGTCAGATACGCATTTCTTCCGCTATTTACAGGTTAGAGATTTCGTCTGTAAAAACATTCCTCACTTTCAGTCATTACCAGCTCCCATTGAACTGTATACTCTTCTGAACCGTTCCCCCGACTCTAAGAGACTTACTTCACGATTCGTCGACCTTTTTAACTTACTTAACCCGACGTCATCCCACCATTTGAAAGAGGCTTGGGAAAAAGACTTAGCTCTGTCAATAAGTGACAATGACTGGGAAACTTACCTTGGTGACATTCGCAGCTGCTCAATCAATTCGAGACACCAACTTATTTAGTTTAAAGTTATCCACAGGCTACACTACTCTTGTGTTAAACTTCACTCTTTCTACCCTTCTATATCTCCAATATGCTCAAAATGTAAATCAGCGGAGGGAACTCTGGGCCATCTATTTTGGTTTTGTCCCAAATTAAATCAATTCTGGTCTGATATTTTCAAATGTTTTTCTGAGGTATATAACTGTAATATTTCTCCAGATCCTCTCACCGCAATTCTAGGCGGCTCTCGACACCTTTCTATGCTCACCAACTTGCACCGTAAAACTATACAATATGGAATGGTCATTGCAAAAAGGAACATCTTATCTCATTGGAAAAGTGATGAGGCACCTCCCTTTAAGGCCTGGCTTTCAGAAATTACTAATTTGTTGCATATGGAAAGGATTCGACACAATGTATCTCTCAGCTCTGCAACCTTTAAAAGGTACTTTATTGGTCACATATACAGCTAGTACAGTGAAATTCTTTCTCTGCATTTAACCCATCCCTGAGGAGCAGTGGGCAGCCACGGTGCGGCGCCCGGGGACCAACTCCAGATTATGAGCCAGTGCCTTTGGTCAGTGGCGCTGACTGGAGGATTAATTTAGCCAACATGTTTTTAGTGGTGGGGGAAACCGGAGCACCCAGAGGAAACCCACGCAGACACGGGGAGAACATGCAAACTCCACACAGAAAGGACCTGGGCGGCCGGGGATTCGAACCCAGGACCTTCTTGCTGTGAGGCAACAGTGCTAACCACTGTGCCACCGACCTTTGATAGGATGTGGCTGGCAACCATTTCTTCTACATTTGTCAAGACTGACTTAAAAGTAACACTTAACTCTCATACATCTTTGTCAACATAACCCCATGTTTTTGATTTTTATATAATACCTGGTGTCATGTTCGTGTTCCAAGGATGAGGCCGTGTTGATAGCAAGTAACTTAGTTTAATGTCTCACGTTCTCAATAACATACATGTGGCTTCATGCAGTCTTGCTCTACTCAGTTAGTACGGTAAGCTGACTACAAACCAGTACTGCCGCCTAGCGGTCAAACATGTAATAACATCCAATCATAACATCCCCCCTTTTCTATGGTAAAATGCATTAACATGAATCATCACATTAGCTGTGTCAGTTATTTCAACCATTTCTCATTCAGCATAACTCTGCAACACATAAGCAGTATAAACAGTTTATATCAGATTGCATAACTCATATCTAAGCCAAAACTAGACCATTTATAACACATTCCCAACATCAATCAATATACATTTTGTTCAACATGTTTAACATGCATATTGAATTGTCTTTGTTTAGAAGTTCAGTCTATCAGGCTTTCTGATTTCTCTTGTGGACCTTCTTAACTCAGGTTCACTTGGAGTGAGCAGGGCCGGTTTTAGCTATGGGCAATATGGGCGACTGCCCAGGGTGCAATCTTTGTGAGGGCACACGAGCGCTCTCCAAAAAAAAAAAAAAAAAAAGACAAAACAAAACTCGCCGTCAAGTTAGTGGTGTGGTCGCTAGGGCGCCCCTATGTCACGTCAACTTGCTGCTGAGAGTCATAGACCTACTACAGGTTCTGTGTGTGTCAGGAGAGGCGAGGGGGAGGGAGGTGGGGGGGGATCAACTCGCGACTGCTGAGGTCTCACGTCGGATGCTCCGCCGGCCCAGAGGGCTCTCATGCTGGGAAAGAAAGGAGAGTTAAGCGCTAAACTGCTCGCCCTGAAGTTGGCTTCATTTTGGTAATGTTGCTATCGGGATGCCCAGCAATATTCCTCTTCTTCCTCTTCAATATCCGGTCTCTGGTAAACAACATGAATGAACTGCGACAGGATCATGTGTTAAAACGGATCCTGGACTGTCGTGATGTTTATAATGAGCATGGTTTAACAGCAACGTCACGCTGTTTCCAAAACCACACCGACTTCAGCAGAGAAGTGATTTTAAGCACATTTTTAGTTTAGCCTACAGATGGAACCTCTTACCCCGGAGGCAAGATGCTGGAACACGAGCTGTCGTGCTGAGATTCACCAATAGAAAATACAAGACTGCACTGCTGAAACAGGGCAAGAAGCTCAAAGGCTCAAACGTCTACATCAATGAGAATCTCACCAAAAAGAATGCTGGCATTGCCAGACAAGCTCGCCAACTGAAGAAAGGGGGGAAGATTCAACACACCTGGACGGCAAACTGCAGAATCTACATCAAAACGAATGGATCATCACCTGAGGATGTCCAAATAATACAAATAAGGAGCGAGGACGAGCTGGAGAAATTCAACAACTAAGGTATGGCTCACAAACACTCCATAACATCAACACAGCAAAGCACAAGGGTTCCTACACAGACTGAAAAAATGATGGAAATATCAGAGAGGATTGCTGAACTTGAAAGTGTGGAGCTGATTATAAATCAAGATGTGAACCATACCTTAACAGACCCGAATGAAGGAATTGACCCGAATACTCACTTTTATCTTAACATGACTGAGAAATGCCAGTACTACACTGAAGATCAATACAATCAGAGCATTGAGATGGATGGAAAACTGTCTCTAATTCACTTTAACAGCAGTTAAACTATACACTAACTTTGACCACATCAAGGAATACCTACAACACTTCAATCATCACTTCAATATCATTGCGGTGTCGGAAACATGGATTAATGAAGACAAAGGAGCGGATTTTTTCCTGGATGGATACAAGCTTGTTTGTGTTAACAGAAGAAGCAAAATTGGAGGAGGAGTGGCCCTGTTCATTGACAATGAAATTAAGTATGACACTGTACAAAATATGTCTAAAGCTGTTGACCACTTAATGGAATGTGTGACAATTGAAATATGTGTGACAAATGGTAAAAATATAGTTGTAAGCTGTGTTTACAGAGCACCAGATTCAAAAATAGAAGATTTCAATGAATGTGTGGGAGAAATATTATCAGAAACTAACCAAAAGAGAGTTTTCATCTGTGGTGACGTAAATATTGACTTGCTCAATCCAAAACAAAACACGATGATCGACGAATTCATTAATATGATGTATACAATGGGCTTACAACCTCTCATCACGCGCCCTAGCAGGATCACAACACACAGTGCTACTCTAATTGATAATATTTTTACTAACGTTAACGACATAACAAGAGGACTCCTGATAAATGATATAAGTGACCACCTACCAATCTTTGCTATCTATGACTGGAAACACACTGTGAGACAGACACCTAACAAAAACATTTACATTAGGGTCAGGACCGAAGAAGGAATGAATGCACTGAAAAATTAACTACTGAGGCAAAACTGGAACAATGTTTACAATGAAACAGATGTGAATGATGCATATGACTCCTTTTTGCAAACATTTAAAACACTGTATGACAGACACTGTCCTATGAAAAAAAGACACACAAATCAGAACAAGGAGGGGAAACCATGGCTCACAAAACCATTGATAAATGCCTGCAAGAAGAAAAATACTCTGTACAGACAGTTCCTGAAATTAAGAACGACACAGTCAGAAGTGAAATACAAAAGATATAGAAACAAACTACATAGCATTTTGAATGAACGCAAGAAAGAATATTACAGCAATCTACTAGCAGAAAACATGAATCACACTAAAAAACTATGGGATATTTTAAACAATGTGACAAAAAATAAAAGGGCAAAACCAAGCTACCCTCCGTACTTCAACTATAACGACATGCAGGAAGCTAACCCGGGAGTCATAACAAATAGATTCAACCAATTCTTTGTAAATATTGGGCCAGAGCTGGCCAAGGACATTCCTGACTCACCCCTGCACTGGGACCACTTTGATAAGGACGGAGACAGAAATCCCAGCTCAATGTTTCTCGCACCAGTTAAGGCCACAGAGATCACACACCTGGTCAACAAGTGTGTAGGAAAAACATCTACTGACACTAACGACTTTGACATGAGGTTAATTAAAAAAGTTTTACCAGGTATCATCATACCGCTAACATACATCTTCAATCTGTCGTTTCAAACTGGGACATTTCCCACCAAAATGAAAGTTGCAAAAGTTGTGCCACTGTTTAAGAATGGGGACACACATGAGTTTACCAACTATAGACCAATCTCAATACTGCCACAACTGTCAAAAATCTTGGAGAAGCTTTTCAACAGTAGACTAGACAACTTCATCAACAAACACAAACTGCTATATGACAGCCAATATGGATTCAGAAAGAACCACTCAACTGCTTTAGCTCTAACTGAGTCTGTGGAAATAATCACTGACGCCATTGACCGGAAACTACATTCAATAGGTATCTTCATAGACCTGAAAAAAGCATTTGACACCATTAACCACGATATTTTAATAGCTAAACTGGAGAGATATGGCATTAGAGGTATAGTTCTGGAGTGGGTTAAGAGCTACTTACACAAGAGATCCCAATATGTGAAAATAGGTGATAACACATCAACTTGCCTGGACTTAATCTGTGGGGTCCCACAGGGGTCAGTTCTGGGTCCGAAGCTATTCATACTATACATAAATGATATATGCAATGTGTCCAATATTCTGAAATTAATATTATTCGCGGATGATACTAATATCTTCTGTTCTGGGGGTGACTTGAGCCAACTTGTGGAAACAGTAAACCAGGAAATGGCTAAGCTTCATGTGTGGTTCAATATAAACAAATTATCACTAAATCTAGGGAAAACTAAATACATGCTATATGGGAAAAAAGGTTATAATAAGAGTATTAACATCCAAGTAAATGGAGTGAATATTGAAAGGGTCAGTGAGAACAAAGTACTGGGAGTAATTATTGATGACATGTTAAGTTGGAAACCACACATAAGACACCTAAAAAGCAAGCTAGCCAGGAGTGTGTCCATACTCTGGAAAGCACAAAAAATAATAAATCAAAAAGCACTTCACCTGCTGTATTGGGCACTAGTCGCTCCACATCTGCAATACTGTGCAGAGGTGTGGGGTCACACATATAAAGGCTCCACTCATCCCTTGTTAATACTCCAAAAAAGAGCTCTGAGAATCTTGCATTATGCCAACTATAGGGCACACACAAATCAATTATTCGTGGATTCAAGAATACTCAAACTATATGACTTGATAAATTACCGCACAATACAAATGATGTACAAGGCCGCGAATAAAAGCCTCCCAATGAATCTGCAAATACTTTTCCTAGAAAGAGAGGGGCGACACAATCTTAGAGGGAACAAGATTCTCAGACAAAGAAAGGTTCGGACTACGTTAAAATCCTTTTGCTTGTCGATCACAGGTGTCAAACAGTGGAATGCATTAGAAGATGAAGTTAAAAACTCAGAGACACTGAATGTCTTCAAGAGAAAGTATGTCAACTCAACTATTAACCGGTACAGAATAACACAGGAGGGCTGATAAAGGTCAGAGACACGAGTCAACAGACACTGTGCTGAGACGGCATGGGAGCATAACAAAAAACATTTTGTACCCAAACAATACGTTTAACCAGAGAAAATTGTATGTCAAAGGTCTAAGCCTGACTGTTTGTGCAGGATGTTGTTATAATGTCTATCAACAAAGTGGAGATAAATTGGGGTGCTAATGCATGCTGTGACGTTACTGTGAGAGATCAGAGTACTGAAGAACTCAACTGAGCCCTGTCAATCGATAAGCTGAGTTCAGTCAACTGGTCCACGATGGATTTGCTGAGCTGGTCACTGAATGCTATTGACAGAGTGTTCTCAACAAGGCGTGCAGGCTCTGGAGAACCCAGATGCCCGGACGGAACCTTCATCTCCGGCTACATCTTGGATGGATGGGAAAAGTGGAGAGTCCTCTGCCTTGCCGCACTGGATGTGGAGGATGTCGAGGACGTGTACATATTCACGTTCATGACAATCGGGATGTTCACCCTGGGATGCGGTATTTTCATGCAATATCGGAAAATGAGGAAGATCGCCTCTGAGCAGAGCAATGCGAGGGCGGACAACGCCACTACTCGAGGTGCTGTGGTCGGGATGCGATCTGACATCACAGCAGTTCGTGAATTCGTGTCAATATTGCGAGCTGACATGGCCAAAACTCGGGAGGATATGGCCAAGTTAAGCGCGGCAAAGGCTGCAGAGGAGATGGATGAATAAAAGAATATGGCAAAAAAGGGCTCTTACTCCACACCACACCATCCCAACAAATAATCAGTACACTGGACTTTGCTCTCTGTCAATTGGACCATTCGGTGACTTTGTGACATGCCAAGCTACAAGATGAGACTGTTGTTCACTCATGACGGACAAATATGGACACATGTGCAAACACACACGTAATCTGTATGTACTGTCTAGAGCTAAACTTCAGCTCTGTATACTACCTGCTGCCAACATGTCATGTCAAATGTCATAAGTAAAAGTATGTTATATCAAAATGTAAAAAAAAAAAAAAAAAAAAAAGCAAAAACAATGAAAAAAATTATGTTATGATCTGTATACTATCTACTACCGTAACATGTTATGTCAAAATGTCATAAGTAAAATAATGTTACATCAAAATGTAAAAAAAAAAAAATATATATATATATATATATATATATATATATATATATATATATATATATATATATAATAAGAAAAGAAGAAAAAAATCAAAAAGATATGTATGTATGACAAATATTCTTATTCTGTGGGTAATGGGGGCGGGACTAGATAAGCTTTTGCTTCTCCCGCTTTTCCCTTTCGGCCATGTATTGTATTATTTGATGATGAAGTGTGATGATGATGATTTAAATTGACATGCCCGAAATAAACAAATTGATTGATTGATTGATTGATTGAACCCCCCCAACACTGATTATGATATATTCTTGTGTTTGTTCGTTGGTGGGGTTTTTTTTTTTTTTTGGGGGGGGGGGGGGGGGGGGGCCCCAAGGGATGGTAAAACTAGCCAGGACCGCCTCTGTGTGTGAGAGTCAGTGTTACAGTCCATAGTAGGTGTGGGAATTACCTCAGGTTACACTGAGCTCACCAACAGTCCCTTGAGGAGTCTTTAACAGACTGCGACGATTGCGTCTGAGGATTTGTCCATCATCAGTTTTCACCGTGTACGATCGTGGAGCAACTTCTTGTTCGTAGCTTCCTCTTCATCAGCAGTTCAGCTGGTGATAGGCCGCACTGAAGAGGTGATGCTCTGTAGCTCAATAAAGCCAGATAGGGATCCGAGTCACTGTCAGCTGCTTTCTTTAGGAGTTGCTTGAGAATGTGAACTCCGTTTTCAGCTTGCCCGTTTGACTGTGCATAGTGTGGGCTTGACGTCACATGCTTGAAATCATATTGCACTGCAAACTTCTGCCATTCTTTGCTGCTGAAGCAGGGGCCATTGTCGCTCACCATGGTGTGTGGGATGCCATGCCTGGCGAAGATAGATTTAGCATGTGTTATGACCAAGGGGGCAGTTGTCGGTCTGAGAAGTGAAGCTCACTTCCGCGTTCATAAAACTGCAATCCCCTCGAATTCCTCTGGGGGCTGGTGTCAGAAGGGAGCATTCCCCATAGAGCCCCATGTTAAAATCGCCGACTTTACATCCTCAGTAAACATGTTAAAAGCCTGGTGTCAGAACGTTTTTTCGTCTCAATCGATAGTTTCTACCCCCGCACACACTCTGAGGGGGGTGAATTTTTTTTTAACTCTACCGTTTTACTGTTATAAGGTTAAAACTCTGACCAATTAGGGCGCGGAAACGTTGAGTGACAGGTCCGAGCAGCTCCGGAGACAGGCTGCTTCGAGGCCAGTGGGCGGGTTCTCGGCCGGCCAATCCAACATGGCGCTGTCCAGGCCGCCATATTTGAGTCACAAAAACGACTCCCCAAAACCAATGGGTGACGTCACGGACGCTACGTCCATTCTTTTTACAGTCTATGGTTATGACACAAGTTGATGTTGAGCTTGTTAGTAGCGCCATCTCAGGGAAGTTTGAGTAGTAATCCATTACCACTAAATAGTCTTTACCTCTGAGATGAAACAAGTCCATTCCTACTTTGTGCCATGGTGCTGTTGGCACCTCAGCTACCACCATAGGCTCTTTGCTCTGCTTGTTCCTGTGTTTCTGGCATGTTTCACATTTACTTATAAGTGTTTCAATGTCTTTGTTCAGTCCGGGCCAGAAAACCGTGTCACTCGCCCTCCTTTTGCACTTTTCGATGCCGAGATGGCCTTCATGTATCCTGTGCAACATGTCCATTCTCAAAGCCCGTGGAATAACAATCCTGCCCTTTTTCAACAGCAGACCATTCACAGTACTAAGCTCACCTCTGACATGGTAAAATTGTGGACATGAACCAGCTGGCCATCCCTCATCCATGTTCTTCATGACATGCTGTAGCTCAGCATCCTTTGCTGTAGCCTCCGCTATTTGTCTTGACTTTGTGTCAGACACAGGCAGTGTAGCCGACACCATGTTCACGTGACACTGTATGTCCTCGTCTGTCGCACTCACACTGTCGCCTGTAGTTGCTCTGGATAGGGCATCAGCAAGGACTAGGTGTTTACCTGGAGTATATATCAGTTGATACACTCTTTCCATAAGCCCCAGTTCTTCACAGGCTCTGTCACCAAGAAGTGATTCCCGTCCCTCATTCACAACAAAGAAGAATAGGTGGTTAGGGATGGGTATTGATAAGAATTTAGTGATTCCGATTCCATTATCGATATTGCTTATCGATTCGATTCCTTATCGATTCTCTTATCGATTCTCATTGGGTGAGGGAATAAAAGAGAAATGGGTTTGTTTGCATTAATGCAGTGGTTCCCAACCTTTTTTGGCTCATGACCCCTTTTGACATCACAAATTTCTGGTGACCCTCATTCAAGATGAGCAAGCTCAGATATTTGTATATGCTGCATTTTATTTTATCTTGATTTATTTAAGAAAGTGAATATATCAAGAATATAGTTGTTTAAGATTGTGAAAAATAATTAGTTTATTTATTTATTTATTTTTAATCAATTACTAGACATTTAAGGCGATCCCATTTGAATTCCAGGCGACCCCACATGGGGTCCCAACCCCAAGGTTGAAAACACTGCATTAATGGCTCTGACATTAAAAAAGTTGACAGGACCGACCTGCCTGGACAGGTTAACACTAGACCACTGTGGCTGTGGGGCAGCTGTGCTCACAGGAGGAATTTAACAATGTTTCCATTACATAGTTTTTAATGCATCTGTATCTTCTCACTAGTTATTGTTTTCATAACGTTCGTTTTTATGCGGAGCGAGTGAGCGAGCGAAAGAGAGAGAGCGCGCCAGAGAAAAGACACAGGGCGCAGCTACCGTTTCACCTGGCTACGAGCAAAACCTGAAAGGAAGTGATTAGAATGAAGAGAGAAAAACAGAAAGAATAGACATGTAGTCTGTTCAGGAGACGTTGTCCTGTCCTCACGACGTGAGGGAGGGAGGACCGGAGGGTGGCTCTGGCTCACAGGTTAGTGATGAGGAAACGTCACTGTCAGCTGCATCTGTCAGCAGCTCCGCTCCACACAGACATGCCACTAACTTTATTTTGTGAGAACAAACGGTGACATGTGGATATAAACACTAAGCACCCTCATTTATAATGAAGATTGATTTTAACGGAACGTTACGTAACGTCATTAATCAATTAATGCGCGAGTTTCTGAACCAAACGGAATCGATAAGGGAATCGTTAAAGCAGACACGCACACGATTCCAAGAATTGATCCAAGTTGGAACCGGTTCCGAAGAGGAACCGGTTTTCGATTCCCATCCCTATAGGTGGTGCACTTTTCCTTTAACTGTGACACTCAACCTGCATGTGCCCAAACATTTGATTGGCCGCCCATTGTAGTCTTTCAGTCCAGATTCTTTTCTTTTTATTTGTGGCTTATTTTTCATTGCCTTCACATCACACATGCTTATGAGATTTGCTTTCGCACCAGTGTCCAATCTCATGGTGACTACAGTCCCACTTATCATTAGAGGAGCTATCCACTTATCTTCTGTAGTGACATCTTTTACCTTGTCTGGTTTATTTATTTGCTCACTTTCACAATTCACCATTACAACAAAGAACGTGTCACTTAGATCAGGCTCGTCTATTAAGTTTACAGTTTTTTCTTTCTTCCACTCTTTCCGTTTGGAGAAGCATTGTTTAGCAAAATGATTCTTGCCTTGGCAAGTGGAGCATTGCTTACCAAACGCCGGACACTGTCTAGGCTTGTGCTGTGAGCCGCAGCGCTTGCAGTTTATCATCACGTCCTCCTGCTGTGCAGGCCGGGTCTGTGTGCGCCGTCTCCGCTGATACGACACTGCTCCAACCGCTGCCGCGCTGTCGCTCTGCGCCGAGGCGACTGCAGACATCTCGCTGAACGTCCTCACGTGCCTTTGGGACAGCTCACTGGCCTGGCAGATCTTAATGGCTCCTGCCAGCGTCAGACCTTTTTATCTTCCACGCCGAAGACAATCTGGTCCCGGATCATGGAGTCCTTCAGCATTGCGAAGTTGCAGGACTGCGCCTTTAGCCGTAAGTCCGTCAGGAAGCTATCAAAAGGCTCATGCTGCCGCTGTGTACGAGACCAAAACACGTACCTCTCGTACGTCTCGTTCTTCTTCGGAGAACAGTGAGTATCAAACTTACTAAGCACTACATCCAACTTTTCATTATCTTCAGGACTGTCAAACACGAACGTGTTAAATACTTCTATGGCCTGTGGCCCTGCTATTGTTAGCAGCAGCGCTACCTTTCTTGCTTCCGGCTTTGCCTCGAGTCCCATAGCAGCAACATAGAGGTGAAACTGTTGTTTGAAGGTGCGCCAGTTCTCGTCGACATTCCCCGTTAGTTTCAAACTTTCCGGTGGTTTTAAATCCATGTCGTTCATTCGAGTTTACTTCTGGTACCATGTCATGTTCGTGTTCCAAGGATGAGGCCGTGTTGATAGCAAGTAACTTAGTTTAATGTCTCACGTTCTCAATAACATACATGTGGCTTCATGCAGTCTTGCTCTACTCAGTTACATAGTACGGTAAGCTGACTACAAACCAGTAGGCTACTGCCGCCTAGCGGTCAAACATGTAATAACATCCAATCATAACACCTGGTACGTTCTATATGTCAAGTTATATACTGTTTCTGAGCAGGGCCCTTTTATTCTTCTTTTTTTTTCTCTCTGTCTACTTGTCTATGTTTATTTTCTTTTGAGCTAGTGATGTGCTTTTTTATAATGTCACAGTTCGTCTGTTGTCTTGTTTATGTAGTGGTATGAGGCACCACTGTTATATTGAACACAGGGTTCTGCTACACCGACACTCCTTTTTAGCTTGTAGCCAATCGTTGCTCAAGCCTAGAGTATAAAAGTAGGCCGTGTCCCTCCTCCTGACCTCTCGCTTCCTGCTTCTTCGGCCCGCCCACTGACAGGTCGTTGCATGGCTGCTCCCAGCAGAGCACAGGTAGGCACACTTTAGCGTGCTGTTTGTGTACATTGTGAGCGTTATTTTAATTTAATTCAAACCGTAACTCCTTAATAGATCCGGCATCTCCGCCGCGGTCGAGGCGACATAATGGGTCGTTAACTGCCGCCGACCGGCGCGTAGGTGAGTCACTGAGAGTTTCTGTTTTTAATCGCTGTAAGCCAGGTGCTAAGTGTCTTTTCGCTCCTCTCCCTCTAACAGCCGGCCGGTTGTATGGCGCGTGGTGGCCTACTCCCCCCCGCCACGCCGACCCTCTTCACCCCTCTCCCTCTTTGGAGGGGACGTTAAGTGACCGGACTGAACTGGGGTTTTGGACGCTAAAGCTGAGTAAGAAGAGCACTATCCGTCATGGATATTTAGCCACGGCTACATGCTACCGCTGCTTCGCTGCCAGTCTGCTGCTACTATGTTTCTGCCCTCCTTGCTGCTTCGGCTTGGTTCGGGGTCCTGTCGGCCTACTGACCGACTTCCTTCCTGTTACTGACCCTGCTCCCGCTGCTACTGCGCGTGGTGCATGTGTGTGTGTTTGGCTGCCGCTCGTGTGCGCTGCTACGGGCTCTACCTGGACTTTCAGCCACTCACCTGGACTGCGTATGTGTGTGTGAATGTGGAGGTAGACAAGGGTTGGTTATATTGTTTTGGTTATGTGTTATGTGATTGATGGTATAATTTCTTCATTTAGTTTTCATTTGGAATTTATTTGTATTAGTTTATCATTGATTTGTTTGACAGAGCCCTCTTAATTTTGTTTTCCTTTCCCCCTCCTAGAGCTGAAGGCCGACGGTGGTGGTGGTCCTCCTGGGTGGTGGTGATCCCCGTGTGTGTGTGTGACCCCCGTTCAAGATTTATTTTGTGTGCACATCACGTTTTTGCTGTGTGAGTGGGGTGCTCTCCCTTTTCTTTTGGCTTCACCTTCCCCCTTTTGGCCCCTCCTCCGGCCGGTGGGCCTCAGCCTGTGGTCCCCAGCCTGTGGTCCCCTTCTCCTGGGCCTCCTGTTTATTGATTTCCTTTTTGCAAACCTTGTCATCAATTTTGGATAGGCTTTTGTGTGCGATCATTGAACTCCGTCTCCTACCCTCCCTGAGTGAACGAACCTGAGTGTCCTTTGATAGGTGGTGGTTGACCTTTGGTGCGGGTCCTTGGGCCCTAACCCAAGGTGGCGTTGTTGGCGACAAATTTAGTATATAACATAGTGGAAGTACACCCTCGTATTGCCACACTTATTATATTGAAAATTCATAAATAAAATATTTAAATAAATAAATAAACACGTGGTACGGCTCTTAACTCATTGAGTTATGGGGGCGGGACTAGATAAGCTTTTGCTTCTCCCGCTTTTCCCTTTCGGCCATGTATTGTATTATTTGATGATGAAGTGTGATGATGATGATTTAAATTGACATGCCCGAAATAAACAAATTGATTGATTGATTGAGTGCCAACCACGTAATTTCTCGTTTTTCGTTCCCATGCGTTGAGTGCCAAAAACGAGATTTTTTTGCGACGTGTTTTTTGCTTTTTTTTAAAAAATTATGAAAATAGACACTTTAATACACATTATATGTAAATTTGGGGACTCTACGACGAGGAGAACTGAAATAGATGACGATCAAAGTCACATGACAGCTCATGATCTGGAAGTTTTTATCATAACTCGGCTTTTGCAAACGGAGTTCTGCATGCAGATGCAGCGCAGCTGCTCCGCAGCTGCTCTGCTCTCACCCGCGAGGCTGCAGCAGCTCGGAGCAGAAACAGGAAGCTCTCAGCCGACAGTCCGCCCGGTCTTCATCTGGAGCAACACCGTGTCCTCCCCAAAGTAAAATCTGATGGTCTCTGGGCCAAAGCAGACCGGCATCACCGACCCGTACCACAGAAGGACCGCGACCACCAGCGGGACCGGTGTTCCAGAGCCGCTGTGGCCGACAGACCCTCACGTTCCGTGGCGAGAGGCTGTGACACGGCACGGCACGGTGCGTCTGTGTTATTGTTGTTTAATGGCGCCCCCCCCCCGCCCCCGATGGTGGTTTTGTGAATAGAACAACAATTGTTGTATATATTTATCTTATACGAGCCCTTTGATCCAGAAATGCGAGTGTCAGAAGAGCGACAGGCACAAACAGCGCACCTTTCATAAAAGACGCTCTATCTCCTTTTCTAGAAAAAAAGGAGGGATTTTGGTGAAACCCAGCCGTGTTTAGCTTGACTTTTCTCAGGAACGGAGGCACGTAGAAACAAACGGTTTGTGGTCATTTGAAGTAAAGTTAAACCTTTCAATTGAGCTACAGTATGTGTTGGTGGCAATAATATAGAATACACTATGGCTCCACATAAAAAGTCAAAAATGGTCTAAATTGCCGGTACACTTGACTAAAACTTTGGAAAGGAGCGTGGCACTCAATGAGTTAAAGGGACATGAACATAGCCTACCAACACACAGCCAAAAAAGACAAAAACAATTTTTATTTTGTTTCTTTTTTTTCTTTTTTTAAAACCGAATATACTGACATGCGCAAAATTACGTCGGTTATCGTTGTAAATTTTCGGTTTATCGCCCAGCCCTATCTCAACTGTTTTCTCTCTTCAGCTTCTTGAGAAAAATCCTCACACACAAATCCTGACATGTATGAACCAATGAGAAGCTGAAGCTCCAGTCAGTGAACTCACCCCAGAGTCTCCAGTCTACAGTTTGGACTCTCCAGTCCAGCACACAGAAGCTTCACTGATGAATCATCCAGGTGGTTCTCACTCAGGTCCAGGTGTCTCAGGTGGGAGGGGCTGGACTTCAGAGCTGAGGCAACGACTTCACAGTGAATCTCTGAGAGTCCACAACCAACAAGTCTGTGATTAGAGAAGAAACAAAATGTGTGAGAGTAAAATCAGACAATTTGTACTAAACACACACAACATGTCATCATGTGATCAACATGTGCTCTTCACACTCTGGTTCAGTTCATCTTCTCTCTTTGTGTTGGACATGAAACAATAATCCTCATCATGTGTGTGTGTGTGTGTGTGTGTGTGTGTGTGTGTGTGTGTGTTTGTGTGTGTAGAACTAATTGATTGATTGATTGATTCTTTTTAATGACCACACAGCCAGGCTGGTGGAATTTGCTTCCAGTACAGCTCATTGGTACAGGTTCCAAACATATAACATATATAGACATACATACAAACATATCATAATGCATATATCGCCGTGCTTATTCCTCAACGTTCAGAGTTCAAGATATTTATTGCGGTGGGAAAGATGGTGTTATTGATCATGTCTGGACTCACTCAGCCTTCCTGCAGTTCCTCACAGCTGGGATCAGTCTCCGTCGTCCCTCCTTTGATGTATTGTACTTCTTCAGGTTCAACTCGTCCAGAACCTCCTCTGACATCTGCAGCATGTAGGCCAGAGCTGAACACTGGAACTCAGAGAGTTCCTTCTCTGATCTGTTCTCTGACTCCAGGAACTGTTGGATCTCCTGATGAACTGACTGGTCCTTCATCTCCTTCAGACAGTGGAAGATGTTGATGCTTCTGTCAGGAGAGATTTTAACACTCTTCATCTCCTTCAGGTTGTTGATGGTTCTCTGGATGGTTTCTGGACTGTTGTCTGTCTGACCCAGCAGACCTCCTAACAGCCTCTGATTGGACTCCAGAGAGAGGCCATGAAGGAAGCGAACAAACAGGTCCAGGTGACCGTTTCTACTGAGGAGGGATTTCTGCATGGCTCTCTGCAGGAAGTCATCCAGGGTTAAATCATCATGTTGTTCTCCCAGGAACTTGTTGAGGACCTGTGTGTTCCTGTTGGTGAAACAGTGGAACATGTAGACTGCAGCCAGAAACTCCTGAACACTCAGATGAACAAAGCAGTAGACTGTTTTCTGGAAGATCACACTCTCTGTTTTGAAGATCTCAGTACAGAGTCCTGAGTTCACCAAGGCCTCTGTGACATCCAGACCACACTGCTCCAGGTCTTCTTGGTAGAACATGATGTTTCCTTCCTCCAGCTGTTCAAACGCCAGCCTCCCCAGCTTCAGAAGAACTTCCCTGTCGGCCTTTGTTAGCATCTGTGGACTCCTGTGTGATGACTGAAAGACTGACCGTAGTTTGGAGAGGACAGAGGCCGATGGGCGATTACCTACAAAGAAAAATTGAGTTTTGTTTTAAGATTTGAATAGAGATAGATAGATAGATAGATAGATAGATAGATAGATAGATAGATAGATAGATAGATAGATAGATAGATAGATAGATAGATAGATAGATAGATAGATAGATAGATAGTGTCCACAAGTTGGAGATTTATTTTTTATTTTGGCAGCTGATGATCACAAAACTTACAACTTTATCACAAACCCCACATTTTCCCAGGTCCAAAGATGTTCTCTTTGATGTAAGAGAAAGATGCTATAACAGTCTCAGTAACTGAGGTGTTATCCTGGCCTTACCTCTTTGTGTAGATCTGCTGCAATGACATGATGCAGCTGACTGTGACTGGAGGAGGCTGCACAGCCATCGGCCACTGTCAGAGCTGAACTTCAGCAGCAACTACAGTTTATAAAATGCCCTGTCCACCTCTATCACTCACCATACTTGTTGTTCTTCCTCTTTGTCTGGACCAGCAGGAAGTGTGAGAACAGGTCAGTCGTGGTCTTGGGCAGCTCTCCTCTCTGGTCTGTGGTCAACATGTGCTCCAGAACTGTAGCACTGATCCAGCAGAAGACTGGGACTTGACACATGATGTGGAGGGTCCTGGACGTCTTGATGTGTGAGATGATTCTTCTGGACAGATCTTCATCACTGGACCTCCTCCTGAAGTACTCCTCCATCTGGGCGTCAGTGAAGCCTCTGACCTCTGTTACCCTGTCGACACATGTAGGAGGGATCTGATTGGCTGCTGCAGGTCTGGAGGTGATCCAGACCAGAGCCGAGGGAAGCAGATTCCCCTGGATGAGGTTTGTCAGCAGCACGTTGACTGATGACGTCTGTGTGACATCAGACACAACCTCCCTGTTGTTGAAGTCCAGTGACAGTCGGCTTTCATCCAGGCCGTCAAAGATGAAGAGAAGTTTACAGACAGCCAGCTGCTCTGCTGTGACCTTCTGTAATGTTGGATGGAAAACATGGAGCAGCCTGAGAAGACTCAACCGCTGATCTCTGATCAGGTTCAGCTCCCTGAACGAAAGCAGAACCAGCAGACTGACATCTTGGTTCTCCAAGCCCTCGGCCCAGTCCAGAGTGAACTTCTGCACCGAGAAGGTTTTTCCAACGCCAGCGACGCCATTGGTCAGAACCACTCTGATGGGTCTCTGTTGGACAGGTGAGACCGTAGAGACGTCCTCTCTCTGGACAGGTGAGACCGTAGAGACGTCCTCTCTCTGTTGGACGGGTGAGACCGTAGAGACGTCCTCTCTCTGTTGGACAGGTGAGACCGTAGAGACGTCCTCTCTCTGCTGGACAGGTGAGACCGTAGAGACGTCCTCTCTCTGTTGGACAGGTGAGACCGTAGAGACGCCCTCTCTCTGTTGGACAGGTAAGTCTTTAAAGATGTCGTTGCACTTGATTGGAGTGTCATGGAGGGTCTTCTTCTTGGACGTTGTCTCCAGCTGTCTCACCTCATGTTGGGTATTAACCTCTTCACTCTGTCCCTCTGTGATGTAGAGCTCAGTGTAGATCCTGTTGAGGAGGGTTTCACTTCCTGTTCCCTCAGTTCCTTCAGTCACTCGTTCACATCTGCTCCTCAGACTGATCTTATGTTGATCTAAAACCTCCTGCAGACCACGATCTGCTGAGAGAGAAGAGACAGAGTCAGACTGAAGACAGAGAGTCTGACAATCTGATCAGATTATTTTCATCAGCTACAGAAAAACTACAGACAACAAAGAGAAGGTTTGAATCATCATCTTAAATGTCAGTGCTGTGTGATGGAACAATGACTCTGGAGAAAACAACAGGTCCTGGTTTCACTAATGACCACATCAGCAGACAGATGTTCAGTCTCACTTTGTCCACAGCTGCTCTGATTGGCTCCCTGCAGCTCACCACTTGTGCTGGGTCTTTGTCCATGAGCCTTCAGGACGTCAGAGACACCACTCCTCTTCTCTCTGTCCAGACTAAATGATATAAAACATGAAAACAAAAACACTTTGTACTCTGATAATTACATTAAATCAACACAGTTTAGTAGTAGTAGTAAACCTTTATTTTACCAGGCAAGAATTGCTAAGAATACATTCTTATTAAGGCAATGGCCTGGTAGGAGGTGAAAGACCTCCTAAGGGCAAGGGAGAGGGGATTAACACTGATGTGTCTTTTCTTCAATGGAGAGGAGAAGAAGAACGAGGACTGAGGACAAACGTGGATGTTGCCTCACTGATCTTAGACCAGCTGGTGTCTGTAAAGTATTTGGAGTAGACTAAGTTACTATTACATTTACTCTACTTTAACCATGACTCATCATCTCAGAGCTGAGGAGCTTTTTCTCTTTTCTATAGTGTTTGTCTTTCACTGCAGGAGGAGGGGGTCACTTTAAACTGGTTGTGAACCTTCAAAGCCTGATAGATCTGGTTCCTGGTTTCTCTCTGTTTCCTTCACATGAGTCTAATGACTGAATCATCTTCAGCTCAGTTTACAGTAGAAACCGTCTCTTACCGTGACTCTGGAGGTCCAGGTCCAGGACCAGGTCTGGGTCTGATGTTTAGAGGTTTATCATTGGACTTGTCACTCTTTACAGACCAGCTAGTGGATCCAGGTCCAGGTCTGGGTCTGAAGTTTAGAGGTTGTCCATTGGACCGGTCACTCTTTACAGACCAGCTAGTGGATCCAGGTCCAGGTTTGAAGTTTAGAGGATGATCATTGGACTGGTCACTCTGTACAGAGCAGCTGGTGGGTCCAGGTCCAGGTTTGAAGTTTAGTGGATGTTCATTGGACCGGTCACTCCTCACAGACCAGCTGGTGGGTCCAGGTCCAGGTCTGGGTCTGAAGTTTAGAGGTTGTCCATTGGACCGGCCACTCTTTACAGACCAGCAGGAGGGTCCTGGAGACTCTGGTCCGTCCTCCTCTTCCTCCACATTAACATTCATCTTCAGGACTTCAGTCAGTCTGAGAGGGAAACCAGAAACACTGAACAACACTGACGTAGCTTCAGATTCAGCAGTTCAGGGGAAAGTTAAGGGGAAATTAAATTCAACAGCTGAGCTCTGATCCTGTTTATTTCACCTCTTAATGTGAAAACTGTTTATTTTGTGTTGAGTGTAAAACTTTAACACTTTTCCAGAGAAGACTTTGTCTCTGAATGCACTTGAAAATTAATTACTCTGCCCACTATGTGTTGCTATGTCTTGCTATGTGCTGTTGTTCTTAACAAAGGTTGACTGTTCTGTGTGTGTTTTATGTGTATATGGGACCTTGGATGTTTTTATGTGTTTTGGACCTCCTGTCTGAAAATCAATTTCAACAGGGACAATAAAGATAGGCTAACTTTGAACTTTGAACTTTGAAGATAACGAGTCTGAGTGAAACCTGTTTTGTGTCTTATTCATTTGGTTTTTGATCAGAACCTGGTCCTATGTGGATCAACTGTGTTTCAGACTCTTTATCTTCTCTGGGTCAGTGTTAAACTTTTATTTTGAAGGTCAAACACACAGTTTTCACATTAAGAGGTGAAATAAACAGAGGATTCAGAGCTCAGCTGTCTGACTTAAGTTCCCTTAACTTTCCCCTTAGCTGTCTGTTAACACACACAGAGAATACAGTGTGTTAACAGTTTTTATTTCTCATATCAGCGTTTTGTCCTAAAACTGTATATTTTTTAACCTGGTCCCAGTGTGGATAAATCTCTGAAAAAACTAAAGTTATCTTTAGTGAAACAATGACGTCATAGCCTCACCTGTCACCTCTCTAACCTGTAACCAGGGCAACACCGCTGGACGTAGAAACTACAACAACAACAACAATGGCGGACTAGTGTAAAACTACTCTGACTCTTCTTCCCTTCACACTTCACAGGGACTGAGACTTAACGGTGAATAATAATAATAATGTTGTTTTAACACTCACCTGCTGCAGCTCTTACTCCTTCTTCTTCTTAAAATGGCGTCTGAACTAAATACTTTCACTTTCTCTCGCTCCTCCTCCTCACCTGTCTCATATCCACACCTCAGTCTGGGGCGGAGCCAGGCAGCCAGCTCACCTGAGGGAGTCACAGCACAGCAAGCCTCTACATTTAAAACCTTCCTAAACTAAACTAAAAATTCCCAACATAGACCAACCGTAGCCTACGTGCTACAGTTTGACAGAAAGAGAAACTTTATTGACACATTTATTTTCTATACAAACATGTCACAGGTAAAGCATTTCTCATCAGCTTTATTTTTTCTCTTTTTTTTTTTATTTGACCATGATGATTTTGAATGATTTCTGAATGTAAGTGATCTCATGTCTGCCTTTGTCAATTCTGGTTGACTGTTTGAAATAAAGTTGTTAATAATAATAATAATTTAAGAGCACATTTAACACACCCATGAACACCTCACTTGCTCTCACATTGTTAACTCCTTTAACACAGAACACTATAAGATTTTCTACCTTAAACTTACATCATGTAACCTAATCTTATCTGTGACTCTCCAAACACAAACTTGACAAACTTTATTTTTCCTTCGTGATCAGTCGACCTCAGAAAATGATCTTTAACATCAACGTGCTCACATCTCTGTCGACTCACAGCTTCTTTGCTAATGCTACTGTTCCTTGGTTATCTCCATAAACCATAGGTGGTGTGTAGCTGAGTCAGTATTTAGATTTAATATGTTTTTAACATAACATAACATATATTATCTATGTGAACTTCAGCTAAAACTAAAACCCACTCCACATATTATTCAGACCAGTGGTAAATATGTTAAACAGCTAAACTGTTGTTGCTGCAGCAGTTTGGCTCAGAGAACGATGGTTCCTGGTTCCAGCTGTTGTTGCAGGTGGGGCGTTAATTAGCGGTGCACCCCCCAAAACGCGCCAAAACGTCGCTGCTGCTGGAAGAGCCGAGACACACGGTGAAACTCTCTCCGTTATTTGTAGATAATATGCTCTTAAAGTCCTTACTTACCATGAATATCACACACACACTGAGTGATGAGGTGGCGGCCATGTTTAAAGTGTGTGTGACTGTGTGTTGTTTTTCTTTGTTCACGGTGAGACGAGGATTTAACGATCTCATCTCATTAGCATACATGTGTTTGTGTTGTGGCTTTGTTCTGTGTGTTTAAAGTTCATCTGCTGTGGATCCAACTGAAACTGCCACTATACGATCTCATGTCTACAGAAATATCTGATTGATTAGTGAACATTCAGTTTGAAACTGGAAACTACAGCTGCATCTCAATAAATCAGAATATCATGGAAAAGTCAGTTTACAGTAGTTCAAGTCAAATAACCACAACCAAGTATTGAGTGCATATAGATGGAGAAACTTTTCACAAGGACAATATTTCTGTATTAAAGATGCTTTTTTAAATTGGTCTTTTGTAATATTCTAATTTTGTTAGAGACTGAATTTTAGGTCTTTATTAAAGCAGATAACAGCGGCACGGCCGTTTCGGCTAATGCTGTGTTCAAGGCAGGCTTTTGAAACCGTAAGTTACAGCTTCAAGTCACAACTACGACTTGGTAGCGTTCCAGGTAACCCGTAGCTCGTGTTTTTACCGTCCTGTTGTCTGTGAAAGTTCCCTATAACGGCCACTCGTAACTTCCGACCCGTGAACTCGTACCAGATCGAACTGGTATGACTTCACAGGAAGGAAAAACACAAAGTACGAGTTTCCTTGAACGCACCATGAGTTAGCAGCCCCCGCCCTTGTCAGGCATCAATTGGTCCTCGTGCTACGTCACCACATTCACGCGCATCCCTTGGCTGCACACACAGCCCTTCATGCCGTTCTCTCCCCTCATTGGATAACACTTGTATCCCACAAGGAAAATTTTCTCCTCGGGTTACAGCAGAGCAGAGTGACGGAGAGACTCGTGTTTAGGCTGAAATACTTCATGTAAGTGATTGCTGACGGAAAATAGGACTATTTAGGACTTATATTAACAAAAACATTCCACTGATATCTGCTTTAAGTGTGTTTGTTTTTTTAATGGACCTTGAGTCTAATAATAAAGTCTGTCTATCTATCTATCTATCTATCTATCTATCTATCTATCTATCTATCTATCTATCTATCTATCTATCTATCTATCTATCTATCTATCTATCTATCTATCTATCTATCTATCTATCTATCTACTACAATTAAATAAATAGAGACATGCAATGTTTAATTCTGTATAATGGATCTATATAATGTGTTAGCTTCACTTTTTGAATTGAATTACTGACATAAATAAACTTTTCCATGATATTCTAATGTATTGAGATGCACCTGTATATATTTATTCATGCATTTGTTTATTACGGGCATGTCAATTAAATCATCATCATCATCACACTTCATCTTAGTTAAAATAATACAATACACATGGCCGAAAGGGAAAGCGGGAGAAGCAAAAGCTTATCTAGTCCCGCCCCCATAATAAAGAATAAATTATCTTCATCATAATCTTTTCTTTTTCTTTTGAAATTTTGACATAGCCTAACATTTCCTTATGATATATCTTATTGATTAGTGAATATTCTGTTAGAAGTGTTAAAAATTACTGTGATTAATGAGATAAAACATAAAAACATAGTAGATGCAGCTAATGTGCTCCTACTGTTGTGTGCAGAATAAAATCCTGACATGGTCTCCAACAACGTCCTGTTTCCTGTGAGGTGAGTGGTGCCAGTGGGTTGCAGTCTGCTACAGGTGAGTGTTGGTGTCTGTCAGCAGCTTCAGGTAGTTGCACCAGCTACATCACTCCTGTGTGCTGGCCTGGGCCTTGGATTTGTCACATCTGTAGACATTTTATTCTTCTTATGACTCATTTACACCAACACATTCATTATCTCCAAATAAAGTTCCAATGCAATGAACATACAGACACTATAAATCATATTACAGTGATATTTGTGCATAATCATCAACCTTATTTAACCAAGTTAACAAAGACCACATTCTTATCAGTGGCAGCAGCCTGGTAATAAACTCTTCAGCTCATTAATTAACACTCCAGAACTTATGCATTAACTTTTCATAACTTAGGTTCAGTTGTTAACAACAATTTCACAACAAAACAAGTCATGGATCCACAGCTCACACACATCACACAAACTCCCACAGACAACACTGGAGACACAGCGTCACATTTTATCAACAAAAACAAACCTTTATTCATAATGCACTTTTCATACAAAAGGAAGCAGCTCAAAGTGCTTTATGCAATAAAATAAACAGCAGTCAACATCCTCTGTCATTCAACATTCACAGTTACTCACACACACAAATGTTCTCCATGTAAACGTAGGCACATGCCCCACCACAATCCCTGCTCTAATTCTGCCCCCTAGTGTCCAAACAAGAGAACTCCTCCTACTGGAATCAGCTCCAGGTCAACAAACCAGATCATACAGACAGAAATATTCTTTCCTCCATAAATATGATAAAATGCATTTATATTAATACATTATGAGTTAAATGTAAATAATTTATCTCAAATGTGAACACACTTCACACCATAGAACAGGTTTGTCTCTGTCATTTGTAGCCCACAGCAATTAAACAGTTATGCATTCAGTGGAACTCATCATTTTAACTCATGTCTAAAAAACACACTTGACATAAATAGTTTCATATTTTACATAAAAGCACTTTAAATGAACACACTAATGTAAAATGATTCCACACCCCTGGGCTTAGAGGTTCTGTGAGTGTTAAAGTTTGATTTCACAAAAACATGGGCATCACCAACCATCAACTGTCTGCACAAACATTTATAATAACAGCATGAGCACAGAAAAACAGCAACAGATCAAAGTAGGAGTTTGTTATGCGTTGTATGTAGCATAGTTAAGGTAAAAAAAAAAAATCTTGCATAGTTCCTCTTTAACCGTCTTCTCTGTCAGCGATACTGAAGGTTGTGAACAGCACCAACCCGCCCCAGCACCACGGCAACCGTCTCACCAACAGCTGCAGACACACAACATTTCCTGTGTCTCTCCCAACACATTCATTATCTCCAAATAAAGTTCAATCCAGTTAACATACAGACACTATCAACAAAAACAAACCTTTATTCATAAAGCACTTTTCATACAAAAGGAAGCAGCTCAAAGTGCTTTATGCAATAAAATAAACAGCAGTCACAGCCGCTCTCATTCAACATTCACACACACAAATGTACAACACGTAGGCACTCACACTTCTCTAAAGTTTAACTAAGAAGTTTCAGTAATTCCTTTGGGGTTTGAGACAACACTCACCTGAAAAACACAGGAAAGAAACAGTGACACAGAGAGACGAGGCTGCTTGATCTGAGTCTTCCATGGCGATGAGGAAAACCCATCCAGACATGCCCCACCACAATCCCTGCTCTAATTCTGCCCCCTAGTGTCCAAACAAGAGAACTCCATCACCTCGAGGCCAACAAACAATATCATACAGACATAAATATTTTCCCTCCAAAAACATATGATGAAATGCAGTTATATTAATACATTATGAGTTAAATGTAAATAATTTATCTCCACAAATGTCCCACTCTGTCTTTATGAACCAGTTCTAGAGCTGCTTTGGCTCTAACATCCTGAACACACACTTCACACTGTGGGACAGGTTTGTCTCTGGTCATTTGTAGCCCACAGCAATTAAACAGTTATGCATTCACTTCAGTAGAGCTCAAAATTTAAATTCATGTTTAAAAATACACTTGAAATAAATTGTTCCATATTTTACATAAAAGAACTTAAAATAAACACACACATTTAAAAATGATAAAGTGGGTCAGATAGCAGAGTCAAGTGGAGGTGCACGGTAGCCAGTGAAATGCTTCATCCACTTCCTGAGTGAAGACCAGCTGGTCAGGTGAGGACAGGTGAGTTTTAATATGTAGTCAGCTGACTCATGTTTCCGTTAACCATGATGATAATTGTTGCCTTTGTAAACTGTGTCGGTCCATGCTAGTGCTAATACAATCCGCTCGCTGTGATGCTAATTAATTAATTAATTACTTCAAGTTAAAATCCTATTGGGTTAGCCTAACAGTGTTAAAGTAACATTGCGGAGTTTTTCGGCCTTAAAATAATGTTTCCAGACTCATTGCAATGGTAGAAAAATGGTTAATAGGATGAATGGTGCTGCCGCCGCAGCCTGAGTGGGGTCGCGTCGGCTGAAACTGCACTGTGTAACTTCCCTGCACGGGTACGAAACACTGCCCCCCCCCTCCTCCCCCCTCCCCTCTGCGTCGAGGGAGAGACGTGGTGGGTAAAGCGAAACTACGGTTCTCCTCCGGTCGTCGCCGCCGCCGCCGCCGCCCCCCCTCCCTGGACCACCCACCACACAGTCTCCTTGCAAACATGTGGGAAATACTGTCATTTATTAATGGGAATAAACGCTGGATGCGCTCGCTGTTAAGTTTCGTTTTCGTTTTTCCCCCCAGAAGATAGCGCTTCTCAACCAGATGGTGGAAGCACTGCGCTGAAACTCTGCAATGTTGCTTTAATGGCTTTGAAGTGGTGAGTGAGAATATCTTAGTAAATACTGCTGAGCAGCAGACATTTTCTGACTACATGCTGTGTAAAAGAAACTGTTATTCAATGTGTTCTGAAATACTTTGTGTAAAGTACTGCAGCTGGCTGTGGGTTAACACGGGTTCATATTAAATATTTACTGTTAATGCTGGTATTTCTGTAGCTAATAAAAGTTAAAGCAGAAGTAAGTGGTCCGGTCGTTTTCGCTAATGCTGCGTTCCAGGCAGGCTTTTGAAATCGTAAATTACAGCTTCAAGTCACAACTTACGACTTTGTAGCGTTCCAGGCAACCCACTCGTGTTTTTCCGACCTGTTTTACCGGTGAAAGTCACTATAACGGCCACTCGTAACTTCTGACCCGTGAACTCGTACCAGATCGAACTGGTACCACTTCACGGTCGGAAAAATATGAGTTTCCTTGAACGCACCATAACAGTCCTCGTCCCTACGTCGCCACATTCACGGCGTCCCTTGGCTGCACACACAGCCCTGCATGCCGTTCTCTCTCCTCATTGGATAAAAACTGTAGGATACGATAAATGTTTTCTCCTCGACTCAGAGCAGAGCAGAGGGACTGACAGACCCGTGTTTCAGACCAAACACTCTATGTAAGTGATTGCTGTCGGAAGATAGAACTATTTAAGACTTATATTAACACAAATATATCACTTACTTCTGCTTTAAATAAAGAAAGCAGAGAACCGGACACCCCTCCATCCTGACCTACAGCCTTTTCTTTTCCTTTTTTTCTTCTTTTGTTGCATATTTGTGGCACTTAGGCTAAATGTTTAAGATAGCTAATAAAACAATTTTCAATAAAAGGCCTATTGAGATATATTATAAATATAATTAAACATTAAAGTGAATCACTCATCTAACGACCTCACAGATTTATTTGTTGAACTATAAACAATCACATGAACTTCACATGTGAAATATTTTGCACATGGGGAACATGTGGTTTTGGCAATTTTATGTGAATCATTTTTAACATTTTTTACACGTTGTGACGGAGCGCCGTCACGGTCCGTGCCCAGCGCATGGCACACACACACGCCACACTCGTTTTTTCCCTCTGTTCATCTCAGTTCAGTAAATGATCATGTTAACGATCCTTTTTTCCTCCCAGCTCTGTAAGGAGACCATGGGTGCACACTTGGTCTCTGTTGTAACTATTATGCATACTCTTACCTGCATCGTAACTCACCGGGGTGGGTGTGTCCTCAGTCAAACCGGGACAAAGGGTTTCCCGGTGTTACAGTATATACGTCAATGGGCGGGGTTTGTGGTCATGTGACCGGCGGTGATTGTGCCGTTATTGTTTGTTTCATTTTTCATGTTTATATAAGGCATGTGGAGTTGACATTGCATCTGGTAAATCATGGAAATATATTTGGTAAAATAATGAATAACCCTGAATGGTGAAATGGTTTCTCTGATATGAGTATGTGTGATTGATAATTGTTTTCATAAGAATATCCGGCTCAGTGGGAGGAGCCTTACCTTTAAAAGAGGGCTGCTTTGGCCCGGCCCGGTCAGTTAGT
Organism: Trachurus japonicus; assembly: GCF_045865225.1. Taxonomy (NCBI): domain Eukaryota; kingdom Metazoa; phylum Chordata; class Actinopteri; order Carangiformes; family Carangidae; genus Trachurus; species Trachurus japonicus. The sequence goes on along the minus strand of NC_140914.1, from coordinate 3,253,002 downwards.
GTTGGGCTGCTGCTTTGAGCTGTTGCAGAGCTCCTTGTATGTCCTGTATGGTTTATGTTTTGCACTGGGTGAAGCAAATAAATCCACCAAAGGAAATACTTGTCGACTACGCCATCATTTATATGTCATTTGAACCTGGTTTAAGGACCCTGTGACACACGTTGTGTACATGTTGTCACATGTGTCAAACCACATGTAGAAAATGGGTTCACATGGGAGTTCACATGTGATTCACATAAAATTGGGCCAAAACCACATGTTTCCCATGTGCAAAATTTTTCAGATGTGAAGAGTCACATGTTAAAGTTCATGTGGGTTTTCTGTAAGGGACTGATTAAAGACAAAACCAGACTGATGAAATCACAACAACCATGAGATTTGAATTGTTTGTTTTTTTTAATTTATTACAATATGCCGTCAGCCAATGTTGAAAATGATATTCACATGTAATAGATGGAGACCAGACCTGACTTTTAGACTCACATTAGAGCAAAAAAGACAATAATAAGATATAGTGAGACTTTGAATTTACATAGCCTAAGTGTGAAAGTGTAAAAAGCAAAGGTAAATATTTACTTACCTTACTTTATTTGTTTATTTAGTCGGGACAATGCATATTAATGGACAGTGAGTACCAGAATACCCACTGTAAATACAACAGATTTAGCACACGTGCTAAATTACATCCATAGTCCCCAAAACAATACAACAATTAACATAAAAAAGTCCATAAAGACAAAGGACCAGTAGATAACAGAATAAGTACATTTACATAGTTACAGGAGGGTTGGACACACAAGTAAAGTAAAGTAAAGTAAAAGTAAGTGTAAAAGTGTAAAAAGCAAAGGTAATATCAAATATACATTGATTCATTGATCATAATACAAAAATAAATAGTGTTTACTTGTTGGGCAAAGACTAAAACAACGTGGCGCCCTACGCAGCTGCTAAATCTGTGTATTACAGTGTCCTGTAAGGGACAAACAGTCAAACAGGTTAACTGCCTCACATTAATGTGTTAACTGTCGTCGTATCAACCTGATCTGAAACTCCATCATGGTAAAGGAACACTGAATAATGTGGAAATGAGCTGCAGTTCTTCACCACACCACAAGATGGAGCTGATTAGTCAGAATGGATGAAGAAGAAAACAGGAGGAGGAGGAGGAGGAGGAGGAGGAGGAGGAGGAGCAGAGAGTGTGTAGAGGATCAGATGAGTCCAGAGTCAGTGATGATCTCTGTCAGGTCCAGAACACACAGGGAGGATGGTGGACTGGACTCTGAGAGAGACAGTGGAGCTGCTCTCAGGTCAGTTCAGGAGGTTCAGGACTAGTGGAGTCCCCATCTGAGAAGCAGAGGACAGAGGTGATGGATCAGTGATCGTCTCTCTCTGCTCTGATTGGCTGACTGTTGTCTCTCTCTGCTCTGATTGGCTGACTGTTGTCTCTCTGCTCTGATTGGCTGACTGTTGTCTCTCTCTGCTCTGATTGGCTGACTGTTGTCTCTCTGCTCTGATTGGCTGACTGTTGTCTCTCTGCTCTGATTGGCTGACTGTTGTCTCTCTCTGCTCTGATTGACTGACTGTTGTCTCTCTCTGCTCTGATTGGCTGACTGTTGTCTCTCTCTGCTCTGATTGGCTGACTGTTGTCTCTGTTATTGTCTCACTGACTTTAGTCCAATAGTGCTGAAAGCAGCACAGACTGACTCCGCCCCCCTACTGACCTCACAGTCTCCAGTCTACAGTCTGGACTCTTCACAAGATCCTTCAGATCCTTCACGTCTGAAGACTTCAGGTTGTTTCTGCTCAGGTCCAGGTGTCTCAGGTGGGAGGGGTTGGACTTCAGAGCTGAGACCAGAGAAGAACAGCTGATCTCTGACAAACTGCAGCTCCACAATCTGAATAAAGAATAAAAGAAGAAGATAAATTCATTGATGATCAGAAAAAAACAGTTTTTTCTTCAACAGGTGAATTTCAGTGTCTTTGTCCAAACATGAGTTGTGAGGATCTTGTGCACATTGTTGTGATAGAGATGAAGTGAGTTGATGAGCTGATACTGGACATTTTCTCCAGAGTTTCTAGAAAACATGAGTCGTCTGACTGAGAGAAATACGAGTGTGTGTGAAGGTTGAACTGAAGTGAACAGACATTATTCATGACCACTGAGTGAAATGAGCTGAAACTGAAGAATCATTCTCACACAACAACAACTGCAAATATTCAACAACCACTATTTCAAATGTCATTAATCAATTCAATCAAAGTCAATGATTCAAGTTCTGAGTGAAGATCAATCAGGTTCAGTTGAGGATCAAAGATCTAAGATCTACAACAGTAACAGTCAGTGAACTGACCTCAGAGTCTCCAGTCTACAGTCTGGACTCTCCAGAAAACCACTCAGATCCTTCACTCCTGAATCCTGCAGGTTGTTGTTGCCCAGGTTCAGTTCTCTCAGGTGGGAGGGGTTGGACTTCAGAGCTGAGACCAGAGAAGAACAGCTGATCTCTGACAACCTGCAGCGCTGCAATCTGAATAAAGAATAAAAGAAGATTAATTCATTGATAACTGATCAGATGTGTCCTGATCAATAATCAGACGTATCCTGATCAATAATCAATAGAGGGACTTTGTCCTTGTGTTCTTGTGGATCTTCATCATGTGGCCTTCTACACATCATCCACATGTCAGCACAGATTCATCAGCCGCTGCTGACCTCAGTCTGTCAATATACAATCAATATCTGATCAATACCTGTTGGACTAAACACTGACTACTACTACTACTACTACTACTACTACTACTACTACTCTCTGATTTAGAGATTCTGATTCTTTGAGACAGATTTATATTTGTACCATTTCATGTCACTAACTTTGTATTTTTCTTCTTCTCTGTTATTATTATTATTATCAATAACTTTATTGATCAACTCGTATCAGGGTTAAATCAATAAACTAACAGCACAGGGGTCAATGACGTGATGAAACCCAGTGTCAAGTGGTGTAACTTTGATTTTTGATAAAAATCTGAATAAACAAGAAAATAAATCTGGACTCAAATGAGGAATTAATACAACTCTGTGTTTCTGGACTCATTTTACATTATTTGTCACAGATTATTTAGAAGAAGAGTTTTTTGTTTTTAGGACATGTCCTGCTCAAGATGCATTAAAATCTAAATATAGAAACACAGAAAATTATCTATTTCTATTAGGGCTGTCAGGCGATTAAACAAATTAATCTAATTAATTATAGAATTTGTAATTACTTAATCTAATTAATCGCATTTTAATCTTATATCTGCTAAAGTTACCCAAATAAAGAATTCAAATTCTAGGACATACAAAATTGTATTGCATGACTAATCAACTGAATACACCTAGAAGAGAAGATTTGAAATCCACATTTTTATTGGTGAAGTGCGTTTCATAAATGAAATTTAAAAGAAAATGGTCAAAAACTGGTCAAGCACATCCCAGCAAACCAATGGGCTCTATGCACAGCTCCAGCACTTGCTGAATTTAAGGCAGGTCCTTCATTTCCTGTCTTACATTATTGGACACACTGATTGTTGTGTTGTCTGCATGTGTGTTCTTTGTTCTTCAATAACGACACCGTTGTAGTTCTCTGAACGTTTACTGTCTCAGGTAAAGATGGCACGTTACAGTGCACGTGTCCGGCTGCCCGATAACCCGGAACTACCCAGCATTCAACATGTCTGTGAGGTCATAGTATCAACAAAATACAGTCACACCACATCCCCCTTTCTTTAGGCTTTGAACTTACTCTTAACTTCACTTCAGTTTAACCTTAGCTCAGGCTTCAATACAAATCAATAAACATTCTTTGTATAACACCAAAACAGTACTTTCAGTTCCTGCTATCAATGTCGCCATATTCCACACAACACATAACAGTTGGATCTCAACAAGTCTAGTAAACCTGTATATAAACTGTATTAACATTGGTCAATTTCCACATCTCCATAAACCATAATAAAACATAATAACTAGACTGTTTCCTCAAATACACTCTTGTTATCTCCTTTTTTTTCTTTTTCTTTTTTCCACAGACTGTCTTCACAGGTCAAGCCTGTGTGGCTTCTTTACTTCTCTGCCTGACCTCGTTCTCATGATGCCAGCTGCATCCTGATGTTTAGCTGGTGACACAGTCTCTGAAAAAGTCTTTTGAGGAGCCTCACTCTGAGACTCAGGTGCTGGCATGGGCACCAAATGCAGTCTGTTCCTCCTGAGTTCTCCTTGTGGTCCCCTGACCAGGTAGGACCGTGGTGAATGATGTTTAGATATCACAGTCCCTTCTGTTTTTGCGTCTGAGATCCACACATAATCCCCAGGTGAGAGCTCTGGGAGATCTCTTGCTCTGTGTCTGTGATTGAAGTGTCTAGCCCCCTTTTCTCTTAGCTCCCTCTCCTTGTGTTGGACAGCTTGAAGGTCTGGGAGAGCTGGCTGTAAAGTCTCTGGGAAGGTGGGCAGAGGGGTGCGAAGGCGACGTCCCATGAGCAGCTGGGCTGGGCTGTAGCCGTTGCTCAGAGGCGTGGCCCTGTAGGCCAGTAAAGCACGGTAGGGATCACGAGCTTTCTTGAGCAGGTTTTTGATAGTCTGGACTGCACGCTCTGCTTCCCCGTTGCTTTGGGGAAACTTGGGGCTGCTGGTTACATGGACAAACCCATAGTCTGATGCAAACGCTTTCATTGCAGCTCCCGAAAACTGTGGGCCATTGTCACTCACAAAAGTCTCTGGGATACCGTGTCTGGCGAACATTGATTTCAGGTGAACGATGACATCTGCTGACCTGGTTGGGCTGAGCTGAGCTATTTCAACAAAACGAGAATAATAATCTACCACTAACAGAAACGTGCTGTCTCTTAGGGAGAACAGGTCAGCACCGATTCTTTGCCAAGGCCTGTCTGGTAATTTGTTAGGCATCAAAGGCTCTTTTGCATTGATCCTCTCTTTGCAGCATTCTCTACACCTAAGGACTAGCTCTCTTATCTGACCACTAAGTCCAGGTCACTACACTGTCTGGCCAGCACGGTCCCTGCACTTTACCACACCCTGATGACCCTCGTGAATTTTCTCGAGTACATAATTTCTCATGTTAGCTGGTATAACTAACCGTGTGCCATACAGAAGAAGTCCACTGTGTACACTTAAAACTGCTCTCTCGTACCAGTAGTGTCTGATTGGTGCTGGCAATTGGCTCTTGTCAGGCCAACCTTCCAGACAGTATTTCATTACTTTAGCACAAACACTGTCTGCACACAGCTGCTCGCGCAGCTCAGTCATGTAGTTGTCGCTCGCTGGTAGGCCCTCAATGACACAGTCAATGTAGATGTTAGTATCCTCCATCAGGCCTATGTCAGCCTGTGTGGCACTATTTGTGAGGGGTGAACGTGACAACGTGTCAGCTGCTGTGAGGCTCTACCCGGTGTGTGTGAGATGGTGTATGAGTATCTCATCAGGCGCATCCTGAACCTCTGTATCCGAGGCGGCAGCGAGTCGAGAGCCCGCCCACCTAGTAAGCTCACCAGAGGTTTGTGGTCCGTTTCTAGCTCGAAATGGAGACCAAGGATGAAGTCATTGAACCTCTCGCAAGCCCAAGTCAGAGCTAGCGCTAGCGACAGGTGCCCACGTCAGCAGATATTCTCAGAGGTTTGTTAGGGTCATACAGCTGGAGAACAGGTGATGTCAGCAGCTCCTGTTTAAGTCCATTAAATGTCTTTTGCTGCTCTGGACCCCAGTACCACTGATTCTTTTTTGACAGGAGGTCTCTTAGTGGTTTGTCCTTTTCCGCCAGGTTAGGTATGAACTTCCCTAAATGATTCACCATACCGAGGAAACTCCTGACCTCGGTTGTGTTCGTCGGCTCTTTCAGCTCCTGCACGGCTCTTTTTTTGTCAGGATCAGGTTTTAGTCCGTCAGCTGAGACGATGTAGCCGAGAAACTTCACCTCTTTCTTTCCGAACTCGCACTTTTTCAGGTTGAGCGTGACTCCTGCTTTCTCTGCCCGCTGCAGGACTGCATGCACCCTCTCATCGTGCTGCTCCTTCGTGGTCCCCCAAATGAGGAGGTCATCCATGTGACAGACAACCCCTTCAAGGCCTGCCGTCACTTCAGTCACCATCATATTCTGGAAGTGCTCCGGTGCGGAGGAAATGCCGAAGGGCAAGCGGTTTAAGTGGTAACGCCCAAATGGCGTTATGAAGGTGGTGAGGAGCGCTGATTCTTTGGCCAAAGGAATCTGCCAGAATCCCATGTTAGCGTCTAATCTGGTAAAAAACTGTGCATCAGTGAGCATGCCAAGAGTCTGGTCAACTGAGAGAAGAATACATTTTTCTCTGCACACTGAGTCATTTAGGGGTGTCATGTCCACACATATTCGGACCTCTTCCTTGTCCTTCTTTGGGGCTACGACCATGCCGCAGCACCAGTCCGTGGGCTGTTCTACTCGACTGATGACCCCTAGACTCTCCATCCTATCTAACTCTATTCTCACTTTACCCATTAGAGGTATTGGTCGTGGCACCTTGAGTGAGAATGGTTTAGCATCAGGCTTGAGTTTTATAGTGTAGGGCTTCTGAACCCGGCCAAGACCATCACAGAGTTTTGGGTAAGCAATTTTCACTGTGTCTAGGTCTATGCTTATACTGTCTAGCCTAGCCACAAGCTTGAGCCGCAGTGAAGCTGCTCTGCTCAACAGTGCTACCTGTAGATCCTTCACTACAAATAAATTCTCTGTTGGGTGATGGCGGTCAGGTGAACATGGCGTGCTGAGTGTTTGCTGCTCCTCAGACCGAAGCTGTTCGACTAATTTAACCTGCTCCTTCGCTTTCTCTGTATGCCCGTTTACCCGTTTTCCTGCTGCTAAAAGCAGCTGCTTTAAAACGAATGTCTCAGCAAGAACGTGTAACTAGAAATGCAGCGAAGCTGCTGAAGGATCTCGAGCCGTCGTACACAATGGACTCAGAAGAAACACCACGCTGGGCCCAGCATTTGTGCGCGGAGATTCAAGACATCAAAACGGGATTCGACAACAAACTCGATACACTACAGAAGTCTATACAGACTATGAACAAAGAAACGAAAGCTGCCCTCAACAGGTTATCTAACGCTGAGAAGCGTATAAGTGCCCTGGAAGATTGAGCGTCAAACAATGGAGAGACGGTGAAACAACTATCAAAAGACGTGAAGTTTCTACGTGAGAGGGTTACAGATCTTGAGAGCAGAAGCAGAAGGAACAACATCAGGCTCACCGGATTGAAGGAAGGCGCTGAAGCTGACAACCTGTTTAGCATGCTAAACAAAATATTCCAGTATATACTGGGCATTAAAGATGGCGACCCGCTTCCTGAGATCGACCGGGCGCACCGGGCCCTGAGACCTAAGCCAGATCCTGGTGACCCCCCTCGACCCATCATAGTGCGCCTGCTTAGGTGGGGTGACCGACAGTCAATACTACAGGCTGCCAGGAACAAGCAGAGGCTGGTATGGGAAGGAGAACGATTCTTCGCCCGGCAGGACCTCGCAATGGAAGTCCAAAAACAGCGCGCTGCCTACAGAGATATCATCGACAAAGTGAGGACCACTGGCCTGCGATTCGGTCTGCTCCACCCGGCGAAGTTCATCATAACCATTAGTAGGAGCCCCAGGAGGGGTTCACGTGCACCCCCTTATTTTTTTTTCTAGTCTGGATTTTTTGCATCCTTGGAACCTCTAAAATAGAGATTTGGATGATCCCCGGAACAAAACCTGTCCAAAATGTGTTTTTTGTAACGTTTTAGTACCCCTATGATGCCTGTGGAATTGTTGCCAGGAATGCCAGTCAGACTGTCTTTCAAAGACTGTAGCACGCTCAAATTTTGAGCGAGCCCAAAGATAGAGATATCAATTTATTCGGGACAACCACAGGTTTCCAGTGTGACCAAGTTTGTCATGCTACCTTGTCAGGAAGTGAGCTAAAAACCTAATGATTTAAAGTCAGATGAAAATTTTGTGAGGGAAAATCAGCCATCAACATGTTTTCAAATGGTCCCTTGACCTGTCACCTAAATGTATGTGAATGGAAATGGGTTATATTGGTACCTACAGGCCTCCCCTATCCAGACATACCTAATTTGTGTGAATCTAATGTAGTTTTGGGGGAGAACCATGCAGTAATTTGCATGCAGTAACCTACAAATATGTCATTTCCGCCTATATACAAAATGGTGTATTTGACTATTTCTGCACACTGGGGGTTCATAAACAGTCACAGAATTGCATGAATTGGGTATGACTGGATAGCTGAGATGCTTGTGCATCCAATCCGCCTATTCAATTGTGATTTTAGTCCATTAAGTAGTGTATTGGCATAAATGGTGCTTATTGCTTGTCTTGAGCAATAATTCAATCACTCTTTGAAATGAACATTGGAGGATTTATTCACGTGTGCTAAACAGTAATTTCACCAAATGTAGCCATAACTATGTATGAAATGCAATAACCTATGGTCATAGGAGCAATAAATATTGCAAACATTAACTACTGTAGGAACCAGGGACATGTCCCCTATAGAATTCCTCTAGAGGAAGCTTGATTTTAGTAGTTCTCTTCACCATCATAAATTTTTTTGCTTCAATGGTCTCATCTTGCTCTTCTTCCTCTTCTTCACTATCTGCCTCCTGTGTGAATATGTCAACCAGAGAAGGAGGCATTATGGGTCTAGCAGTCCACACTACTCCACACTACTCCACAGTACTCCGTAATACTCCACAGTACTCCATCTTCATTCTTCTCCCATCCCTGGTGAAACTCATTTTGTAATATATACATGTTCTTGTTATACATAAAAAAGCAAACACAGTTAACAATATAATATTATTTACCAGATCTAGGTCATTTAGGCTGCTCAGAGGTGGGTGTAGCTGCCTGTTTGTAACCGGCCACTCCAAAAGAAAGTTAATGCAGTGCATGTGAAGATGATACACAAGATGGTCAGAGAGGATGAGTCCCTCTCAGCTAAGTCTGAAGTGGACCTTAGACACCTCCCACCACCACAATGGTGTCGCCATCCGCCACAGTGCTGTCTCTCCACCCACATTGATCGCTGCAACCATAGAGTTGCAGGTTACAAGCGGGCAGTTACCTTGGACTGCTGGACCGATAATGCCTCCATCTCTGGTTGACATACTCACACAGGAGGCAGATAGCGAAGAAGAGGAAGAACAACAAGATGAGACCATTGAAGCAGAGACTTTTGATGATAAAGAGGAATACTAAAATCAAGCTTCTTCTGCAAGAGCAATTATGTATGGGACATGTCCTTGGTTCCTACAGTAGTTTATGTTTGCAATTTTTCTTCCTCCTATACCATTAGTTATTGCATTTCATACATGAGCTCTTGAGGATATTATTGTGTTAAGTGACTGTGTGTTTAGAGTAATGACTGTTCAGGGGAGGAACTGTTCATGATTTGTCCTAGACCTGATGGACCTGTACCTGCTCCCAGAGGGCAGCATGCTGAACAGGTGATGGTTTGGATGGAAGTGATCACTGAGAATTTCTGTAGCTCTGGAGAGGCAGCAGGAGCTAGCAATATAGTCCAGGGAGGGAAGTGGACAGCTGATCACTTCTTCTGCAGACCTTATCACTCTCTGCAGTCTCTTCCTGTCAGTCACAGTGCAGCCAGCATACCATACAGATGGCATGGCATACACCAGCGAACTCTCAATTGAGATGAGAAGGTCTTCCTGCAGTTTGTTCCATCTCAAGACCCTCGGAGGGGGAGACGTTGCTGGGCTTTCTTGACGAGGACAGTTATGTCAGCTGACCACGATAGATCCTCTGAGATATGGATCCCTACAAACTTAAAGGTGGAAACCCTTTCCGCAAGGTCAGGAGGGGGGGGGTCAGTCTTGTGCCTCCAAAAGTCAGGATGGAAGAGCTTGTCACCAACTTTAACAGACTGTGGATGGTTAGAAAGAAAATTCTTAATCCAAGCACAGGTGGTAGGAGGGAGGTTTAGTGTGACCAGCTTGTCTGGTATGATGGTATTGAATGCCGAGCTGTAGTCTAAAAGCATCCTAACTTTCCCTGAAAATGGAGTAAGTGTGGAGGATGCCACCCTATTCCAGCTGAGATGAAGATGTGCTTTCGTGGTTGCCATGCTAGGGTTAGGGTTAGTAAAGGTTAAAGGCCTGGAAGTGGAGATGAACTGTGTCCTTTCTGCCGTCAATTATCAAGGGAAATGTCAACTCTCTGCCCATCAAGAGTGATGAGCCGGAGATATTGGACTCAGAAAGTAGATTGTTTCAAAATCATAACAATTGTGTACATCCCACCAACGGCTGCTGCTCAAGTTCAATGCAAAGTTTTCCATGCAGTCGTTGCTAGGATACAGGCCAAACATCCTGAGGCACTGACCTCAATGAAGTTTCCCTAATGGACTCACTGGGGGATGTGGTGGAGAGATGAACACTGAAGATGGAGGAGGCCATTCTGAATAACTTGGATCATCCTCTTCATGACACCTTGATGGACCAGGAAAGCAGCGGTGGTGGACGGCTCCTCTCTCTTCGCTGCAGGACGAAGAAAGCCATCAGGCTGAAGGTAGCTACAAAGAGTCTTCTCTCCTGCAAATTGTCAGAAGACTCTTCTGCGAATGGTCGATCACAGACAAATTCATTTGTAAGAGAAGTCCAAGGATGTTCCAGGTGGCGTCCTCGGTGGACCTGTTTGTCTTGTAGGCAAACTGATGGGAAGCAGTCCTTGATGTGCTTTAGGACCAGCCTCTCAAAGCACTTAGTGACCACGGGTGTTAGGGTGATGGGTCTGAAGTCAATGAGGCCGCTGATGGTGGTGGATTTGGGAACAGGGATTATGGTGGCTGATTTCAAGCAGTGAGGGACAGTGGCTTGTGTCAGTGAGAGGTGGAATATTTTTTGTAAATACAGTAGACAGCTGATCAGCACACACTTAAAATACTTTGCCAGGAACTCCATCAGGATCAGCAGCTTTCTTCTGATTCACTGACTTAAACACACTTGTGAACCTGATGTTCTTTGAGGGAGAGTGTGCGCGGATATGCTCAGAGGAAACTATGGGCAGCGGTGTGTGGGAGGCTGGAATGCTTTGGGTTTCTCAAAGCGGGTAAAGAAGTGGTTTAGCTCCTCTGTTAAAATGACCTTACAGACCCAGCCATGTTGCCCTGATAATATGTGTTTTAGGCCTTCCCACACTTGCCTGGGGTTGTTGTTTAACATGTAATCCTTCAACTTGTTCTTATCGGCTTTATTGCTCAAGACAAGCAATAAGCACCATTTATGCCAATACACTACTTAATGGACTAAAATCACAATTGAATAGGCGGATTGGATGCACAAGCATCTCAGCTATCCAGTCATACCCAATTCATGCAAATCTGTGACTGTTTATGAACCCCCAGTGTGCAGAAATAGTCAAATACACCATTTTGTATATAGGCGGAAATGACATATTTGTAGGTTACTGCATGCAAATTACTGCATAGTTCTCCCCCAAAACTACATTAGATTCACACAAATTAGGTATGTCTGGATAGGGGAGGCCTGTAGGTACCAATATAACCCATTTCCATTCACATACATTTAGGTGACAGGTCAAGGGACCATTTGAAAACATGTTGATGGCTGTTTTTCCCTCACAAAATTTTCATCTGACTTTAAATCATTAGGTTTTTAGCTCACTTCCTGACAAGGTAGCATGACAAACTTGGTCACACTGGAAACCTGTGGTTGTCCCGAATAAATTGATATCTCTATCTTTGGGCTCGCTCAAAATTTGAACGTGCTACAGTCTTTGAAAGACAGTCTGACTGGCATTCCTGGCAATAATTCCACAGGCATCATAGGGGTACTAAAACGTTACAAAAAACACATTTTGGACAGGTTTTGTTCCGGGGATCATCCAAATCTCTATTTTAGAGGTTCCAAGGATGCAAAAAATCCAGACTAGAAAAAAAAATAAGGGGGTGCACGTGAACCCCTCCTGGGGCTCCTACTACATAGAGGGAGAGACTCTTCGGTATGATTCAGCTGAGACTGCATTGAGGGGCTTGAAAGTGAAACTCCCAGATATCTTTTGATACTGATGTCAACAATCCTGGAATCTACCTCGCCCCGACTGTAAGTGACTCTTTTCTTTAGTTTTTTTTTTTTGGTACCCCCCCCCCCCTCGCCCGCCCTAATTTTTACTTTATTTTATTATCCCCTTCTCCCTCCCTTCCCTTCCCCCTTACTTTTATTTTATCTCATTTTTACTCCCCCCCCCCCCTTCCCACACTTTCAACTTGCAGTCCATAGACCCCCCCCTCTCTCTTTGCATACCACGGATCATGGAGACGAAGAACTAAGAACTGATGTGTGCCACCCAGCTGATTATACTGCAGGTTTAATAACTATGTATCTTTTCAGTAACGGTCTGTCGACTGCCTTAGTACCGCTTTCACCCACCCATCGCGGATAGAAGATGGGGCTTGCCTCATCAAATTGTTTTTTTTGTTTTTTTTATGCCACCTGGCGTAATATTTGTGCTGTTCCTTGTCTGTGTGTTCTCCCAGCCCCCCCCCCCCCCCCCCCCCCCCCCAAGCATTCACTCCATACCCCAGACCCCCACATGTGCAGTATCCAATATCTACATATGCATGCAAAGCATCAGCTGTTGTTCTTTGTCCAGGTGCTCTTACTCATTGCTTATTTTTTTTTCTTTTCTCCCTTTTTCTTTTGAATAAATGGTGATTAATGCTATAAAAGTGACCTCATGGAATGTAAACAGAATTCAGAATACTGTTAAAAGATATAAGATCTTGTCACATCTAAGGGCACTTGACACTGATATAGCAATGTTACAGGAAACCCATCTTAATATGGAAGAATCACTTAAATTAAAGCAAAGATGGGTGGGCCAAGTGTTCTCCTCCCCAGGCTCTAGAGGGTGTAGAGGTGTGAGCATTTTGATCTCTAAGAAAATCTCATACAACTTAATTGATATGGAGATGGATAAAGAAGGCCGATATCTGATATTATTTGGCAATCTGCAGAACGAAAAATGCACAATGGTTAACATTTATGCTCCCAATTCTGCTCAAGCATCTTTTTTATCCCCTATTATACCCCGCTTGGCACGGCATGCTAATCATCCCATCCTAATGGCGGGCGATTTCAACCTAGTCAGTGATGCCCTGATAGATCGCTCGGGCTACCCTCTTCCAGTTGATAAGTCATTGTCAAGTGCCTTTAATGAGTTGTTAGAATCACTGGCTTTGTCTGTATGGCGATTATTGAACCCTCACTCTCGGGAATATACATTCTACTCGAAGGTGCACAATTCGTATTCCAGAATTGATTATCTCCTATTATCCAATTCTTATGTAGAAAAGGTTATCAACGCTGAAATATATAGTATAGTCCTATCGGACCATGCTCCCCTTGCAATTATATTCTGCCTAAGTCCTATTTCTAATAAACCTAAACAGTGGTGATTCAATAATGCACTTTTAAAAGATGACACCTTTGTCTCCCACATTAAAACCAGAACAGAGGAATTTATATCTATAAATACAGCCTCTTTTTCCTCTATACAAACTGTTTGGGAGGCCTTCAAAGCCACCTGTCGAGGTTGGATAATTAGTTACGCATCAGCAAAGCACAGGGAAGCTGTGGCAAAGAAAGTTAAATTACGTAATGAACTTAGATCTTTGGAATTGCAACACATGCAAGACCCCACTAACCAAGTGTTAAAGAGCTCTGTTCTCTCAATAAGGGCCGACTTACAACTAACAATGCATGAGGAGACTGCATTTGCCCTGTACAGGCTTCGTAGGAAACACTTTGAGTGTGGGGACAAAGCTGGAAAGATGCTTGCTCTACAGCAGGACTCAAATACATTTGTCGAAGGTCCAGAATTTTTCTTAACAGACACCTTGGGGGCCGCACATTCAATTAAATCAAATTAAATTCACCTTTTTCGTCTAATAATTTAAATATTTTTATTTTACTTGTAAGCATAATATTTTTATTTATACACTTCATGGTGTTTTGTATGATATAAAATGAAAATCTTGACATTATCATATCATCATTTACATATCATGCTGGAGCTTTACACTGCTGACTTGTATCCTCAGACATGCCCTGTGATTTTCAGCTTAAATATGAAAGGAGGCTGACCATCACAGGACAGTCTGTTCTCATGATACAAGTCATTGGTCCTGAAATGTGTGTTTCTCTTCTATAATACACATTCTACATCTTGGAGGCGACGTCTTTCCACACACGGGCTTCCTTCACCTTTCAAACGAGGCAGAGCTCAGTGGGAAACAGTAGGAGACACAACAGCGGGGGAGAAGCAGGTCGTGCAGCTGTGCGCCGCGGACGTGCACGAAAAAACAATTGCGTCTCATCAAATGCGCGCGGCTATGGCTTTTGAGTTATGAGCATGCATGACGCGCGGCTACATTGAATGGGTTTGAGCGCGCGCAAAAGACGCTTCATCTGAACGGCCCCCCATGCATGATGCACACACAGTTGAACCAAGACGGCGGTGAAAATCACCCACGGTCTCTGCAGACAGGCAGGGAAAACCCTGCAGTCCAGCCCGCTCCCCAAACACTCGCACATGGTGATTTGGGTTCGTCAGCGTTTCTGTATCCCAGTGCAGGGCCTCACAGGCACACACAAACGCTGCGTACGTGTTTCCATGTCCCAGCGCTTTGACTTACAGGCGCACGGAGCCAGAGAAATACAGTATACAGTAATATGTAAACTAGTAGAACTCAGTCGCGGGTCTGATTGGAAGGTTCGGCGGGCCGGATGCGGCCCGCGGGCCGCCTATTGAGTACCACTGCTCTACAGCTTAAACAGCTTGAGAGCAAGCAGTGCATCCCAGCTATAAAGAACGCTAAAGGCACAATCATAACGGATCAAAAGCTAATCAGTGATGCTTTCAGAGAGTTCTACTCAGAACTATATCAAAGTGAGTGCCTAGCCCAAAATCACAACTTGGATAGTTTTTTAAGGAATGTGTCACTCCCTGTATTAAGTGTTGCTCAGGTAGATGAACTGGAGAATTCCATTACAACCAAGGAAATTGTGACAGCTGTAAAATCACTATCATCTGGCAAGAGTCCAGGAGAAGATGGATTTACAAGTGAATTTTACAAATGTTTTCTGGATGCATTATTACCTTTGCTGGTTGAGTTGTACAACGACATGATTGAATCTCAGTCAATGCCATTGTCAATGCGTACAGCCATAATATGTTTACTTCCTAAGCCCGGTAGAGATCATCAATTAATGGGCAATTATAGGCCTTATTGGGCCGGATTTACTAAGATCTCAGATAGCGGACGCTAGATTGTTTGCGCCCGCTATAATATTGCGAGTTTGGTTGGTGCACGCAAAACAGGTGATCTACTAAGAGTAACCCGCTAAATGAAAACACGTGCAAACCGCAATATGTAAATGAGGGTTTTGCGCGTGGTATTCGTTTCCGCCATGGAGAGAGTGGACAGAGAGCTGGACGGACGAAGGGACAGAATGACATTTGATCCGATGCATACAATAACAGCATGTGTGTTCATCTCTCTCGGGCTCTGTTTAGATAAATAAACACAAATCGCTACAGGGCCCAACTCGTCATATAGTGACGAACAGGCAGCAGCTGCAGCGACAATCACACACCTGTAATATGTGTGTGTGTGTGTGCCGCCCATGATCGAGTGGATTAATAGAGAGCTCAGGTGGGACACACGGATCTAAACGCTCTGACCACGGACCAGAGGGATCAAAGACGGGCAAAGGCAGCGGTGACGTGTCTCCAGAGGAGAGGAGAGGAGAGGAGAGGAGCGCACTGCAGGAGAGACGTGCCCCGTGCGTAACGGCGCGTAAAAGACTTTTAACACGGCTGAAAAACTGTTACAGAATGACCCAGACGTGAGGAAATGCAGAGATGTAAGATCACGGGGCTCTGACAGGTATCAAATCAATAAACGCATACGTTTTGGCAAAGTTGTATCAGTTAGTACATGGTTTTCAGACGTGGTGAATAAAGACGCAAAAACAGCCACCGCAGTCTCTTCCTGGTTAGGTAAATCACATTGCACGCGCTAAATAAATCTATTTGCATCTACTCCTCCCAGTATTCTGCACGTTCTGGCTGAAACGCCCATATTTACATATTCATCAAGGCAAACACGCTAAATGGATCGCACGTGCTATTCTGCTCGTGTGAGGGACGCAATCCTCGGTGCGTCCGGTTAGTAGATCAGGTTCCACATGTGTTTGCGCGTTCAATCACGTTTGCACACGTTTTAATACACGCAAACCTTTAGTAAATCCGGCCCTAAGTCTCTTAAACAATGACTACAAAGTGTTTGCAAAGCTCCTTGCTCTTCGCATGGAAAAAGTAGTTCCCTCTCTAGTAAACCTGGACCAGGTGGGATTTATAGCTGGCCGCCAGTCTGCTAACAACATGAGAAGACTGTTCCATGTAATGCACAGAGCAGGCTCACTTCAGCGTCCAGCGATGGCAATATCGCTGGACGCTGAGAAAGCCTTTGATAGAATAGAATGGCCATATTTATTTAATATCTTATCTAGATTTGGGTTTGGTCAGGTATGTATGAAATGGTTTAGAACACTTTATTCTGACCCAGTTTCCATGATTAGAAGCAATAATATATTATCTGAACCCTTCCAATTGTATCGAGGGACACGACAGGGTTGTCCAATTTCCCCCTTAATTTTTATCTTGGCTCTCGAGCCTTTAGCCTGTGCCATACGCGCTAGCTCTAACATAAAGGGTATCCCCATGGGTGGCCACCAGTTTAAAATGAATTTATTTGCTGATGATATTTTATTGACTCTAATTGACCCCCTTCAATCCATTCCTAGAGTATTGGAGAAAATTAAAACCTTTAGTCTGCTCTCGGGCTATAAAATAAATGGGGGTAAATGCGAAGCCTTACCATTAAACCCCTTTACTCACTCGTCTCATTTGGGCTCAGCCCCATTTATTTGGAAACCTGAAGGTATTAAATATTTAGGTATAACGATTAAAACACCAATCAATAAGATTTTTGATGCCAACGGTCCAGGTTTACTTAAAATAATTAAAGAAGATTTGAAAAGATGGTCAACTTTACCCTTATCATTATGGGGCAGGGTAGACATATTAAAAATGAATGCTCTGCCGAGACTAGCCCATGTAATATCATCTATTCCCCTTCAATTCCCTCAATATTGGTTTAAAGATATACAATCTATATTCTCTACATTTTTATGGAAGAATAAAAAACCTAGAATCAGTTATAAAAAGATGTCCATGCTGAAGAGTAAAGGTGGTCTAAGTGTTCCTGATATGTATTTATATTATCTTGCATACAATGCCAGATTTCCCATTGTGTGGGGCTATAGCACTAAAACCTGTAAGCCAAATTGGGATTGGTTAGAGGAACAGATAATTAAAGATCATAATAAACATATATCCCTGCCATCATTATGGTACTGTCCTAAAGATATGGCTGGCATAGACAATCCAATAATTAGGTGCTCCATTGGCATAGTAAAGCTTGTGCATATGCAGAAGGCTAGGCATTGTGGGGAGTTCTCTTCCCTCCTGCCCACTATGGAGTAACCCTCTTATTTCAGCAGGCGGCCTCCCTTTAAACATCTCTGCTATGAAAAATGGTGGATTGCACACATTAGGGCAAATTGTGAAGGATAACACCATGATACCTTTTTCTGAAATGTTATCGAAATTTAACATGAATAACTCAAGTTTCCTCTCCTATCTCCAGCACAAGGCTGTTATTACCAAAATATCCTCAAAAGGAGCAAGTGTGTGTAGTCAGGAACACTTAGACAAAACGTTAAAAAAACTTGTGGGTGGAAAAGGTCTGGTCTCAGGCATTTATAAATTATTACTCCTATCCTCCTCTAATACCAACATTAGGGCTCAGTCAAGATGGGAGGAAGATTCAGGTATCTCACTTTCCCAGCAGGAATGGGACAGAATCTGGAATAGCTCTGTATCTTTTACCAAATGTGCACGTTTTAGGATTATCAACTTTAAAATCTTACATAGGGCCTGTGGTGGAAAATTGCTTTGATGGGTATTCTCCTTGTAATAAGTGGTAACATAGTCTTTGAAGTTGTTGTAGTAAGACCATGTAGCAATCCTGTTAACTCCACTAGTGGAGACATTTGTGTATTGACCATAATAAACCTGGGGGACAGAGGAAGGACACTAGGATGACCCACGTACAACCTTGTTTACTAATTGCTCTAGGTTGTAAATACCTACAGAGAAACCAACAACGGGGGTAGACATTTGTTGAGTAACACATCTGTTGGATTGTTTTATTGTCTGAGAAAGCTAGAAGTGTTTGTAGTAATGTCTAACCAGAGTCATAAAGTGGGGTATAAGAAGGGACTGCAACCTCTGTTCTTGGGGCACTACTCTGAACTGCTACCTGCCATGTAGTTCTGTGTTCTGTTCCCTTCTCCCCTTCTCTGTGGAGAATGGAGAATAAACTTGGGTGCATGCTACCTCTCCTGTCTTGTTCTTTGACTCGCCACCGGCAGGACCAATATTCCCACGACAAGATGGTGGCAGCGGTGGGATCTCCAAAGTACCCATTTGGGGGGTCTGGGACCTCTAGTGCTTCTAAGGCGAGAGGCCGTACTAGTAAAGATCCAACTACGGGGTCGGGGTATTCTGGGAATACTGCCTAAAAGTTGTCTCTGGGAGGCACGTGTAAATAGCCGGGGTTTACACCTAATAGACGCGTAGGGGCCGTGAGGACGCTCATTGAGCATGGGATCTAACAGCAGTCAGGAATGTGAGCCTGTGTCGCCAAACGAGCAATGCATGAAAGATAAATATGGTGATGAAACAATTAAGTTTATGCCGCTGTGGTGTAGCAAAATGGGTTCCCCTGAGGGGGTTCTTTTAGTTTGCAACACTTGGCGTTGTTAGAAGGAAAACTAAGTAGAAGAAAAAGAAATAAGAAAGGGTAAGAAGGTAGTAATGATGGATTTGAGGAAGTAGAATAGCAAAGAGTAGCATTTAATGCGTGGGTAAAGGAAGCGAAGCGTAGCGATAGAAAGCAAACTTGTAAGTTGATGAAGAAGGTGCTTGTAGAGCAATCAGACATGACAAGAACAGACAATTCTTCTCAGTGCTCTTCTCTGTCTGCTTCTCTTTCACAGTTGGTAAAGGTTGACCTGGACCTCGACTCCTGTACCACTCCTCCCCCACCACAGCAACAGCCGCAGATGCAGCCGATGTCGGATGTGCAGCAGCAGCAGCAGCAGCAGTACAGCCACCTCAGGCAAGCACAGAGACTGGTCCTGAAGCAGGAGCAACAGTATGGAGAGCAGGGAGCTGTACATCAGTCTGCTGATGTGATGTCACCTGATGTGAAGCCAAAGACACTTCTTTGACATCTCCACACACAGGGACATGTGTGTAACATGGAAAATAAGAGACACAGCAAGAGTAAAAAGACAGCAGATCTTCACGATGCCGCCCTCACTATGCTGAAAACAGTTCACAGCAATTCTCAGAGAGACAGAGAGTTCAACACCCGAGGAAGATGCCGTGAAGGAGGACAAGTGGGCAGAAGATTTTGAGGGCCAAGCAGGGCCTACATTGAAGACGATGTGTGTTTCACATGCGGGCAAAAAGGACACTGGGCGCGAGATTGCCCAAAGAACAAATCAGACTGATGGGGAGAGTGGACGGAGGAGAGGAAAAGGTCTCAGCCGAATGCCACTGTGTCAGAAGATAGAGGTACTGCACACACTCACACTACACACAAAACACAAACACATGAGAGTGCTACTGGGAAAACTAACGTAAACAGAGGCACATATGTACAAATGCAGACTGAGGCCTATCAGCAATTGCCAGCATACGCTAACTGTAGGTCAAAACAAACTCAAATTTCTTGTTGATTCAGTAGCAACAAACTCTGTAATCAGAGCGTGTGATCTCTCTCCCTCTCCAAAGATGAGTGGTAGATATGTGTATTCCATGGAAGCATCAGACACAGCAGTCTGATCACTGTCCTATTAATCTCTTGGGAAGAGACGTAATGATAACTTTGGGGATATCTATTTTGTCAACTATAGAGGGACTGAAAGTCATAAAAGCAAATGCCTTGGTTAACCAAATGGTGTATATTAACTACACTCCACTGTAGTACACATATCAATGGCAGTTGGCCAACACAGAAGCAAGCAGAACATTAATTGAAGAGGCAGAGACAATCATGACCGCTCTTAACATTGTATTCATGCAAGATTTACTGTGTATTGACATATGAGACTAACTGGTACCAGGACAGACAGGACTGACGACTTGGACATACTGACTATTGGTGACGTTTACAGGGACACAGACAAAAGTGCAGCAGCCATAAACCTGCCTAACGACCTGTGACAACTGTTTGAAGTTCCCAATGCAGTCCCACATGTAGCCTTGGCTAATACAAACAACTGTGAGTGGGAAGACATAGGGTCATTTGTTAAGGACTGCACACAAGCGACTGACTGGATAGACACTTCCACTGAAGGTGTCCAATACTGTGCGAGACTGAGCTCATGTAAATAAGCATTTTTCTGCTGATGTACACAGCATGCGCAGCGTAACACTAATGTCTGAGAATATGAATGATCTAACCTATATGTTTCCATGTATGAATGTATAAAAAAAAAAAAAAAAAGAAAAAAGTGCATGTTCATCCCTTGTTAAAGCAGATATCAGTGGAATGTTTTTGTTAATATAAGTCCTAAATAGTCCTATTTTCCGTCAGCAATCACTTACATGAAGTATTTCAGCCTAAACACGAGTCTCTCCGTCACTCTGCTCTGCTGTAACCCGAGGAGAAAATTTTCCTTGTGGGATACAAGTGTTATCCAATGAGGGGAGAGAACGGCATGAAGGGCTGTGTGTGCAGCCAAGGGATGCGCGTGAATGTGGTGACGTAGCACGAGGACCAATTGATGCCTGACAAGGGCGGGGGCTGCTAACTCATGGTGCGTTCAAGGAAACTCGTACTTTGTGTTTTTCCTTCCTGTGAGGTCATACCAGTTCGATCTGGTACGAGTTCACGGGTCGGAAGTTACGAGTGGCCGTTATAGGGAACTTTCACAGACAACAGGACGGTAAAAACACGAGCTACGGGTTACCTGGAACGCTACCAAGTCGTAGTTGTGACTTGAAGCTGTAACTTACGGTTTCAAAAGCCTGCCTTGAACACAGCATTAGCCGAAACGGCCGTGCCGCTGTTATCTGCTTTAAGTCAAGTACCTGTCAAATTGTGGGCTAAAGGGAAATATGATGTGGGTCTAGAAAGAACGACAGAACCTAAAGCGTGGTTTCTGCATTTCGCCAAATAGACACATGGGTTAGGCCGCGTGTCAAAAGGGGGGATGTATGCCGCATTGGCAAAATATTGGTTTATTGCTTGTCTTCCTTGTTAGTGGATTTTCATTCACAGGTGAAAGCAGCACTGCCGGATCCAGCCAGCAGTACACTCCACCCATTCCAGCGAGGAGATTAGGTGATAGTAGAGGACCTGAGGGTGAAGAGGTGGAACCAAAAGAAGTGGCTAGGACCATTCCAAGTGCTCCTGATATACAGCAGTGAAAACTTCTGAGAGAGCAACGTGGATACACGCCAGTCACTGCAGGAAGGTGCCAGAGCCAGAGGACAACCCCACACAAGTTTAACCAAAGGAGGGAAAACACTCACTCGCTCACACACACACTTACAGCGAGGCAACGATGACCAGCACAGCTGAAAGGTGTAAGCCAAGCGCTGCCACAGCAGCAACAATGAAGTTCACATGTTGCATACGCATGATTCCAGGGTAAAAGCAACACACAAGACACTGTGTAGTGTCCAACGAGGGACAACGATGGAACGCAGAGCTTCGTGACAAGTGTTTAACAACCTATTAAGATACTGTAGTGCTAACAATGATGTCTATGATGTGTAAAGGTTGAAAAAAGTGTATTCAATGATGTGTTGGATTGAAGCTTATGCATTTTCTACAATGATGTCTGATTAGTTGATCATTAATGATAAAAAGGGGGGAGTTGTGGTGGAAAATTGCTTTGATGGGTATTCTCCTTGTAATAAGTGGTAACATAGTCTTTGAAGTTGTTGTAGTAAGACCATGTAGCAATCCTGTTAACTCCACTAGTGGAGACATTTGTGTATTGACCATAATAAACCTGGGGGACAGAGGAAGGACACTAGGATGACCCACGTACAACCTTGTTTACTAATTGCTCTAGGTTGTAAATACCTACAGAGAAACCAACAACGGGGGTAGACATTTGTTGAGTAACACATCTGTTGGATTGTTTTATTGTCTGAGAAAGCTAGAAGTGTTTGTAGTAATGTCTAACCAGAGTCATAAAGTGGGGTATAAGAAGGGACTGCAACCTCTGTTCTTGGGGCACTACTCTGAACTGCTACCTGCCATGTAGTTCTGTGTTCTGTTCCCTTCTCCCCTTCTCTGTGGAGAATGGAGAATAAACTTGGGTGCATGCTACCTCTCCTGTCTTGTTCTTTGACTCGCCACCGGCAGGACCAATATTCCCACGACAGGCCTATATCACGCCTTACAAGCTAAATAAAATGGATAACTCTGTATCCTATGCTGGCATGGGTGTGGACAAGTAGGCACCCTGGCCCACTCCCTCCTGTTTTGTCCTGCTGTCAAGGCCTTTTGGGATGCAGTCAGAGACACATTGTCCCAAATCTTAAATATTGAACTGATTCTTTCTCCAGCTACATGCCTATTAGGTGTCCAACCGTCTGGCATGAACTATTTAATTGCGCAAAAAATTGTCTCACTTGCTTGTCTTACAACTAAACGTACAATACTAATGAACTGGAAAGTTAGAAACCCCGACTGTTTCAACATGCTGAAATGGTTGGATGAATTCTTAAACCTTGTAAGTATGGAAAAGGCTGCTTCCGCCTTGTTGGACCTTCACAGGAGGGAGGACGGCTTATGGGACATGATTAGAAACTTTATGACAGCACAGCACCTTGCCCTCACCCCACCATAATGTTGTCCCATTGATTCAAGATTGACTATTCTGTACTGGAGAAATCAGTGTCTGGTGTGAACTGGAGGGACGCGGCTCGCGCGCGATTTCCGCGGCCACTCCGCTTCACCGTCCCTCTCTGACTGGCCGCACATCTCGAGTTGTGGGGCGGCCGCTGCAG
Organism: Trachurus japonicus; assembly: GCF_045865225.1. Taxonomy (NCBI): domain Eukaryota; kingdom Metazoa; phylum Chordata; class Actinopteri; order Carangiformes; family Carangidae; genus Trachurus; species Trachurus japonicus. The sequence goes on along the minus strand of NC_140914.1, from coordinate 3,229,721 downwards.
CGCTTCAGTTCGGCGTGTGTTCTATTTTTCACACGAGCCGGAGCGCTGTTGTCAAGCTGGATAGACGTACCAGACAGGAAGTTGGGCTCAGAAAAGACGAGAGAATCCGGTCAATTTTCAAAATAAAATAATTAAATGATGATTAATTAAGTTGTTGCTTGCCCGTCTATTTGTCAGGTGTGTCTGCACGCGAGACACACACATCCATTCATACAGAGCTAGAAACAGACCTGTGTGTGTGGAAAACCGAGTACAGACGGGTAGAGATGCGAGTGGAGTCGATGTTTCACTGGCACGGAGAGAGCAAGACGCGCTGCTTCCGCGGGCAGTGTCCAGGCTGTGAGTCGCGTCCATGTCGGTCAGTCTGTTGTCACCCTGCTTTGACTAGCGACGCAGGTGGAAGTGACCAACACGTCCGGACAAGTTCCTCGGTGCTATGCTACCGTGACGTGCCACTGCCAAGTAGCCAGGGTCATTCAATGGGCCAAATTTAAAGTGCTTGCGCATTGAATTGCCACTCAGAATGAATTGCGTTCATTTTTCTAACGCGTTAATTTGCAGTGTAATTAATTAATCTAATTAACGCGTTAAACTGACAGCCCTAATTTCTATTTAATGTTTTCAGAATAAAGTCTATTTTTATAAATTCACTTTAATCCACTGTAGGTGGATCAGATACAACAGTCAGTGAACTGACCTCAGAGTCTCCAGTCTACAGTCTGGACTCTCCAGAAAACCACTCAGACCCTTCACTCCTGAATCCTGCAGGTTGTTCCAGTTCAGCTCCAGTTCTCTCAGGTGGGAGGGGTTGGACTTCAGAGCTGAGACCAGAGAAGAACAGCTGATCTCTGACAAACTGCAGCTCCTCAATCTGAATAAAGAATAAAAGAAGAAGATTAATTCATTGATGATCAGAAAGAAGAGTTTCTTCTTCAACAGGTGAATTTCAGTGTCTTTGACCAAACATGAGTTGTGAGGATCTTGTGCACATTGTTGTGATAGAGATGAAGTGAGTTGATGAGCTGATACTGGACATTTTCTCCAGAGTTTCTAGAAAACATGAGTCGTCTGACTGAGAGAAATACGAGTGTGTGTGAAGGTTGAACTGAAGTGAACAGACATTATTCATGACCACTGAGTGAAATGAGCTGAAACTGAAGAATCATTCTCACAAAACAACAACTGCAAATATTCAACAACCACTATTTCAAATGTCATTAATCAATTCAATCAAAGTCAATGATTCAAGTTCTGAGTGAAGATCGATCAGGTTCAGTTGTGGATCAAAGATCTAAGATCTACAACAGTAACAGTCAGTGAACTGACCTCAGAGTCTCCAGTCTACAGTCTGGACTCTCCAGAAAACCACTCAGATCCTTCACTCCTGAATCCTGCAGGTTGTTCCAGCCCAGGTCCAGTTCTCTCAGGTGGGAGGGGTTGGACTTCAGAGCTGAGACCAGAGAAGAACAGCTGATCTCTGACAAACTGCAGCCTCCCAATCTGAATAAAGAATAAAAGAAGAAGATTAATTCATTGATTACTCAGGGGTCGACAATATAAATGGCCCGGTGGCCCGCAAACCGTCAGGGCCACCAGAACGCTCCAAACCGGGCCAGTGAAAATAATGCCTTGAAAAAAATATAACAAGTAAATAAATAAATCTAATTTCACATTAAATCCCTGTGGTATGAAATGATAACTGTCAAATCGTCTCGGTAATTAGTGCTAAGAGATTCCGACCCAATCAACGACAGAGACATCTACTTTCTGTGCGCAGCCAGCGCTGTGCCCTGGCACGTCGGCACCACCTGCAAGCAGCTGCAGCTGCAGCTCCAGCTCACTCACTGCTGCTGATAGAAGGTCGTCACAAGAACCGATAAAAACCTTTTTCTTAACCATGAAACTTCCCTCCTCCTCAGCGCGTCGGGTCGAGTCCTGTCGGGACCGACGCAAACGTTACACACAGGCCAGAGCTTGCGCTAGGGCGCCAGCTGTTCGGTGTGCGCCACAGCGGTGGTGCACGTGACGTTTAGACCATAATAACAACAACAACAAAAAAAACATGTGTAAACACAAAACTGAGCTGAAAATGAAACAATGAGTCAGTTTTGCACCAATCTGTGGAAACAGCCTAAACGTGAATGAATGAGAACAACAGTTATATCACTGAACTACTTGGAGGATAAAAGTAATGACTACATAACTTCATGTTTGTGTTGAGGCATATTTACCATTTTAACTCTGTTTTTACTTCATTGTTAAACCACAGTGGAGGCTAAATACTGTACAAGTCTAATGTGAAACAGTTATTTATTTATTAAATAAAGTAGCCTGATGAATTTAGAAGCACTTTTTTTGTCCTTCTTAAACCGTGGTATCAAATAATTGTCAAGAATCGTGGAAATTTACTAGTATTCGTATCGATATATAAAAACGTTCCAGCCTCGATGGCGAGACTGCAGGAATTGGCTGGGATATGTTGTTTTTCGTTAATATGAGGATTGATACCTATTGTCCTGGGCCAGTGGTTAGAATGGTGGGGCCAGTGATCTTCCCTTATTGTCTACCCCTGTTACTAATCAGACGTGTCCTGATCAATAATCAATAGAGGACTTTGTCCTTGTGTTCTTGTGGATCTTCATCATGTGGCCTTCTACACACATCATCCACATGTCAGCACAGATTCATCAGCTGCTGCTGACCTCAGCTCAGTCTGTCAATATACAATCAATATCTGATCAATACCTGTTGGACTAAACACTGACTACAACTCTCTGATTTAGAGATTCTGATTCTTTTAGACAGATTTATATTTGTACCATTTCATGTCACGAACTTCGTATTTTTATTCTTCTCTGTTATTATTATTATTATTATTATCAATAACTTTATTGATCAACTCGTATCAGGGTTAAATCAATAAACTAACAGCACAGGGGTCAATGACGTGATGAAACCCAGTGTCAAGTGGTGTAACTTTGATTTCTGATAAAAATCTGAATAAAGAGGAAAATAAATCTGGACTCAAATGAGGAATTAATACAACTCTGTGTTTCTGGACTCATTTTACATCATTTGTCACAGATTATTTAGAAGAAGAGTTTTTTGTTTTTGGGACATGTCCTGCTCAAGATGTATTAAAATCTAAATATAGAAACACAGAAAATAATCTATTTCAATTTAATGTTTTCATAAGAAAGTATATTTTTATAAGTTCACTTTAATCCACTGTAGGTGGATCAGATACAACAGTCAGTGAACTGACCTCAGAGTCTCCAGTCTACAGTCTGGACTCTCCAGAAAACCACTCAGATCATTCACTCCTGAATCCTGCAGCTTGTTTCCAGTCAGGTCCAGGTGTCTCAGGTGGGAGGGGTTGGACTTCAGAGCTGAGACCAGAGAAGAACAGCTGATCTCTGACAAACTGCAGCCCCTCAATCTGAATAAAGAATAAAAGCAGTGAGTTGAGGACAAAGCTCCTTGTTGACAGCGTTCAGTGTCTCATCATCTGTCCAGAGCTGAAGAAGCTTCAGAAAGAACAAGTTTAGATTATAGCTGCTGCGCAGCGATGGGTCGGGTCCGGGCTACTTTTGGGCAAATTTAGGCAATTCTGAGCAACAAACAGGAGAATAGGAAGACAAGACAGTTGTCCTTATAATGTCCAATTTGGACCAGTTGAGGATTGAACCCACAACCTCGGGAACCAAAGACCGTTGTCTATCGCACTGAGCTAATTGACAAGTGGCAGTTCAACAGTGGCTTCACAAATTGAGTAAGCCATTCACTGTCGTGTAGGCAGATTTGAAACCACAGTAAAAAGAAAAATCAGTTTTTGAGGTAATGATATGTATTTGTTAAACATCTACTATGAGTCTAAGATGTTAGGAGCCGTCGCACATGGTCCAGTCCAAGCTATTTGGATTTTTAAAATTAGAAGCTTGCTGTGGTGCCACCATTAGGACAATTGTCTTGTGTTTCGTGTTGAGGACAACTGACATTTTGATCTGTCATCATCATCATCATCACCCTTGCTGGGACTCGAACCCACAGCCTCTGACACCAAGAACCAGCTCCTAACTGGCTAAGCTAATTGGCTTGTAGTGAGACCTGCTGTGTAGCTTCATTTATCCACTCAGGTGAGCCAGTGCCCGGGCAGCTGTTGTAAAGGCAGATTTCAAAAATGGTCAAAAAGTCAGAAATTATGTTATCTAAACAAAAATCTGTTAATACATAAATTGCATTTAGACAGCAAAACAGCTTGAGGACATGTGACATTTTGATCTGTCATCATCATCATCATCATCATCATCACCCTTGCTGGGTCTCGAACCCACAACCTCTGACACCAAGAACCAGCTCTTAACTCGCTGAGCTAATTGGCTGGTAGTGAGACCTGCTGTGTAGCTTCATTTATCCACTCAGGTGAGTCAGTGCCCGGGCAGCTGTTGTGATGAAATGGTCAAAATTTCAGAAATTCAGTCATCTAAACAAAAATCTGATAATACATAAATTGCATCTTGACAGCATGAAAATGTTGGTGATTTGTTTTTAATGATAAGTGTTTTGCTTCATAAGAGAAAATCTGATGTTTAAAAATTCCACACTCACATTGGCTGCAGTTGTTCCCATGAGAGCAGAATTCAAAATGTTCTCAAAAATTCAGTTTTTGAATTAAAATTCTGATATTTGCCAAACTTCATTAACCATGACTCCAAAATATTCTAATTTTTTTTCAGGAAGTTTGAAAATGTATTTAGCAAGAATTTGATGGTATATGTTTACAGTAGTGTTTACAGTCAAACGTTTTCATGCACTGTAGGCTCAATTTTTGCTTAATCAAAAATCCGAGAAACAAGTTTTGTGGAGGACAGTCTGGAGATGCTCTGTAGCAAGTTTGGTGACAATTGAGCAAAAATTGTGGGAGGAGATACATTTTAAAAGTTTTACAGTTATTGAAAAAAACAGAGTGATGGACTTCATAATTTGTAATGAGTTTAAGTGGACAAAAGTTTCAGCAGTATTGAGGCTACATTGTGGTGAAGTTTCAACACTGTAGCATCTACCGTTGGTTTGGTAGGAATTTTTAAAGTTTTTAAATTTAAACGCTTATTGTGCCCCCCCTAGGAGGGGGGGGCACATGTCCTTGGAGTTGAGTGAATCTGGCATGGGGTCGGATGTTTCTGTGAAGTTTGGTGAGTTTTCGCCCATGGGAAGTATGACTTCCTTGGAAGAAGAAAGAAAGAAAGAAAGAAGAAGAATTCCTAGGAATACAATAGTGTCCCGGCAGCTTAGCTGCCCGGACCCTAAAAATCAAAGTCCAACAGCTGAAGCAACAGGAAGCAGGTTAAACAGTGACAGAGAGAAACAGCTCATTAATATTCATGAGAAGCTGCTGCTTCTTCAACACAGACGCAGTGACTCCGCCTCTTCACCTGTCAGCTCCACCTGTGGCTCCATCCATACAAACTCATGTTGTGCAGCCACATTTCTCAGAGACTCTGTCACTGAGCTCCTTCTCACTCCAACAGCTCATCTGCACTCATACAGTGTGCGTCATAGTGCGCGTGTGCGTAGCAACACGCCGCTACAATGGCCGACAAACACGGCTCCAGAGTTCAGGGCTGTTTGACAGCAACATCAAGTTGTGACAATCTTCAGAACGACGTGGTCAGCTTTTCTCCGTGGGCGTTTTGAAAGTGTGTGAAGCAGGTTGTTAGTGGCGAGCCCGTCCACAGCAGCTCATCACTCAGCTTCTGTGCTGCTGCTCTGCTCTGCTAACACACTGACTGTGTTCAACAGCTCACACAAGCCCACGTTCAAGAAGCTCAGCTGTCACTTTGAGCTGCTTCTGACTCCTGCCCTCAGCCAAGCACTGAGTCAACACTCTGAGCCTGAGCCGCCACATGAAGCAACAACCTTCAGCCCATCTTGGTGAGCCTCCAAACAAACCAGCTGAGCCTCTGCAGCTGCTTCATGTCAGCAGCAACAAGACCAACACTAGCAGCTCTGCTCTCACCTGTCTCACCTTGATTCTCAGCATTCACAGTCATTGACAGGAAGTGGCTGCAGTGTGTGCCGTGCTCTTCACTTCCTGCTTCACACTCCAGCCTCTCCCAGCCAGTTGAGCTACCAGGGAGCAGACTTTAGCTGCCAACAGCTCCCTACAGCCAGCCTCCACTGGAGCGCAGCTTTCCAGCCTCCTCTGCCTCTGCTGCCAGCTCTGTGGATCTCAGCTGCTTCCTCTCATGCTTCCTCCCATGGTTCTGTCAGCTCCACAACATCCACCAGCTGCTGTGTTTCTGACCACAACTCAACATCTGCTCTCAGATCAGTGCTGCACGTTGCTTCAACAACAAGTGTCTGAGTTGAAAACAACAGTTGTAGAAGCTGAGCTCGTTCTCTGCTGCTCTGAATCACAAACACTACGACTGCTCTCACCTTCTTCTCTCTGGACTCATCTCAACTGTTTTCTCTCTTCAGCTTCTTGAGAAAAATCCTCACACACAAATCCTGACATGTATGAACCAATGAGAAGCTGAAGCTTCAAACAACTACAACAGCTCCAGTCAGTGAACTCACCTCAGAGTCTCCAGTCTACAGTTTGGACTCTCCAGTCCAGCACACAGAAGCTTCACTGATGAATTACTCAGGTGGTTTCCACTCAGGTCCAGGAGTCTCAGGTGGGAGGGGCTGGACTTCAGAGCTGAGGCAACGACTTCACAGTGAATCTCTGAGAGGTAACAACCACCAAGTCTGTGATTAGAGAAGAAACAAAATGTGTGAGAGTAAAATCAGACAATTAGTACTAAACACACACAACATGTCATCATGTGATCAACATGTGCTCTTCACACTCTGGTTCAGTTCATCTTCTCTCTTTGTGTTGGACATGAAACAATAATCCTCAGCTGGAAAAACCCATTCTCTGATGACTGAGACTATGAGAATCCTTTAACACTCTGTGTGTGTGTGTGTGTGTGTGTGTGTGTGTGTGTGTGTGTGTGTGTGTGTGTGTGTGTGTGTGTTATTGATCATGTCTGGACTCACTCAGCCTTCCTGCAGTTCCTCACAGCTGGGATCAGTCTCAGTCGTCCCTGAGCCGATGTCCTGTACTTCTTCAGGTCCAACTCGTCCAGAACCTGCTCTGACATCTGCAGCATGTAGGCCAGAGCTGAACACTGGATCTCAGAGAGTTCCTTCTCTGATCTGTTCTCTGACTCCAGGAACTGTTGGATCTCCTGATGAACTGACTGGTCCTTCATCTCCGTCAGACAGTGGAAGATGTTGATGCTTCTGTCAGGAGAGATTTTATCAGTCTCCATCTCCTTGAGGTTGTTGATGCTTCTGTCAGGAGAGATTTTATCTCTGTCCTCCCTGTAATAACTGTCCTCAGTCTTCATCTCCTTGAGGTTGTTGATGGTTCTCTGGATGGTTTCTGGACTGTTGTCTGTCTGACCCAGCAGACCTCCTAACAGCCTCTGGTTGGACTCCAGAGAGAGGCCATGAAGGAAGCGAACAAACAGGTCCAGGTGACCGTTTCTACTGCTGAGGGATTTCTGCATGGCTCTCTTCAGGAAGACATCCAGGGTTAAATCTCTATCGTCATCAGCAAACTGTCTGTCTCCTTCTTCATCTTCTTCTGAAGAAAAGTAGTCAAGTTCCTCGACTTGTTCTCTCAGGAAGTTCTCCAGGACCTGTGTGTTCCTGTTGGTGAAACAGCTGAACATGTAGACTGCAGCCAGAAACTCCTGAACACTCAGATGAACAAAGCAGTAGACTGTTTTCTGGAAGATCACACTCTCTCTTTTGAAGATCTCAGTACAGAGTCCTGAGTTCACCAAGGCCTCTGTGACATCCAGACCACACTGCTCCAGGTCTTCTTGGTATAACATGATGTTTCCTTCCTCCAGCTGTTCAAACGCCAGCCTCCCCAGCTTCAGAAGAACTTCCCTGTCGGCCTCCGTCAGCTCCTGTGGACTCGTCTCATGTCCTTCACCGTACTTGTTCTTCTTCCTCTTTGTCTGGACCAGCAGGAAGTGTGAGAACAGGTCAGTCGTGGTCTTGGGCAGCTCTCCTCTCTGGTCTGTGGTCAACATGTGCTCCAGAACTGTAGCACTGATCCAGCAGAAGACTGGGACTTGACACATGATGTGGAGGGTCCTGGACGTCTTGATGTGTGAGATGATTCTTCTGGACAGATCTTCATCACTGGACCTCCTCCTGAAGTACTCCTCCATCTGGGTGTCGGTGAAGCCTCGGACCTCTGTTACCCTGTCAACACATGTAGGAGGGATCTGATTGGCTGCTGCAGGTCTGGAGGTGATCCAGACCAGAGCCGAGGGAAGCAGATTCCCCTGGATGAGGTTTGTCAGCAGCACGTTGACTGATGACGTCTGTGTGACATCAGACACAACCTCCCTGTTGTTGAAGTCCAGTGACAGTCGGCTTTCATCCAGGCCGTCAAAGATGAAGAGAAGTTTACAGACAGCCAGCTGCTCTGCTGTGACCTTCTGTAATGTTGGATGGAAAACATGGAGCAGCCCGAGAAGACTCAACCGCTGATCTCTGATCAGGTTCAGCTCCCTGAACGAAAGCAGAACCAGCAGACTGACATCTTGGTTCTCCAAGCCCTCGGCCCAGTCCAGAGTGAACTTCTGCACCGAGAAGGTTTTTCCAACGCCAGCGACGCCGTTGGTCAGAACCACTCTGATGGGTCTCTGTTGGACAGGTGAGACCGTAGAGACGTCCTCTCTCTGTTGGACAGGTGAGACCGTAGAGACGTCCTCTCTCTGTTGGACAGGTAAGTCTTTAAAGATGTCGTTGCACTTGATTGGAGTGTCATGGAGGGTCTTCTTCTTGGACGTTGTCTCCAGCTGTCTCACCTCATGTTGGGTATTAACCTCTTCACTCTGTCCCTCTGTGATGTAGAGCTCAGTGTAGACGCTGTTGAGGAGGGTTCCACTTCCTGTTCCCTCAGTTCCTTCAGTCACTCGTTCACATCTGCTCCTCAGACTGATCTTATGTTGATCTAAAACCTCCTGCAGACCACGATCTGCTGAGAGAGAAGAGACAGAGTCAGACTGAAGACAGAGAGTCTGACAATCTGATCAGATTATTTTCATCAGCTACAGAAAAACTACAGACAACAAAGAGAAGGTTTGAATCATCATCTTAAATGTCAGTGCTGTGTGATGGAACAATGACTCTGGAGAAAACAACAGGTCCTGGTTTCACTAATGACCACATCAGCAGACAGATGTTCAGTCTCACTTTGTCCACAGCTGCTCTGATTGGCTGTCTGCAGCTCACCTCTGGTTCTGGGTCTTTTTCCATGATCCTTCAGGACGTCAGAGACACCACTCCTCTTCCTCCTGTCAAGACATTTCTGGATCAACAACATGTCACAGTCTCAGCTCCACATCTCTGATCTGAACCAGGTCTGATGGACCTGGTTCCTGGTTTCTCTCTGACTCAGGCTTCAACCTTCACTGACTCCATTTACTGCATTTAGTCCCTTCACTGAAGAATCTTGTTTCCTGACTCATTAGACATCATCTCTCTGATGAGCCGAGCAGCGAGCTAGCTCCCGGTGGCTGCTCCCAGGTGGCTCTGAACTTCTCCCAAAACCTCGGAGCAAACTTCCAAACGGACGTCAGGACATCAGGACTCTAAACTGTGACTTTCTCGCATGAAAAAACATAAAAAATTAATAGTGACGTTTTAACAGCATTACAGTGGACTTTTTCTGTGTTGTTGTGCTTCAGATGGCCGTCGCGCTGCACGATGACGCCATATGCTCGACCAATCACCAGCTCGCAGTGCTTTGGCTCCTCCCCAAGGGAACCGGTCCTGTGTGCTAGGTACCCCAACCACAAGGGTTACAAACATGGTAATGGATAGGCCTACCATGGGACCAGTATGGTTCCATGGTAACGGGTACCATGGGACCAGTCGTTCTATGGCAGTGGAAACGCTGAAATAAGCCTACCGTTCCGTACCGACCCGTACCGTACCGCAGGGGTTCTCAACTAGTCTCACTCTGGGATCCACATTTTCCCATGGTCATTAAACCAAGAATTTTTTTTTAAAGAGCATATTGCAGGTTAGACCCCCCTTTGAACCAATGCTTCGAAAAATAATGTAGGAACAAGTTTTTATCAAAATTATACTTATAAATACACTATTTAGGCTTTTGGAGCCGTTTTTGTGAGAAAAATTTACTTCCGCATCGAAAAACGCTTGACCGGAAGTGACGTAGGCGGAGGGAGACCGGTCGATTTGAACAATAGAAAAACAGGATTCTGGTGCTGGTTCTGACCCCGAGGGAACTTTAAATGTGTATGATTACAAATATGACGGACCACAACCATATAACTACGAGTCCATTGTGCACATTAGAGAGCAGAGAGAGACCTGGGGGAGAATTAATGGCCAGAGGAGAGAGAAATTGAGCTGTGGTGTCAGGACAGTCAGTGGAGAGTTGGTCAGAGACCGGTGGCTTAGCAATACGCAAGCTACGGATATAAATACTGCGCTCACATCACAACATTGTACAGATTAGTACTATCATGTATCATAAATGATAGTTTAAAAAACTAGTATTTATTATTTGATACAGGTCTGAGTACTACTTACCAATGACAGAAACTAAAGAGCTTGTAACGACATGTCTCATACTCGTTAATATCCGTGCACACTACGGGAGCACTTTACCGTCACCGTCCGCGACAGACAGAGAGAGAGAGAGAGAGAGAGAGAAAAGGGCGAGATAAACACTGTCCTGAATACACCTATTACTTACATGCACTACAGACAGGAGCATGGACCTCTCCAGACCAGCAGACAGGAGTATGTTTGAGGGAGACATAGTTTATTACTCTGAGTTCTATTTTATGACTTTCTACTGAATGTTTATTACTGATATCGTGATAGTGTTGTAAAGGTGCAGTATACTGAAAGTTATTCCTAATATTTTGTTCACTCTGTAATCATAGGCCAGGTGCAAAATATTAGGGACACTAGTCAATATAAATTATATTGACTAGTGTCCCTAATATGATTACAGAGTGAACAAAATATTAGGAATAACACACACACACACACACAATTATATATTTAGGTCACAGACTTAAGACTTTTATTGACATTTAGTATACAAGTGTAACACAACAACATTTTGCAACAGCATAAATATCTTAAAAATACTATTAGTGCAAGAGAAAAATAAAAATAAAGGAATACCATTACACTGCATACAGCAGACGGATTGTCCACTGGGCCGAGCCCATATAGGGTTTTCTTTCTTTAACACAAGGGTACCAACAGTCAGATCTGTATTTGATGGTTAAACCTGCATGCAGCAGCAGCCTAAAGGCCCTTTCACACCGGAGACGTATTTTTCGTGCGAATAATTCGCGCGTCAATATTTTTTTTCGAACCTCGGTTTTCATCACGGGTCCTTTCACACCGACCGCGAATGTTTCGCGGCGAAAATGCGGCACAATTTTTTTTCGGAGCGAGGTCGATTTTTCTGAGCTTTCGCCCGGCGAATAAACGCATCAACCAATCATGTGGCGTGAAGAGGAGGTACGTCACAGCCCTCACGTCAGAACACAGACGGCTGTTTCCCATAACAGACGGTGGCCGCACAGTCTCGGGCCGCCACAGTCTCTCACAGGAAAAATAAGTTGTTGTTTCACCGTCTTTGCTCTCATCTCTGCCAGTCAGCCCCTCCACCTGCCGTCTCTCTGGGCACGTACACACACACACAGACACACGCACACACACACACACACACACACACGGACATGCGGGCGCATGGACACGTGCTTGGCCGCTAATGTAAACAATAAATAGCCTGTGTCTCGGAGGAGAGAGGAGGAGGAGGAGAAGAGAGGAGGAGGAGAGGAAGAGGAGGAGGAGAAGAGAGGAGGAGGAGAGGAAGAGGAGGAGGAGGAGAAGAGAGGAGGAGGAGGAGGGAGGAAGAGGAGAGAGGAGGAGAGGAAGAGGGGGGGTAAGTGGAAAGAGGAGAAATAGCAATAGAGTGTGTCCATAGGACAGTGATCAGATATTGATCAGTGATCAGACAGTGAGCTGCTGCTGTGTTGAGTAAAGTTGGTAACAAGACAACAGTGGCATAACGTAGTGAATACATGAGGGATAATTAACAGATTGAAGACATGACATGGAGGCGAAGAACCACCCGTCCAAAGCGAAACTTTGGAATTTAATTGTCGCATAGTCGCATATTCGCGTCGCCGCCGGTGTGAATGGTTTTGATGCGAAATATTTGGCCGCGAATATTTCGCAATTTCGTGTCGTTTATTCGTTACGTCCGCGGTGTGAAAGGGCCTTAAGACTGCTAACAAACATGTCCTTCATAAATTATGTTCTTGAATTAAAGTTAACACAATTAAACACATCCTGTACAACACATGTAAAGTGTTAACTTACCAAACATTGCAACTATTATGCAGATGTGCCAAATGTTATTAATAATCAAAAAGAAAAATATACCATCTGACCCATTAAAAAATATATATAGTGTTATGAGTATGAAAAGCCTCTGTGGAGGTATCAACATCCTGTATTAAACCATTAATGCTGTGCAGTGAAGACGCCAACAGCTTCCTCCTTGTTGATCTTCTGGATGGATGTGGAAAGGGAAGCAGCAGCAGAAGAGGACAGGACAGTGTTGCACTCTCGTAGAGTCTGTGGTGACCAGGGGTCCGTTTCACAAAGCAGGTTCAACAAACTCTGAGTCTAATCCTGAACTCTGAGTTGATCTACTCTGAGACAGGAAACTTGACCCTGAGTTACGGGGAGATGAAAAGCCCTCATCAATGGAACATAGATAACATGATTCACCATGGCAACCAGCAAAAAAAAAGCCTCGCCCCTCCCACTTCTCACGGTGGAGTGACGTATGAATGCTGACGCAGAATCACGTACCCCCCCCCCAAAAAAAAGATTCTGCAGCAGCGGCAAATGGACGTGAGCTCGGATTTTTTTTTTTTTTTTTTACCGCGGGACAAGTATTAATCTAAAAAAAGAAATCTCGAGAGTTATTCAACATTGTGTGTTTGAGCCTCTTTTATATACAGTCTATGGTTTGAGCAGGTGCAACTCCAAATGTGTGTTTGATATGTTCAAGTTTGTCTCCATTATAGACCCTTTCAGAGAGTATAAACAAAGACAGGTGTGGCTTATTAGAAAACGCTCTGGTACACTAAATGGAATGGAGCCTTAAAGCAGATATCAGTGGAATGTTTTTGTTAATATAAGTCCTAAATAGTCCTATTTTCCGTCAGCAATCACTTACATGAAGTATTTCAGCCTAAACACGAGTCTCTCCGTCACTCTGCTCTGCTGTAACCCGAGGAGAAAATTTTCCTTGTGGGATACAAGTGTTATCCAATGAGGAGAGAGAACGGCATGAAGGGCTGTGTGTGCAGCCAAGGGATGCGCGAGAATGTGGTGACGTAGCACGAGGACCAATTGATGCCTGACAAGGGCGGGGGCTGCTAACTCATGGTGCGTTCAAGGAAACTCGTACTTTGTGTTTTTCCTTCCTGTGAAGTCATACCAGTTCGATCTGGTACGAGTTCACGGGTCGGAAGTTACGAGTGGCCGTTATAGGGAACTTTCACAGACAACAGGACGGTAAAAACACGAGCTACGGGTTACCTGGAACGCTACCAAGTCGTAGTTGTGACTTGAAGCTGTAACTTACGGTTTCAAAAGCCTGCCTTGAACACAGCATTAGCCGAAACGGCCGTGCCGCTGTTATCTGCTTTAATTAGTATTCTTGGTAACACCTGTCTTTGTTTATACTCTCTGAAAGGGTCTATAACGTGACGGGGATGTGCGTGTTGTCATCAATCACCTGGAAATAATCCATAAGTGGATCGACCTACTACGAAAAAAAATAAGAGAGAAATGCAATTTTCTCTGAACTGCGTGCGTGTCCGTGTCGTTTCATGTGAGTGTTGTTCAGATAAAGTGACGGTGCAGAACAACAGGAACGATCAAACAAATCCTCATGGAGAATAAAACATCCAGTTGAGGAGTTTACACGTCCTGTCAGCCGCTGCTTTCAGTCTTCAGATAAAAAGGAGAAACTCAGAGTTAGTTGGAGAAAACCTGCTCCCGACCAGGTTAGGTTCACGGAGTGTGTTGCCATAGTAACTGACTCCAAGCTTCAGTTACCTCTCTTTGTGAAACGGGCTGGAGTTACTCCTCTTTCCCTGGTTTGACTTACCTCCCTTTCTGAAACAGAAAACCCAGAGTTTGCCTCATTTCAGGGTTAACATTTCAGGGTTAACAGAGATCAGAGTTTTCACTAAACCTGCTTTGTGAAACGGATCCCTGGAGTATTCCACTCTCAGAGAACCCACGAGGAGCCAAAAAGGCTGACAGACCTGAGAGACATATGTAAAAGGCAAAAAATTAAAAGAAAAGTTATGATCACAAGAAGACTCTTACCTGCTTTATTTTTGCACAAGTTCCCTCCTGCGTCTCAATGTTTTCTTCAGTTTCCCCACAAGAGGCCGGCCAGTTAGTAAACAGACATCAGCTGGCTTTGGCACTGCAGCCCTGAAAAAAGAAAATGACCTATGAATTTGCACCATGACACATATTGGGCTGTGCCTGGAAAGCTAGGATAATAAGAGGTAAATGGTTGGTTTACTTTACCCTGTCCAACCTGCAAACAGCTCTGTCACAGAATGTATTAAAACTGGAGGTCAGATAGTGTTGGAGTAGTACCGCCTGTATGCAACAGTATACATACGTAGCATATATAATTAATTCTCTATGTGTGATGTTATACTACCTGCTTCGATGAGAAGGTCTGAGGCTGCACTGTGAGCTGCATTGAGGAGCCAGGGAAAGCCTGTTGCTGCACCACTGACTGTCATCTCCCCTGCCTCATTACTGCCAACAGGCCCGGACTGGCCATCGGGAGAACTGGGAGGTTTCCCGAAGCGCCGGCCTATGATTGGCCTGCTGGCCTGCGTCTCTCTCTCTCTCTCTCTTTTTAAAATTTTTTTTTTTAAGTCTGCCGGTCAGCCGGCGCCGCGGCTATCTGACTTTTTTTTTCTAAGTCAGAGAGGCAGGCCTGGCCAATCAGAGGCCATTCAGGCCAGTAGGGCCTAGCATGTGAGGAGGACAAGGCGAATTGTTTTGATTAACACCCGCCCCAACAGCCCGTATCAACCACACAGACAGCGTGCGGAGGAAGGGGTGTGTGTGTGGTGTGTCTGGTACTTGCTGCAGTCGCGGTGTGTGTGTGTAGCGAGCGCCGAGCAGAGAGGGAGAGTCGAGGCTTCGACTATTAAACCATGGACCCCAACCCGGGTAAAAAAAAGAAAAAGAAAAGGCGGTGCCGAGAGGGAGAGAGAGAGATGCGGCCAAATGCCATAAGTTGAGAAATTTATTCAGCCCCCCCCCCCCAGCCAAGATACCTCTGCAAGTAAGTTATCTAAAAAAACAACAGCAACAACAACAACAAAAAAACACTGGTTCTTGTCAGAAGGCTTTGAGGTCCAGGGACCTGGGTCCGTGAGGCTGTACACACCAAATTAGCCTACTGGCTATAATTGGGTGCATTTACATTTTATCTTTTTAAAATGTTCATTAATGTACACTGTCCCTCTCGAACAAATAAAGGAAAATGAAATGAAACTTTTACACAGTAGGCTATCTAGGCCCTGGCCATGAAATTAAGCAAGCCACTTTTTTATTTACTGTTATCATTCCATTATTATGTATATGAATACAAGGGCAAATTAAGTGAGACATAGGCTACACTATCTTACTGTATGAACTAGTGTATGGAAAAACACTGTAAGCATATGTTTGCTATTCAAAGGTGGTGATGGTGATGACATGAGTCCTGCTGGTACTTCAGGAGAAGCCAGTGCAGAGCAGTTGGCAGAAGGTACAGAATCATTTCTAGAGCAACAACATGCAAGTTGCAGACATAACACCAACAGGCACTGCCATTTGACATAAATGGCTCTCATTTGTAATACAGTAATAGCTGCCATTCTATTAAGCACTAGTGGTGTTGAATTTTGCTGTCTGTTGCTGACTTGCTATTATGTATCCCAGCCCTATATTAGAACATGAGTCAATATTATGAATTGAATTGAATTGAATTGAATTGAATTGAATTATGTGATTGCTTATTAGGAACTATACTCTCGGACTGTATTATACATTGCGTCTATCAGTGCGTGCATGTTCTGTGAACATGTATTCAAAGGCTGTCTCCTCATAGCTGATTAATTGTTTGATTAGGACTTTGTTGTCTTTGTTTATTAGGTTATATTGTAGGCTACACATAAAAATATATGCCAAAGAGGCAGTTGACATTCCACGTGATATGACTTTTATGTAACCTTGGCACTGCGTTAAACCTTTATTCTCTTCTAGTAGAGGATTGTTGTGTTACTGTATTTACCAGCCCGGCCCCAAACACAAAAGTTACTGTATATTCCTAACTTAGTTTGTACATAGGTCCCATATTTGAACTTCTATTTGGAATGCACTGTGTGTGTGTGTGTGTGTGTGTGTGTGTGTGTGTGTGTGTGTGTGTGTGTGCGTGTGCGTGTGTGTTCGTGCGTGCATGTGCGTGTACATGCGTGCAATGCATGTAGGTGTGGGCGTGAACGTGCGCGTGTGGGCAAGGCCAGGGTGGCCTGGTTACATGACTGGCCCCTGGCCTGAAAAAGTCTCCCAGTCCGGCCCTGACTGCCAATGTCTCCCAAATCCTTCAAAATATAGCACATTTAAATACATTAGGAATGCTTTAACTGTGCAAACAGGGTCACTGGGCTGTAACTAAACTTGACACTTATTATTATATTGGCAAACCGAGTGCCTTTTCATAAGATAGGTTGAGCAAAAAATGTTGCTAACGCTAGCTAGCATCAGTTAGCATTGCTCGCTTATTAGCAAGCTAGCTGCGCTGCTCTACAACAACATATGTCACGTTGCTTCTCATGAATTAAATCACTACGTTCAGTAAATGGGTAGTTAGCAAATAAAATAAGACTTACAAGTGGCTGTTGACGTTTATGTCCAGCTGAGTCTCTGCTGATCTGTGTCTGCTGCTGCTGCTGCTCCTGCTGCTGACAGACAGCAGTCCGGATGAGGCTGTCGGCACCGAAGGCACCGCACGGGGGGTCGGGGGTGGGGGGTGCGCACAGCTCTTGCTTCGTAATCCCACCTTGAACTCCATCAGATCGCTGGAGTGATAATCCTCTGGTAAAGTGAGCAACAGACTCGCATTTTCCGTAGCTGACGCAGAGGTGAAGCCCCGTCTTTTCAGCTGCACAACACGCAGGCAGGCGGAAGATAGCACCGGTTTTTCCTGTTAGGAAACCGGTGGACTCGGTGTCGTGACAGGCTGGAGCTTGCGAATCCACCACAAACTCAATAATTTACCATGTCCATGATAAATCAACGCAATCCAAACCTGCTGTAAACACACTGACTCACGACAAGACGACCACTCTGACAGACAGCCATTTGCTCCCACACTAATCTATGGCAGCGGCTAGCATACGACTCCCTCACGTGACGTAATATGACGCAATGTTGAAAAAAAGACAGTTTTTAGGCACTGTGCTCAAAACCGTCACTTTTTAGGTTAAATTTGCGCCTTTGTGTCTTGAAAAACATTTTAAATCCTCACTCGACTTTTCACGTGGTATATTTCACACAAGATTACATATTTATTTTGTAAACAAGTAGAACCTGCAATATGCTCTTTAAAGCCTTTAAAAACTAATTTTGCTCTTTATTGAGCAAAGTGCATTTCAGGGCACATGAATGAAAGTGAGGAGGACCATGACAACTGCATGTATGGAAGTGAATAAAAAAATATCAAACTGCACAAAATGGAGACCAACAAAATGATATATTTGACTTCTAATGCATCCCTGCATGTAGTAGTAGTAGTAGTAGTAGTAGTAGTAAACCTTTATTTTACCAGGCAAGAATTGCTAAGAATACATTCTTATTAAGGCAATGGCCTGGTAGGAGGTGAAAGACCTCCTAAGGGGAAGGGAGAGGGGGAGTAACATTAAAATATAGACAATAAAAGCACATACAACAACAGTGACACAAAAGAAGAAAAAATAAAGACAATAAGCCAACATAATGCAATGACATACCACAGAATGACAGTTAGTTTGACGTACAGTGACATACAACAAGTTATGTAAGGACAGAGACATTAAAAGTAAAAACAGTGATACTAGACAACCATAAATGAGACAGTAACAAAACAACAACAGTAACAGACGGTGTTAGTGAGGTTAGTGAGGTGACAGGATCAGAGAGAGCTTTGGCTGGGACAGCTGCAGGTAAACTTCATACTTTATGGATTTAGTTATGACATGTTTGAAGGAGTTGACAGAAGTAAGAGTTTGTAACTGTAAGGATTTTTGGAGTTGATTCCAGCTGTCGGCGGCAGCAACCTGGAAGGAGGAACGGCCCAGGGAAGAGTGCACCCTTGGGGCATTTAACAGGATGAGAGGGGCAGAACGGGTGTTGTGTATAGGGGGAGGGCGCAGGTGCAGAAGCTGGGTTAGGTAGGGAGGAGTGAGACCTAGGAGGGTTTTGAATACCAGCATCAGCCAGTGAATGTTGCGCCTGGTTTCCAGGGGGGGCCAGTTTGCCAGGGTGTAGAGGTCACAGTGATGGGTCCTGTACGGGGCGTTGGTAGCAAATCGAATGGCGGAGTGGTATAGAACGTTGAGCCGTTTGAGTGCTCCTTTGAGCACTCCCTTTTGCATTCAGAGCATATTCACAAAAGTGAATAAATATCAAATTGCACAAAATAAAGACCCACAAAACAAAACAAGATTCACTGCATTCAGGCCACATTAATAAGAAACTGATATCTTTGCATTCAGAGAAAAGCAAATAATAAGAAACTGAGGAGGACCATTACAACTGCATGTGTTCACGTGTCTCCTGTGCCTTTCAAAATTAGTTATTTTTCAAAATAAAAGACATGTCCAACATCAGATGTGCATTATATATTATTTACTTTTACGACCAGCTGTCCGCGACCCACTTTTGGGTCCCGACCCACCAGTTGAGAACCACTGGCGTACCGCATAGTGGAAACAGGGCTTATGAGCTGCAGGACCTCAACACACTCAACACTGGTAACGAGGCTGGAGCAGGTCTCTTACCGGGAGTCTGACGCTCCAGGTCCAGGACTGAATTCTGGACCCTCTCCTTTGGACCGGTCACTCTTCAGAGACGGACAGGTGGATCCTGGAGACTCTGGTCCGTCCTCCTCTTCCTCCACATTAACACTCATCTCCAGGACTTCAGTCAGTCTGAGAGGGAAACCAGAAACACTGAACAACACTGACGTTAGCTTCAGATTCAGCAGTTAAGGGGAAAGTTAAGGTTGAATTATTAAAAGCTATATTTCTTAAAAAATACATCCACGGGGCATTTAGAGGGGTGCAGAATAGAGGTATTGTTTTTCCATAAAAAATTATATTTAGTCTGAATTATAAGAAAATGTTGGGTTTGACAGTGACTTCCTTCCACATCTGACCAGCCAGTAGTCGTCACTTCTCCTCTGTTTTGCTAACACTCCTCCCGGTCGTGTGCATTTTGTTTTCAATGAAGCCTTTGATAATCAATCAGTGGATCGATGGATTATCATATATTATGTTACGATGTGTGTATTTGTGTAGTTACAAGTACAGTAAGAAGTTACAAGTCTTTTATCTAACATCACAATAAGTGATGTAAAATTATTTTTCTGTCTTGATCAATAGAGGGTGGTATCATTAAATTCAAC
Organism: Trachurus japonicus; assembly: GCF_045865225.1. Lineage (NCBI taxonomy): Eukaryota > Metazoa > Chordata > Actinopteri > Carangiformes > Carangidae > Trachurus > Trachurus japonicus. Next base: position 3,209,884 of record NC_140914.1, on the reverse strand, counting down.
AGCTGAACTCTGAATCATTTCACCTCTTCATGTGAAGGCTGTGATTCATTTTGTGTTGAGTGTAAAACTTTAACACTTCTCCAGAGAAGATAATGAGTCTTTAAAACAATAAAACTGTTTTCATCAGAACAGGTTTAGTTTTGTGTCATGTGTTTTTTGTTTTGTTTTATCAGAACCTAGGTCTGATGTTCCTTTTTGTATTTTGCACAAATCCAATAAAAGTCATCACAAACCATAAACTATAAATAAGCTATAGGTATTCATCCATGCTTAGAAAACACTGGTGGGACAGGCTGCTAATGAACTATGTGGAGAGTTGATAATTGATTCTCTCTCTCTGTGTCTGTCTCTTTTTCTCTCTCTCTTTCTTAAATCTGTTTTATCATGTTTGTTGTAGTTGATATGACTTTAGACTTTAGACATTTATATGGACCACTTACTGTGTCTGCAATAAAGATTAATAATAATAAACTGTGTTTCAGACTCTTTATCTTTTCTGGGTCAGTGTTAAACTTTTATTTTGAAGGTCAAACACATTTTTCACATTAAGAGGTGAAATAAACAGAAGATTCAGATCTCAGCTGCCTGACTTCAATTCCATTAACTTTCCCCTTAGCTGCCTGACTGACACACACACGCACGCACACGCACGCACACGCACGCACACACACACACACACACACACACACACACACACACACACACACACACACACACACACACACACACGCACACGCACACACACAGGCGCACACACAGGCGCACACACACAGAGAATATACAGTAGGCTATATTAACCGTTTTTATTTCTCATATCAGCGTTTTGTCCTAAAACTGTAGCCAATGTTTTTAAAACCGGTCCCAGTGTGGGTAAATCTCCAAACGCCGCCTCAGAAAAAACTAAACGGATCTTTAGTGAAACAATAACGTCATAGCCTCACCTGTCACCTCTCTAACCTGTAACCTGGGCAACACCGCTGGACGTAGAAACTACAACAACAACAATGGCGGACTAGTGTAAAACTACTCTGACTCTTCTTCCCTTCACACTTCACAGGGACTGAGACTTAACGATGAATAATAATAATAATGTTGTTTAACACTCACCTGCTGCAGCTCTTACTCCTTCTTCTTCTTAAAATGGCGTCTGAACTAAATACTTTCACTTTCTCTCGCTCCTCCTCCTCACCTGTCTCATATCCACACCTCAGTCTGGGGCGGAGCCAGGCAGCCAGCTCACCTGAGGGAGTCACAGCACAGCAAGCCTCTACATTTAAAAACTTCCTAAACTAAACTAAAAATACCCAACATACCAACCGTAGCCTACGTGCTACAGTTTGACAGAAAGAGAAACTTTATTGACACATTTATTTTCTATGACGTAAGCCTATAAACATGTCACAGGTAAAGCATTTCTCATCAGCTTTATTTCTTCTCTTTTTTTTTATTATATGATTTTTGAATGATTTCTGAATGTAAGTGATATCATATCTGCCTTTGTCATTTCTGGTTGACTGTTTGAAATAAAGTTGTTAATAACAGGGTTGCCAACTTTTGGTCCTGGGCTGGAGTGAGATTCTGTTGACGGGGGGGGGGGGGTTGTCTATAATAATAATAATAGTTATGTTTATTGTTGTTTTTCTGTCTCTCTCTTCCCCCCCCCCCCCTCTCTCTCTCTCTCTCTCTCTCTCACACACACACACACACACACACACATTATACCTGCAAACTGAGTAGGCTAGAGGTAATAGGTGACAAAATACGTATATCCCTCTAGGGGGGTCTGGGGGCACCCCCCCAGGAAAAATTTTTGATTTTAACATGTATTTGAAGCATTCTAGTGTACTCTGAGAAGAAAATAAAGGGAAAACACAACATTTGCTTCAGATAACAGGGAAAAAAACAGATCTGTGGTTCCTATCATTGTATGGCTGGAGTGTATGAAACTGGTCTAGTGGGGAGCTCTGGCTTTTGGCCTGGACCAGCCTACTACAGCCTGATGATACAAGTCAGGTCCTGAAATGTGTGTTTCTCTTCTGTAATAAACATTCTACATACCCATTCGGAGTTTGCAGGTATGGCCCACGTGCATGCATGCGCAGTTGCGCACACACGTACACACACACACACACACCTGTTGCTGCGCTGTCTCTCTCTCCTCTGCTCTCTGGACTGAGCTGCCTGGCTGTACTTTTGTGCTACCCAGTCTGCATCTTGATGTTATAGTTTTCAACGGACTGGCCCAACCAGCCCGACCGCAGGCGTCAGTTCGAGCCGCGTTCAGTCTGAAAACATAACTCGGTCAGGTCAGGTTGTGTCTCGGGCTTCGCTCTCTCCCTCTTTTTTTTGGCCATCGGATTCGGACCAGGTCGGGTCCAGGCTTCAGCACCGTGCCGCTGTTGGTGGAGGGGTGGGGGGGGTCGCGGATCGACAACTCCCCGTCCTACTGTGCTCTGCTGTGATCACAGGCTTGAGCAGCCGTCCAATCGACACGCGGATAAGCATCACACCAATCAGAGAGCCTATTGATGAGTGCCAAAGCTTGCTTTGATTTTTTTTTTTTTTTTTTTGCCAAATCGCTTGATTTTGGCGTGAGAATTGTTTGAGTGGCGTGAGAGCGTGAGACAGGACCTAAAAGCGTGTGACACACGCCAGATGCGTGAGAGTTGGCAACCCTGTAATAATAATAATAATTTAAGAGCACATTTAACACACATATGAACACCCCACTTGCTCTCACATTATTAACTAGGCTACTTTAACACAGAACACTATAAGATTTTCTACCTTAAACTTACATCATGTAACCTAATCTTATCTGTGACTCTCCAAACACAAACTTGACAAACTTTATTTTTCCTTTGTGATCAGTCGACCTCAGAAAATGATCTTTAACATCAACCTGCTCACATCTCTGTCGACTCACAGCTTCTTTGCTAATGCTCCTGTCCCTTGGTTATCTTCATAGACCATAGGTGGTGTGTAGCTGAGTCAGTATTTAGATTTAATTTGTTTTTAAGTTGATATTATCTATGTGAACTTCAGCTAAAACTAAAACCCACTCCACATATTATTCAGACCAGTGGTAAATATGTTAACCAGCTAAACTGTTGTTGCTGCAGCAGTTTGGTTCAGAGAACGATGGTTCCTGGTTCCAGCTGTTGTTGCAGGTGGGGCGTTAATTAGCGGTGCACCCCCCAAAACGCGCCAAAACGTCGCTGCTGCTGGAAGAGCCGAGACACACGGTGAAACTCTCTCCGTTATTTGTAGATAATATGCTCTTAAAGTCCTTACTTACCATGAATATCACACACACACTGAGTGATGAGGTGGCGGCCATGTTTAAAGTGTGTGTGACTGTGTGTTGTTTTTCTTTGTTCACGGTGAGAGAGGATTTAACGATCTCATCTCATTAGCATACATGTGTTTGTGTTGTGGCTTTGTTCTGTGTGTTTAAAGTTCATCTGCTGTGGATCCAACTGAAACTGCCACTATACGATCTCATGTCTACAGAAATATCTGATTGATTAGTGAACATTCAGTTTGAAACCGGAAACTACAGCTGCATCTCAATAAATCAGAATATCATGAAAAAGTTTATTTATGTCAGTAATTCAATTCAAATAAACAAAACCAAGTATTGAGTGCATATAGATGGACTAACTTTTCACAAGGACAATATTTCTGTATTAAAAATGCTTTTTTATATTGGTCTTTTGTAATATTCTAATTTTGTTAGAGACTGAATTTTAAGTCTTCATTAAATGTAAACCATAATCAATACAATTAAATAAATAAAGACATGAAATGTTTAATTCTGTGTGTAATGGATCTATAAAAAGTGTTAGCTTCACATTTTGAATTGAATTACTGACATAAATAAACTTTTCTATGATATTCTAATTTATTGAGATGCACCTGTATATATTTATTTATTTATTAGTTTATTTCGGGCATGTCAATTAAATCATCATCATCACACTTCATCTTAGTTAAAATAATACAATACACATGGCCGAAAGGGAAAGCGGGAGAAGCAAAAGCTTATCTAGTCCCGCCCCCATAATAAAGAATAAATTATCTTCATCATAATCTTTTCTTTTTCTTTTGACATAACATTTTCTTATGATATATCTATTATATATATATTATTGATTAGTGAATATTCTGTTTGAACTGTTAAAAATCAATGTGATTAATGAGATGAAACATAAAAACATAGTAGATGCAGCTAATGTGCTCCTACTGTTGTGTGCAGAATAAGATCCTGAGATGGTCTCCAACAACGTCCTGTTTCCTGTGAGGTGAGTGGTGCCAGTGGGTTGCAGTCTGCTACAGGTGAGTGTTGGTGTCTGTCAGCAGCTTCAGGTAGTTGCACCAGCTACATCACTCCTGTGTGCTGGCCTGGGCCTTGGATTTGTCACATCTGTAGACATTTTATTCTTCTTATGACTCATTTACACCAACACATTCATTATCTCCAAATAAAGTTCCAATCCAATGAACATACAGACACTATAAATCATATTACAGTGATATTTGTGCATAATCATCAACCTTATTTAACCAAGTTAACAAAGACCACATTCTTATCAGTGGCAACAGCCTGGTAATAAACTCTTCAGCTCATTAATTAACACTCCAGAACTTATGCATTAACTTTTCATAACTTAGGTTCAGTTGTTAACAACAATTTCACAACAAAACAAGTCATGGACCCACAACACACACACATCACACAAACTCCCACAGACAACACTGGAGACACAGCGTCACATTTTATCAACAAAAACAAACCTTTATTCATAGAGCACTTTTCATACAAAAGGAAGCAGCTCCAAGTGCTTTATGCAATAAAATAAACAGCAGTCAACATCCTCTGTCATTCAACATTCACAGTTACTCACACACACACAAATGTTCTCCATGTAAACGTAGGCACATGCCCCACCACAATCCCTGCTCTAATTCTGCCCCCTAGTGTCCAAACAAGAGAACTCCTCCTACTGGAATCAGCTCCAGGTCAACAAACCAGATCATACAGACATAAATATTCTTTCCTCCATAAATATGATAAAATGCAGTTATATTAATACATTATGAGTTAAATGTAAATAATTTATCTCCTCAAATGTGAACACACTTCACACCATAGAACAGGTTTGTTTCTGTCATTTGTAGCCCAGAGCAATTAAACAGTTATGCATTCAGTGGAACTCATCATTTTAACTCATGTCTAAAAAACACACTTGACATAAATAGTTTCATATTTTACATAAAAGCACTTTAAATGAACACACTAATTTAAAAATGATTCCACACCCCTGGGCTTAGAGGTTCTGTGAGTGTTAAAGTTTGATTTCACAAAAACATCGGCATCACCAACCATCAACTGTCTGCACAAACATTTATAATAACAGCATGAGCACAGAAAAACAGCAACAGATCAAAGTAGGAGTTTGTTATGCGTTGTATGTAGCATAGTTAAGGTAAAAAACAAAAAAGTCTTGCATAGTTCCTCTTTCACCGTCTTCTCTGTCAGCGATACTGAAGGTTGTGAACAGCACCAACCCGCCCCAGCACCACGGCAACCGTCTCACCAACAGCTGCACACACACAACATTTCCTGTGTCTCTCCCAACACATTCATTATCTCCAAATAAAGTTCAATCCAGTTAACATACAGACACTATCAACAAAAACAAACCTTTATTCATAAAGCACTTTTCATACAAAAGGAAGCAGCTCAAAGTGCTTTATGCAGTAAAATAAACAGCAGTCACAGCCGCTCTCATTCAACATTCACACACACAAATGTAGACACTCACACTTCTCTAAAGTTGAACTAAGAAGTTTCAGTAATTCCTTTGGGGTTTGAGACAACACTCACCTGAAAAACACAGGAAAGAAACAGTGACACAGAGAGACGAGGCTGCTTGAACTGAGTCTTCCATGGCGATGAGGAAAACCCATCCAGACATGCCCCGCCACAATCCCTGCTCTAATTCTGCCCCCTAGTGTCCAAACAAGAGAACCCCATCACCTCTAGGTCAACAAACCATATCATACAGACATAAATATTCTTTCTTCCAAAAACATATGATGAAATGCAGTTATATTAATACATTATGAGTTAAATATAAATAATTTATCTCCACAAATGTCCCACTCTGTCAGCATGAACCAGTTCTAGAGCTGCTTTGGCTCTAACATCCTGAACACACACTTCACACTGTGGGACAGGTTTGTCTCTGGTCATTTGTAGCCCACAGCAATTAAACAGTTATGCATTCACTTCAGTAGAGCTCAAAATTTAAATTCATGTTCAAAAATGCACTTGAAATAAATAGTTTTATATTTTACATAAAAGCACTCAAAACAAACACACATTTAAAAATGATAAAGTGGGTCAAATAGCAGAGTCAAGTGGAGGTGCACGGTAGCCAGTGAAATGCTTCATCCACTTCCTGAGTGAAGACCAGCTGGTCAGGTGAAGACAGGTGAGTTTTAATATGTAGTCAGCTGACTGATGTTTCCGTTAACCATGATGATAATTGTTGCCGTTGTAAACTGGGTCGGTCCATGCTAGTGCTAATACAATCCACTCGCTGCGATGCTAATTACTTCAAGTTAAATCCTATTGGGTTAGCCTAACAGTGTTAATGGCTTTGAAGTCACAATTTTATGTGAATCATTTAATTTTGTTTGTTAAGAGTAGTGTCAAACATGTGGAAAATGGGTTTACATGGGAATTCACATAAAATTGGGCCAAAACCACATGTTTCCCATGTGCAAATAACATGTTTACCATGTGCAAAATGTTTCACATGTTAAAGCAGAAGTAAGCGATCCGGTGGTTTTGGCTAACTTCCTGTCAGCCGATGGAGTTAGCAGTCCCCGCCCTCGTCCCTACGTCACCACATTCAGGCGCATCCCTTGGCTGCACACACAGAGAGGACTGCCCCTTTATGCCGTTCTCTCTCCTCATTGGATAAAGGTTGTAGGATACAAGGAAATTTTTTTCCTCGGCTTACAGCAGAGCAGAGTGACTGATGGACCCGTGTTTCGGTCCAAACACTCTATAGAAGTGATTGCTGTCAGAAGATAGAACTATTTAAGACTTATATTAACACAAATATTCACCTTACTTTAAGCCGTGGGTCCGAAGACAATTTCATTATCTTGAATAATGACAATAAAGATACTCTGACTCTGACTCTGACTCACTTCTGCTTTAAGTTCATGTGGTTTTTCTATAAGTGTAGCTCCTCCCGGTAGTAAAGCATGAGACCCGAGCTCGTTTAAAGACAGGGTTTATTCACAGTCACCGACCGACCCGTGAGAACTAAAGAAAGTGAAAGTAAACAAATAGTCCGGTAAATACATGTGCTAATTCAGAGCTTGCAGCTTAATGTTATTACACATACACACCAATAAAAACACACCTCGTAGGCTGCACACTACCAAAGGGGCTGAATCTTGTCTTTTCTTCTGTCTTCGTCTTCTTTGTTTACATTTAATGTCGTAACTCTTTATCTTTACATCAACTTTACCGAGTGTGGAGACAACCGACCGTGTTGTTTCTCCCTTGCCATGCTCTGCCAGGTGGTGTGTCGCTAAAGTGGTACCGTGTAGAAACAAATACAAAACAATGCGCCCCCCTCAACTGAAGGGCAGGTAGGATCTAAAAAATAAATAAATGAGAATTAATTAAACTGACATGTAGGCAGTTACAATAAGAGATTGATTAAACAACAAAACCAGACTGATGAAGTCACAACAACCATGAGATTTGATTTGTTTTGTTTTTAATTTATTACAATATCCTGTTAGCCAGGGTTGAAAATGATATTCACATGTAATAGATGGAGACCAGACCTGACTATTAGATTCACATTAGAACAATACATGATAAAGAGACAATAATAAGATATAGTGAGACTTTAAATTTACTTGAGTGTAAAAATGTAAAAAGTAAAGGTAAATATCAAATATACACTGATTCATTTATCATAATACAAAAATAAATAGTGTTTACTTACACTACCAATTACAGTGTCCTGTAAGGGACAAACAGTCAAACAGGTTAACTGCCTCACATTAATATTTTAACTGTAGTCATAGCAACCTAATCTGAAACTCCATCATGTTAAAAAATAAAAATAAAACACACTGGGCCTGTCCCAATATGCACACTCGATCACACTTACACACTTGGGCACTTGGCGTGCGCGTTCATGGGCCTAGTGTCAGTGCGCAAGTGTGTCCCGTTTCTCCAACGACCGAAAGTGCAGCCGCTTGATTTGCACTTTATCCACACTTAAGGTAAGACTGCATCCGAGCGGTATTTGGCCAAGTATAAATCCCACAATGCACCACGGTGAAGTCCGTCGTCACCGGGAGCAACGAGCCACGTTTAGGAAATGCGAATTGAATTAATCTCAATAAAATGAAATTAACTTTCTTTCTCATAATTATGACTTTTTAATGTCATATTTTATATTCATCATGCTCTGTTCATGTTTTTCTTGTTTGTTTTATTTACTTACAGAGTTGGGCTTACACATTTATGATCTGAATCTTGCGCATAGAGACACTTTAGGAGTAGATGAGACTGATCCAGCAGCACTGGTTATTACAACTGTTGCTGTGCTGTGTGTGTGTGAGTGTGTCGTAGTTGTGCTAGTGTGCACAACGGCACAGGCTGCACTTGTCAAGTGTGTCCCGATTGCTTTTAAATCTCCCCCCACACGCTTGGCCACTTAATCCACGCTTGCACACTATATGTAAATATACGTTCCGCCGGCAAAACGTCACCAAAGTGTGTGCGTAACCAAGCGCACTGAGCCAAGTGTGGAGAAATGGGACAGCCCCACAATAATGTGGAAATGAGCTGCAGTTCTTCACCACACCCCAAGATAGAGCTGGTTAATCAGAATGAATGAAGAAGAAAACAGGAGGAAGAGGAAGAAGAGGAGGAGGAGCAGGAGCAGAGAGTGTGTAGAGGATCAGATGAGTCCAGAGTCAGTGATGATCTCTGTCAGGTCCAGAACACACAGGGAGGATGGTGGACTGGACTCTGAGAGAGACAGTGGAGCTGCTCTCAGATCAGTTCAGGAGGTTCAGAAGAGGGTGTCCCATCTGAGAAGAGAAGCAGAGGACAGAGGTGATGGATCAGTGATCATCTCTCTCTGCTCTGATTGGCTGACTGTTGTCTCTCTCTGCTCTGATTGGCTGACTGTTGTCTCTCTCTGCTCTGATTGGCTGACTGTTGTCTCTCTCTGCTCTGATTGGCTGACTGTTGTCTCTGTTATTGTCTCTCACTGACTTTAGTCCAATAGTGCTGAAAGCAGCACAGATTGACTCCGCCCCCCTACTGACCTCACAGTCTCCAGTCTACAGTCTGGACTCTTCACAAGATCATCCAGATCCTTCACGTCTGAAGACTTCAGGTTGTTCTCTCTCAGGTCCAGTTCTCTCAGGTGGGAGGGGTTGGACTTCAGAGCTGAGACCAGAGAAGAAGAGCTGATCTTTGACAACCAGCAGCGCTTCAATCTGAATAAAGAATAAAAGCAGTGAGTTGAGGACAAAGCTCCTTGTTGACAGCGTTCAGTGTCTCATCATCTGTTCAGAGCTGAAGAAGCTTCAGAAAGAACAAGTTTAGAAAATCAAAGTCCAACAGCTGAAGCAACAGGAAGCAGGTTAAACAGTGACAGAGAGAAAACAGCTCATTAATATTCATGAGAAGCTGCTGCTGCTTCAACACAGACGCAGTGACTCCGCCTCTTCACCTGTCAGCTCCACCTGTGGCTCCATCCAGACAAACTCATGTTGTGCAGCCACATTTCTCAGAGACTCTGTCACTGAGCTCCTTCTCACTCCAACAGCTCATCTGCACTCATACAGTGTGCGTCATAGTGCGCGTGTGCGTAGCGATACGCCGCTTCAATGGCCGACAAACACGGCTCCAGAGTTCAGGGCTGTTTGACAGCAACATCAAGTTGTGACAATCTTCAGAACGACGTGGTCAGCTTTTCTCCGTGGGCGTTTTGAAAGTGTGTGAAGCAGGTTGTTTGTGGCGAGCCCGTCCACAGCAGCTCATCACTCAGCTTCTGTGCTGCTGCTCTGCTCTGCTAACACACTGACTGTGTTCAACAGCTCACACAAGCCCACGTTCAAGAAGCTCAGCTGTCACTTTGAGCTGCTTCTGACTCCTGCCCTCAGCCAAGCACTGAGTCAACACTCTGAGCCTGAGCCGCCACATGAAGCAACAACCTTCAGCCCATCTTGGTGAGCCTCCAAACAAACCAGCTGAGCCTCTGCAGCTGCTTCATGTCAGCAGCAACAAGACCAACACTAGCAGCTCTGCTCTCACCTGTCTCACCTTGATTCTCAGCATTCACACTCATTGACAGGAAGTGGCTGCAGTGTGTGCCGTGCTCTTCACTTCCTGCTTCACACTCCAGCCTCTCCCAGCCAGTTGAGCTACCAGGGAGCAGACTTTAGCTGCCAACAGCTCCCTACAGCCAGCCTCCACTGGAGCGCAGCTTTCCAGCCTCCTCTGCCTCTGCTGCCAGCTCTGTGGATCTCAGCTGCTTCCTCTCATGCTTCCTCCCATGGTTCTGTCAGCTCCACAACATCCACCAGCTGCTGTGTTTCTGACCACAACTCAACATCTGCTCTCAGATCAGTGCTGCACGTTGCTTCAACAACAAGTGTCTGAGTTGAAAACAACAGTTGTAGAAGCTGAGCTCGTTCTCTGCTGCTCTGAATCACAAACACTACGACTGCTCTCACCTTCTTCTCTCTGGACTCATCTCAACTGTTTTCTCTCTTCAGCTTCTTGAGAAAAATCCTCACACACAAATCCTGACATGTACGAACCAATGAGAAGCTGAAGCTTCAAACAACTACAACAGCTCCAGTCAGTGAACTCACCTCAGAGTCTCCAGTCTACAGTTTGGACTCTCCAGTCCAGCACACAGACGCTTCACTGATGAATCATCCAGCTCGTTGTAACTCAGGTCCAGGTGTGTCAGGTGGGAGGGGCTGGACTTCAGAGCTGAGGCAACGACTTCACAGTGAATCTCGGAGAGTCCACAACCACCAAGTCTGTGATTAGAGAAGAAACAAAACAATTTGTACTAAACACACACAACATGTCATCATGTGATCAACATGTGCTCTTCACACTCTGGTTCAGTTCATCTTCTCTCTTTGTGTTGGACATGAAACAATAATCCTCATCAGGGCTGGGCTGGAAAAATCCATTCTCAGATGACTGAGACTAATGAGAATCATTTAACTCTGTGTGTGTGTGTGTGTGTGTGTGTGTGTGTGTGTGTGTGTGTGTGTGTGTGCGTGTGTGTGTGTGTGTTATTGATCATGTCTGGACTCACACAGCCTTCCTGCAGTTCCTCACAGCTGGGATCAGTCTCAGTCGTCCCTGAGCTGATGTCCTGTACTTCTCCAGGTCCAACTGGTCCAGAACCTGCTCTGACATCTGCAGCATGTAGGCCAGAGCTGAACACTGGATCTCAGAGAGTTTCTTCTCTGATCTGTTCTCTGACTTCAGGAACTGTTGGATCTCCTGATGAACTGACTGGTCCTTCATCTCCGTCAGACAGTGGAAGATGTTGATGCTTCTGTCAGGAGAGATTATATCTTTGTCATCCCTGTAATAACTGTCAACACTGCCATCACTCTCCATCTCCTTGAGGTTGTTGATGGTTCTCTGGATGGTTCCTGGACTGTTGTGTGTCTGACCCAGCAGACCTCCTAACAGCCTCTGGTTGGACTCCAGAGAGAGGCCATGAAGGAAGCGAACAAACAGGTCCAGGTGACCGTTTCTACTGCCGAGGGATTTCTGCATGGCTCTCTGCAGGAAGTTAACCAGGGTTAAATTAACATGTTGTTCTCCCAGGAAGCTCTCTAGGACCTGTGTGTTCCTGTTGGTGAAACAGTGGAACATGTAGACTGCAGCCAGAAACTCCTGAACACTCAGATGAACAAAGCAGTAGACTGTTTTCTGGAAGATCACACTCTCTCTTTTGAAGATCTCAGTACAGAGTCCTGAGTTCACCGAGGCCTCTGTGACATCCAGACCACACTGCTCCAGGTCTTCTTGGTAGAACATGATGTTTCCTTCCTCCAGCTGTTCAAACGCCAGCCTCCCCAGCTTCAGAAGAACTTCCCTGTCGGCCACCGTCAGCTTCTGTGGACTCGTCTCATGTCCTTCACCGTACTTGTTCTTCTTCCTCTTTGTCTGGACCAGCAGGAAGTGTGAGAACAGGTCAGTTGTGGTCTTGGGCAGCTCTCCTCTCTGGTCTGTGGTCAACATGTGCTCCAGAACTGTAGCACTGATCCAGCAGAAGACTGGGACTTGACACATGATGTGGAGGGTCCTGGACGTCTTGATGTGTGAGATGATTCTTCTGGACAGATCTTCATCACTGGACCTCCTCCTGAAGTACTCCTCCATCTGGGCGTCAGTGAAGCCTCGGACCTCTGTCACTCTGTCGACACATGTAGGAGGGATCTGATTGGCTGCTGCAGGTCTGGAGGTGATCCAGACCAGAGCCGAGGGAAGCAGATTCCCCTGGATGAAGTTTGTCAGCAGCACATTGACTGATGACGTCTGTGTCACATCAGACACAACCTCCCTGTTGCTGAAGTCCAGTGACAGTCGGCTTTCATCCAGGCCGTCAAAGATGAAGAGAAGTTTACAGACAGCCAGCTGCTCTGCTGTGACCTTCTGTAATGTTGGATGGAAAACATGGAGCAGCCTGAGAAGACTCAACCGCTGATCTCTGATCAGGTTCAGCTCCCTGAACGAAAGCAGAACCAGCAGACTGACATCTTGGTTCTCCAAGCCCTCGGCCCAGTCCAGAGTGAACTTCTGCACCGAGAAGGTTTTTCCAACGCCAGCGACGCCGTTGGTCAGAACCACTCTGATGGGTCTCTGTTGGACAGGTGAGACCGTAGAGACGTCCTCTCTCTGTTGGACAGGTGAGACCGTAGAGACGTCCTCTGTCTGTTGGACAGGTGAGACTGTAGAGACGTCCTCTCTCTGTTGGACAGGTGAGACCGTAGAGACGTCCTCTCTCTGTTGGACAGGTAAGTCTTTAAAGATGTCGTTGCACTTGATTGGAGTGTCATGGAGGGTCTTCTTCTTGGGCGTTGTCTCCAGCTGTCTCACCTCATGTTGGGTATTAACCTCTTCACTCTGTCCCTCTGTGATGTAGAGATCAGTGTAGATGCTGTTGAGGAGGGTTCCACTTCCTGTTCCACTTCCTGTTCCCTCAGTTCCTTCAGTCACTCGTTCACATCTGCTCCTCAGACTGATCTTATGTTGATCTAAAACCTCCTGCAGACCACGATCTGCTGAGAGACAAGAGACAGAGTCAGACTGAAGACAGAGAGTCTGACAATCTGATCAGATTATTTTCATCAGCTACAGAAAAACTACAGACAACAAAGAGAAGGTTTGAATCATCTTCTTAAATGTCAGTGCTGTGTGATGGAACAATGACTCTGGAGAAAACAACAGGTCCTGGTTTCACTAATGACCACATCAGCAGACAGATGTTCAGTCTCACTTTGTCCACAGCTGCTCTGATTGGCTGTCTGCAGCTCACCTCTGGTTCTGGGTCTTTGTCCATGATCCTTCAGGACGTCAGAGACACCACTCCTCTTCTCTCTGTCCAGACTAAATGATATAAGACATGAAAACAAAAACACTCTGTACTCTGATAATTACATTAAATCATAAAGACGTTGATGAGTACAAACACAGTTTAGTAGTAGTAGTAAACCTTTATTTTACCAGGCAAGAATTGCTAAGAATACATTCTTATGAAGGCAATGGCCTGGTAGGAGGTGAAAGACCTCCTAAGGGCAAGGGAGAGGGGATTAACACTGATGTGTCTTTTCTTTAATGGAGAGGAGAAGAAGAACGAGGACTGAGACAAACGTGGATGTGGCCTCACTGATCTGAGACCAGCTGGTGTCTGTAAAGTATTTGGAGTAGACTAAGTTACTATTACATTTACTCTACTTTAACCATGACTGGTTTCTCTCTGTTTCCTTCACATGAGTCTAATGACTGAATCATCTTCAGCTCAGTTTACAGTAGAAACTGTCTCTTACCGTGACTCTGGAGGTCCAGGTCCAGGACCAGGTCTGGGTCTGAAGTTTAGAGGTTGATCATTGGACCGGTCACTCTTTACAGACCAGCTGGTGGGTTCAGGTCCAGGTCTGGGTCTGGGTCTGAAGTTTAGAGGTGGTTCATTGGACTGGTCACTCTTTACAGACCAGCTGGTGGGTCCAGGTCCAGGTCCAGGTCCAGGTCCAGGTCCAGGTCTGAAGTTTAGAGGTTTATCATTGGACCGGTCACTCTTTACAGACCAGCTGGTGGGTCCAGGTCCAGGTCCAGGTCCAGGTCCAGGTCTGAAGTTTAGAGGTTTATCATTGGACCGGTCACTCTTTACAGACCAGCTGGTGGGTCCAGGTCCAGGTCCAGGTCTGAAGTTTAGAGGTTTATCATTGGACCGGTCACTCTTTACAGACCAGCTGGTGGGTCCAGGTCCAGGTCCAGGTCTGAAGTTTAGAGGTTTATCATTGGACCGGTCACTCTTTACAGACCAGGAGGTGGGTCCAGGTCCAGGTCCAGGTCTGAAGTTTAGAGGTTTATCATTGGACTGGTCACTCTGTACAGACCAGCTGGTGGATCCAGGTCCAGGTCCAGGTCCAGGTCCAGGTCCAGGTCTGAAGTTTAGAGGTTTAAATCCGGACCGGTCACTCTTCAGAGACGGACAGATGGGTCCTGGAGACTCTGGTCCGTCCTCCTCTTCCTCCACATTAACACTCATCTTCAGGACTTCAGTCAGTCTGAGAGGGAAACCAGAAAACACTGAACAACACTGATGTTAGCTTCAGATTCAGCAGTTAAGGGGAAATTAAATTCAACAGCTGAGCTCTGAATCCTCTGTTTATTTCACCTCTTAATGTGAAAACTGTGTTTTATTTTGTGTTGAGTGTAAAACTTTAACACTTTTCCAGAGAAGACTTTGTCTCTGAATGCACTTGAAAATTAATTACTCTGCCCACTATGTGTTGCTATATGTTGCTATATGTGCTGTTGTTCTTAACAAAGGTTGATTGTTCTGTGTGTGTTTTATGTGTAGTTATGGGACCTTGGATGTTTTTATGTGTTTTGGACCTCCTGGCTGCAAATCAATTTCAACAGGGACAATAAAGATAGGCTAACTTTGAACTTTGAAGATAACAAGTCTGACAGTGAAACCTGTTTTGTGTCTTATTCTTTTGGTTTTTGATCAGAACCTGGTCCTATGTGGATCAACTGTGTTTCAGACTCTTTATCTTCTCAGGGTCAGTGTTAAACTTTTATTTTGAAGGTCAAACACACAGTTTTCACATTAAGAGGTGAAATAAACAGAGGATTCAGAGCTCAGCTGTCTGACTTAAGTTCCCTTAACTTTCCCCTTAGCTGTCTGACTGACACACACACACACACACACACACAGAATATACAGTAGGCTATATTAACCGTTTTTATTTCTCATAACAGCGTTTCGTCCTAAAACTGTAGCCTATATTATTAAAACCTGGTCCTGGTGTGGGTAAATCTCCAAACGCCGCCTCAGAAAAAACTAAACTTATCTTTAGTGAAACAATAACGTCATAGCCTCACCTGTCACCTCTCTAACCTGTAACCTTGGCAACACCGCTGGACGTAGAAACTACAACAACAACAATGGCGGACTAGTGTAAAACTACTCTGACTCTTCTTCCCTTCACACTTCACAGGGACTGAGACTTAACGGTGAATAATAATAATAATGTTTTAACACTCACCTGCCGCAGCTCTTACTCCTTCTTCTTAAAATGGCGTCTGAGCTAAATACTTGGACCGTGGATGTTTTTATGTGTTTTGGACCTCCTGGCTGCAAATCAATTTCAACAGGGACAATAAAGATAGGCTAACTTTGAACTTTGAACTTTGAAGATAACGAGTCTGACAGTGAAACCTGTTTTGTGTCTTATTCTTTTGGTTTTTGATCAGAACCTGGTCTTATGTGGATCAACTGTGTTTCAGACTCTTTATCTTCTCAGGGTCAGTGTTAAACTTTTATTTTGAAGGTCAAACACACAGTTTTCACATTAAGAGGTGAAATAAACAGAGGATTCAGAGCTCAGCTGTCTGACTTAAGTTCCCTTAACTTTCCCCTTAGCTGTCTGTTACAGGGTATATACAGGAATCTTAAAGTTAATTCTAAAACCCTTTTAAGACTTTTTCAAGAATTCTCAATATTTTTCAACACCTCACCACCACTTCAAGCTGTAACCATTTACATCAGTGACACTTTTAACTAAACAGTTTTAGTTTGTGATAAAGACTAGAGACCACTATGATACAACAGAATTCAAAATAGGCTGGGATAATAAATAAAAGGCAAAGTTTATCAAAAAAAAAAACATTGTTCCACTCTCAAAAAAACAAAAACAACAATCTTCTTTTCTTTTTTATGTACCAGTTCATCTTTGTTTTTTTTTTAAATGAATAAATTCACACACTTTTACAAAGTTTTTTAGGACTCAAACTCTTGGACAGCTAATTCTGAAAAAAAACCAACTTCAAAATCTAAGACTTTATAAAGTCGTGAAAAGACTTTTTAATACTTTTTAAGGGTCTTAATTTTCCCCAAATTGATTTATCACCTTTTAATACTTTTCAAGACCCCGCGGATACCCTGTGTTAACACACACAGAGAATAACAGTGTGTTAACAGTTTTTATTTCTCATGTCGGCGTTTTGTCCTAAAACTGTATATTTTTGAACCTGGTCCCAGTGTGGGTAAATCTCCAAACGGCGCCTCAGAAAAAACATAACGGATCTTTAGTGAAACGATGACGTCATAGCCTCACCTGTCACCTCTCTAACCTGTAACCTGGGCAACACCGCTGGACGTAGAAACTACAACAACAACAATGGCGGACTAGTGTAAAACTACTCTGACTCTTCTTCCCTTCACACTTCACAGGGACTGAGACTTAACGGTGAATAATAATAATAATGTTGTTTTAACACTCACCCGCTGCAGCTCTTACTCCTTCTTCTTCTTAAAATGGCGTCTGAACTAAATACTTTCACTTTCTCTCGCTCCTCCTCCTCACCTGTCTCATATCCACACCTCAGTCTGGGGCGGAGCCAGGCAGCCAGCTCACCTGAGGGAGTCACAGCACAGCAAGCCTCTACATTTAAAAACTTCCTAAACTAAACTAAAAATTCCCAACATAGACCAACCGCAGGCTACGTGCTACAGTTTGACAGAAAGAGAAACTTTATTGACACATTTATTTTCTATACAAACATGTCACAGGTAAAGCATTTCTCATCAGCTTTATTTTTTCTCTCTTTTTTTTATTTAACTATGATGATTTTGAATGATTTCTGAATGTAAGTGATCTCATGTCTGCCTTTGTCATTTCTGGTTGACTGTTTGAAATAAAGTTGTTAAAAATAATAATAATTTGAGAGCACATTTAACACACATATGAACACCCCCACTTGCTCTCACATTATTAACTCCTTTAACACAGAACATTATATGGTTTTCTACCTTAAACTTACATCATGTAACCTAATCTTATCTGTGACTCTCCAAACACAAACTTGACAAACTTTATTTTTCCTTTGTGATCAGTCGACCTCAGAAAATGATCTTAAATCTCTGTCGACTCACAGCTTCTTTGCTAATGCTCCTGTTCCTTGGTTATCTCCATAAACCATAGGTGGTGTGTAGCTGAGTCAGTATTTAGATTTAATGTGTTTTTAAGTTGATATTATCTATGTGAACTTCAGCTAAAACTAAAAACCCACTCCACATATGATTCAGACCAGTGGTAAATATGTTAACCAGCTAAACTGTTGTTGCTGCAGCAGTTTGGTTCAGAGAACGATGGTTCCTGGTTCCAGCTGTTGTTGCAGGTGGGGCGTTAATTAGCGGTGCACCCCCCAAAACGCGCCAAAACGTCGCTGCTGCTGGAAGAGCCGAGACACACGGTGAAACTCTCTCCGTTATTTGTAGATAATATGCTCTTAAAGTCCTTACTTACCATGAATATCACACACACACACTGAGTGATGAGGTGGCGGCCATGTTTAAAGTGTGTGTGACTGTGTGTTGTTTTTCTTTGTTCACGGTGAGACGAGGATTTAACGATCTCATCTCATTAGCATACATGTGTTTGTGTTGTGGCTTTGTTCTGTGTGTTTAAAGTTCATCTGCTGTGGATCCAACTGAAACTGCCACTATACGATCTCATGTCTACAGAAATATCTGATTGTTTAGTGAACATTCAGTTTGAAACTGGAAACTACAGCTGCATCTCAATAAATCAGAATAGCATGGAAAAGCCCATTTACAGTAGTTCAAGTCAAATAACCACAACCAATTTTCACAAGGACAATATTTCTGTATTAAAAATGCTTTTTTAAATTGGTCTTTTGTAATATTCTAATTTTGTTAGAGACTGAATTTTAGGTCTTTAGTTAGCCATAATCAATACAATTAAATAAATAAAGACATGAAATGTTTAATTCTGTGTAATGGATCTATATAATGTGTTAGCTTCACTTTTTGAATTGAATTACTGACATAAATAAACTTTTCCATGATATTCTAATGTATTGAGATGCACCTGTATATATTTATTTATTTATTTGTTTATTTCGGGCATGTCAATTAAATCATCATCATCACACTTCATCTTAGTTAAAATAATACAATACACATGGCCGAAAGGGAAAGTGGGAGAAGCAAAAGCTTATCTAGTCCTTCCCCCATAATAAAGAATAAATTATCTTCATCATAATCTTTTCTTTTTCTTTTTCTTTTGACATTTTGACATAACATTTTCTTATGATATATCTTATTGATTAGTGAATATTCTGTTAGAAGTGTTAAAAATGAATGTGATTAATGAGATAAAACATAAAAACATAGTAGATGCAGCTAATGTGCTCCTACTGTTGTGTGCAGAATAAAATCCTGAGATGGTCTCCAACAACGTCCTGTTTCCTGTGAGGTGAGTGGTGCCAGTGGGTTGCAGTCTGCTACAGGTGAGTGTTGGTGTCTGTCAGCAGCTTCAGGTAGTTGCACCAGCTACATCACTCCTGTGTGCTGGCCTGGGCCTTGGATTTGTCACATCTGTAGACATTTTATTCTTCTTATGACTCATTTACACCAACACATTCATTATCTCCAAATAAAGTTCCAATCCAATGAACATACAGACACTATAAATCATATTACAGTGATATTTGTGCATAATCATCAACCTTATTTAACCAAGTTAACAAAGACCACATTCTTATCAGTGGCAACAGCCTGGTAATAAACTCTTCAGCTCATTAATTAACACTCCAGAACTTATGCATTAACTTTTCATAACTTAGGTTCAGTTGTTTACAACAATTTCACAACAAAACAAGTCATGGACCCACAACACACACACATCACACAAACTCCCACAGACAACACTGGAGACACAGCGTCACATTTTATCAACAAAAACAAACCTTTATTCATAGAGCACTTTTCATACAAAAGGAAGCAGCTCAAAGTGATTCATGCAATAAAATAAACAGCAGTCAACATCCTCTGTCATTCAACATTCACAGTTACTCACACACACAAATGTTCTCCATGTAAACGTAGGCACATGCCCCACCACAATCCCTGCTCTAATTCTGCCCCCTAGTGTCCAAACAAGAGAACTCCTCCTACTGGAATCAGCTCGAGGTCAACAAACCGTATCATACAGACAGAAATAGGCTTTCCTCCATAAATATGATAAAATGCAGTTACATTAATACATTATGAGTTAAATGTAAATAATGTATCTGCTCACACCATAGAACAGGTTTGTCTCTGTCATTTGTAGCCCAGAGCAATTAAACAGTTATGCATTCAGTGGAACTCATCATTTTAACTCATGTCTAAAAAACACACTTGACATACCGGTAAATAGTTTCATATTTTACATAAAAGCACTTTAAATGAACACACTCATTTAAAATGATTCCACACCCCTGGGCTTAGAGGTTCTGTGAGTGTTAAAGTTTGATTTCACAAAAACATGGGCATCACCAACCATCAACTGTCTGCACAAACATTTATAATAACAGCATGAGCACAGAAAAACAGCAACAGATCAAAGTAGGAGTTTGTTATGCGTTGTATGTAGCATAGTTAAGGTAAAAAAAAAATAAAAAAATCTTGCATAGCTTCTCTTTAACCGTCTTCTCTGTCAGTGATACTGAAGGTTGTGAACAGCACCAACCCGCCCCAGCACCACGGCAACCGTCTCACCAACAGCTGCAGACACACAACATTTCCTGTGTCTCTCCCAACACATTCATTATCTCCAAATAAAGTTCAATCCAGTTAAAGCAGATATCATCGGCACGGCCGTTTCGGCTAATGCTGTGTTCAAGGCAGGCTTTTGAAACCGTAAGTTACAGCTTCAAGTCACAACTACGACTTGGTAGCGTTCCAGGTAACCCGTAGCTCGTGTTTTTACCGTCCTGTTGTCTGTGAAAGTTCCCTATAACGGCCACTCGTAACTTCCGACCCGTGAACTCGTACCAGATCGAACTGGTATGACTTCACAGGAAGGAAAAACACAAAGTACGAGTTTCCTTGAACGCACCATGAGTTAGCAGCCCCCGCCCTTGTCAGGCATCAATTGGTCCTCGTGCTACGTCACCACATTCACGCGCATCCCTTGGCTGCACACACAGCCCTTCATGCCGTTCTCTCCCCTCATTGGATAACACTTGTATCCCACAAGGAAAATTTTCTCCTCGGGTTACAGCAGAGCAGAGTGACGGAGAGACTCGTGTTTAGGCTGAAATACTTCATGTAAGTGATTGCTGACGGAAAATAGGACTATTTAGGACTTATATTAACAAAAACATTCCACTGATATCTGCTTTAACATACAGACACTATCAACAAAAACAAAACTTTATTCATAGAGCACTTTTCATACAAAAGGAAGCAGCTCAAAGTGCTTTATGCAATAAAATAAACAGCAGTCACAGCCGCTCTCATTCAACATTCACACACACAAATGTACTACATGTAGACACTCATACTTCTCTAAAGTTTAACTAAGAAGTTTCAGTAATTCCTTTGGGGTTTGAGACAACACTCACCTGAAAAACACAGGAAAGAAACAGTGACACAGAGAGACGAGGCTGCTTGAACTGAGTCTTCCATGGCGATGAGGAAAACCCATCCAGACATGCCCCACCACAATCCCTGCTCTAATTCTGCCCCCTAGTGTCCAAACAAGAGAACTCCATCACCTCATGGTCAACAAACCATATCACACAGACATAAATATTCTTTCCTCCAAAAACATATGATGAAATGCAGTTATATTAATACATTATGAGTTAAATGTAAATAATTTATCTCCACAAATGTCCCACTCTGTCAATATGAACCAGTTCTAGAGCTGCTTTGGCTCTAACATCCTGAACACACACTTCACACTGTGGGACAGGTTTGTCTCTGGTCATTTGTAGCCCACAGCAATTAAACAGTTATGCATTCACTTCAGTAGAGCTCAAAATTTAAATTCATGTTTAAAAATGCACTTGAAATAAATTGTTTCATATTTTACATAAAAGCACTCAAAATAAACACACACATTTAAAAATGATAAAGTGGGTCAGATAGCAGAGTCAAGTGGAGGTGCACGGTAGCCAGTGAAATGCTTCATCCACTTCCTGAGTGAAGACCAGCTGGTCAGGTGAGGACAGGTGAGTTTTAATATGTAGTCAGCTGGCTCATGTTTCCGTTAACCATGATGATAATTGGTGCCGTTGTAAACTACGTCGGTTAATTTTTAATTAATTAATTACCTCAAGTTAAATCCTATTGGGTTAGCCTAACAGTGTTAATGGCTTTGAAGTGGTGAGTGAGAATATCTTAGTAAATACTGCTGAGCAGCAGACATTTTCTGACTACATGCTGTGTAAAAGAAACTGTTATTCAATGTGTTCTGAAATACTTTGTGTAAAGTACTGCAGCAGGTGTTCATGTTAAATATTTACTGTTAATGTTGGTATTTCTTTAGCTAATAAAAGTAAATGATGTTCTGAAGATTTGTCAGATTTTAACCGTATATTTAAAGGTGCACCGGTGAGTTAATTTTTTGAGATCTCCCTTATGTATTTGACCTGCAATTGAAATGTAGTAAAAATATCAAATTGCTCACAACTTAGCATCAAGTAATTGTATCTTGACCTTGTCTCAGGTCCCAGAGTGAATACTTTTCAAAATGCCACCCTGCTGAGATCGTGGAGCCGACCTAGAGTGATCCAGAGATTTGTGAAGATTTCAACAGTTTCCAGAGAGAGAAGATGTTCCAGTACTGGATGACGAGCCAAGCCCAGAGAGATACTGAACCACTGGCTTTCAGCAAGGAGACAGCAAACTAGGTAACACTTATGTATTCCTCCTCTTTGTCAAGAATGGTTACACTTTACATTCATCATCACCTGATCGAACTGGTACCACTTCACGGTCGGAAAAATACGAGTTTCCTTGAACGCACCATAACAGTCCTCGTCCCTACGTCACCACATTCACGGCGTTCCTTGGCTGCACACACAGCCCTGCATGCCGTTCTCTCTCCTCATTGGATAAAAACTGTAGGATACGATAAATGTTTTCTCTTCGGCTCAGAGCAGAGCAGAGTGACTGACAGACCCGTGTTTCAGACCAAACACTCTATGTAAGTGATTGCTGTCGGAAGATATAACTATTTAAGACTTATATTAACACAAATATATCACTTACTTCTGCTTTAAGATAGCTAATAAAACAATTTTCAATAAAAGGCCTATTGAGATATATTATAAATACTAATTAAACATTAAAGTGAATCACTCATCTAACGACCCCACAGATTTATTTGTTGAACTATAAACAACCACATGAACTTCACATGTCATTCACATTTTGCACATGGGGAACATGTGGTTTTGGCAATTTTATGTGAATCCTTTTTTACACATGTGATCACATGTGTCAAACCACATGTAGAAAATGGGTTCACGTGGGAGTTCACATGTGATTCACATAAAATTGGGCCAAAACCACATGTTTCCCATGTGCAAAATTTTTCACATGTGAAGAATCACATGTTAAAGTTAATGTGGGTTTCCTGTAAGGGACTGATTAAACAACAAAACCAGACTGATGAAATCACAACAACCATGAGATTTGATTTGTTTTTTTTTAAATTTATTACAATATATCGTCAGCCAAGGTTGAAAATGATATTCACATGTAATAGATGGAGACCAGACCTGACTTTTAGACTCACATTAGAGCAAAAAAGACAATAATAAGATATAGTGAGACTTTGAATTTACATAGCCTAAGTGTGAAAGTGTAAAAAGCAAAGGTAAATATTTACTTACCTTACTTTATTTGTTTATTTAGTCGGGACAATGCATATTAATGGACAGTGAGTACCAGAATACCCACTGTAAATACACCGGATTTAGCACATGTGCTAAATTACATCCATAGTCCCCAAAACAATACAACAATTAACATAAAAAAGTCCATAAAGACAAAGGACCAGTAGATAACAGAATAAGTACATTCACATAGTTACAGGAGGGTTGGACACACAAGTAAAGTAAAGTAAAGTAAAGTAAAAGTAAGTGTAAAAGTGTAAAAAGCAAAGGTAATATCAAAAATAAATAGTGTTTACTTGTTGGGCAAAGACTAAAACAACGTGGCGCCCTAAGCAGCTGGTAAATCTGTGTATTACAGTGTCCTGTAAGGGACAAACAGTCAAACAGGTTAACTGCCTCACATTAATATGTTACAGTAACTGTCGTCGTATCAACCTGATCTGAAACTCCATCATGGTAAAGGAACACTGAATAATGTGGAAATGAGCTGCAGTTCTTCACCACACCACAAGATGGAGCTGGTTAGTCAGAATGAATGAAGAAGAAAACAGGAGGAGGAGGAGGAGGAGGAGGAGGAGGAGGAGGAGCAGAGAGTGTGTAGAGGATCAGATGAGTCCAGAGACAGTGATGATCTCTGTCAGGTCCAGAACACACAGGGAGGATGGTGGACTGGACTCTGTGAGAGACAGTGGAGCTGCTCTCAGATCAGTTCAGGAGGTTCAGGACTACTTGGTTCCCCAGCTGAGAAGTGAAGCAGAGGACAGAGGTGATGGATCAGTGATCGTCTCTCTCTGCTCTGATTGGCTGACTGTTGTCTCTCTCTGCTCTGATTGGCCGACTGTTGTCTCTCTCTGCTCTGATTGGCTGACTGTTGTCTCTCTGCTCTGATTGGCTGACTGTTGTCTCTCTCTGCTCTGATTGGCCGACTGTTGTCTCTCTCTGCTCTGATTGGCTGACTGTTGTCTCTCTGCTCTGATTGGCTGACTGTTGACTCTCTCTCTGCTCTGATTGGCCGACTGTTGTCTCTCTCTGCTCTTATTGGCTGACTGTTGTCTCTCTGCTGTGATTGGCTGACTGTTGTCTCTCTCTCTCTGCTCTGATTGGCCGACTGTTGTCTCTCTCTGCTCTTATTGGCTGACTGTTGTCTCTCTGCTCTGATTGGCTGACTGTTGTCTCTCTCTCTGCTCTGATTGGCTGACTGTTGTCTCTCTCTGTTCTGATTGGCTGACTGTTGTCTCTCTCTGCTCTGATTGGCTGACTGTTGTCTCTCTCTGTTCTGATTGGCTGACTGTTGTCTCTCTCTGCTCTAATTGGCTGACTGTTGTCTCTCTCTCTCTGCTCTGATTGGCTGACAGTTGCCTCTCTGCTCTGATTGGCTGACTGTTGCCTCTCTCTGCTCTGATTGGCTGACTGTTGTCTCTCTGCTCTGATTGGCTGACTGTTGTCTCTCTCTGCTCTGATTGGCTGACTGTTGCCTCTCTCTGCTCTGCTTGGCTGACTGTTGTCTCTCTGCTCTGATTGGCTGACTGTTGTCTCTCTGCTCTGATTGGCTGACTGTTGCCTCTCTCTGCTCTGATTGGCTGACTGTTGTCTCTCTCTGCTCTGATTGGCTGACTGTTGTCTCTCTCTGTTCTGATTGGCTGACTGTTGTCTCTCTCTGCTCTAATTGGCTGACTGTTGTCTCTCTCTCTCTGCTCTGATTGGCTGACAGTTGCCTCTCTGCTCTGATTGGCTGACTGTTGCCTCTCTCTGCTCTGATTGGCTGACTGTTGTCTCTCTGCTCTGATTGGCTGACTGTTGTCTCTCTCTGCTCTGATTGGCTGACTGTTGCCTCTCTCTGCTCTGCTTGGCTGACTGTTGTCTCTCTGCTCTGATCTGTTATTGTCTCACACTGACTTTAGTCCAATAGTGCTGAAAGCAGCACAGAATGACTCCGCCCCCCTACTGACCTCACAGTCTCCAGTCTACAGTCTGGACTCTTCACTAGATCATCCAGATCCTTCACGTCTGAAGACTTCAGGTTGTTGTTGTAGCTCAGGTCCAGGTGTCTCAGGTGGGAGGGGTTGGACTTCAGAGCTGAGACCAGAGAAGAACAGCTGATCTCTGACAAACTGCAGCTGATCAATCTGAATAAAGAATAAAAGAAGAAGATAAATTCATTGATGATCAGAAAGAAGAGTTTTTTCTTCAACAGGTGAATTTCAGTGTCTTTGTCCAAACATGAGTTGTGAGGATCTTGTGCACATTGTTGTGATAGAGATGAAGTGAGTTGATGAGCTGATACTGGACATTTTCTCCAGAGTTTCTAGAAAACATGAGTCGTCTGATTGAGAGAAATACGAGTGTGTGTGAAGGTTGAACTGAAGTGAACAGACATTCATGACCACTGAGTGAAATGAGCTGAAACTGAAGAATCATTCTCACACAACAACAACTTAAGATATTCAACAACCACTATTTCAAATGTCATTCATCAATTCAATCAAAGTCAATGATTCAAGTTCTGAGTGAAGATCAATCAGGTTCAGTTGTGGATCAAAGATCTAAGATCTACAACAGTAACAGTCAGTGAACTGACCTCAGAGTCTCCAGTCTACAGTCTGGACTCTCCAGAAAACCACTCAGATCCTTCACTCCTGAATCCTGCAGCTCGTTTCCACTCAGGTCCAGGTGTCTCAGGTGGGAGGGGTTGGACTTCAGAGCTGAGACCAGAGAAGAACAGCTGATCTCTGACAACCTGCAGTTCCTCAATCTGAATAAAGAATAAAAGAAGAAGATTAATTCATTGATAACTGATCAGATGTGTCCTGATCAATAATCAATAGAGGGACTTTGTCCTTGTGTTCTTGTGGATCTTCATCATGTGGCCTTCTACACACATCATCCACATGTCAGCACAGATTCATCAGCTGCTGCTGACCTCAGCTCAGTCTGTCAATATACAATCAATATCTGATCAATACATGTTGGACTAAACACTGACTACAACTCTCTGGTTTAGAGATTCTGATTCTTTTAGACAGATTTATATTTGTACCATTTCATGTCACTAACTTTGTATTTTTATTCTTATCTGTAATTATTATTATTATCAATAACTTTATTGATCAACTGGTATCAGGGTTAAATCAATAAACTAACAGCACAGGGGTCAATGACGTGATGAAACCCAGTGTCAAGTGGTGTAACTTTGATTTTTGATAAAAATCTTTTTTGTTTTTAGGACATGTCCTGCTCAAGATGCATTAAAATCTAAATATAGAAACACAGAAAAAATCCATTTCAGTTTAATGTTTTCAGAAGAAAGTATATTTTTATAAGTTCACTTTAATCCACTGTAGGTGGATCAGATACAACAGTCAGTGAACTGACCTCAGAGTCTCCAGTCTACAGTCTGGACTCTCCAGAAAACCACTCAGATCCTTCACTCCTGAATCCTGCAGGTTCTGGTTGTAGCTCAGGTCCAGGTGTCTCAGGTGGGAGGGGTTGGACTTCAGAGCTGAGCCCAGTGAAGAACAGCTGATCTCTGACAAACTGCAGCCATCCAATCTGAATAAAGAATAAAAGAAGAATATGAATTCATTGATAACTGATCAGGTGAAGATTCTCTGTTATTATTATTGTTATTAATAACCTCCACTAAGGATTTTCATAGTTGAATCTGATTGGTCAGATTTTAGTCGACTAATTGTAGAATCATGTTGTTTTTTCCTCATTGATTCATGATCTCATTCGTGTCTTTTTCTGGAGAAAAGAGTTAAAACAGCTGAATAAACTAATTATTCAGGTGGCATCAGATAACAGGACATTCTCCATCCGTCCTTTTCCTGATCTCACTGAGTACGAGTGTGTGCTGTGAATTAACGAGTGTGTGCTGTGAATGAACGAGTGTGTGCTGTGAATTAACGAGTGTGTGTGGAGAATGAAAACGTGGAGTCTCGTTGTGAGGACAAGATATGAGCATCAGTGCTGGTTCAGACGGGTCAGGGGTCGAGGCTTCACAGCACCATGGTGGTGGTGTTGTTGTTGTAAAAATCTGAATAAACAGGAAAATAAATCTGGACAACTCTGTGTTTCTGGACACATTTTATATCATTTGTCACAGATTATTTAGAAGAAGAGTTTTTTGTTTCTAGGACATGTCCTGCTCAAGATGCATTAAAATCTAAATATAGAAACAGAAAAAATCTATTTCAATTTAATGTTTTCAGAAGAAAGTATATATTTATAAGTTCACTTTAATCAGATACAACAGTCAGTGAACTGACCTCAGAGTATCCAGTCTACAGTCTGGACTCTCCAGAAAACCACTCAGATCCTTCACTCCTGAATCCTGCAGGTCGTTCCAGCCCAGGTCCAGGTGTCTTAGGTGGGAGGGGTTGGACTTCAGAGCTGAGACCAGAGAAGAACAGCTGATCTCTGACAAACTGCAGTAGTCCAATCTGAATAAAGAATAAAAGCAGTGAGTTGAGGACAAAGCTCCTTGTTGACAGCGTTCAGTGTCTCATCATCTGTTCAGAGCTGAAGAAGCTGAAGAAAGAACAAGTTTAGAAAATCAAAGTCCAACAGCTGAAGCAACAGGAAGCAGTTTAAACAGTGACAGAGAAAAAACAGCTCATTAATATTCATGAGAAGCTGCTGCTGCTTCAACACAGACGCAGTGACTCCGCCTCTTCACCTGTCAGCTCCACCTGTGGCTCCATCCAGACAAACTCAGGTTGTGCAGCCACATTTCTCAGAGACTCTGTCACTGAGCTCCTTCTCACTCCAACAGCTCATCTGCACTCATACAGTGTGCGTCATAGTGCGCGTGTGCGTAGCGATACGCCGCTTCAATGGCCATTGGCCCCCCTACTTCACGGCCCTGCCCTGCTCTGCCGGTCGCTGATCACCATAGGCCGCTATCCCGGTTTCAATAATTCCCCCGGTCCTACCCACATCAAATGAAATAAACCAATAAAACATAAGCTAGAAGAATCTTTCATTTTAAATCAAATCTAATAGGCTACTCTGTCTGTAGTGCTAAATAGTCCAAATTCAAGTCTCTCCGGCCATATGGTGCCCACGTGAATGCACAGCTGAGCGGAGCTTCTCCAGCTTCCGTCGTCCTCCCTCCGCTTATTATTGTCACCTTCACCTTCGTCACCTTCTCATCCTGTAGGCTTCATCCACAAACACTGTGGACCTAGTGCACCATCTCAGAAAGTGCAACTTCTGCTCTGCCAGTGAGCGAAGGGAAGTTTACTTTGAAAAAATGCGAGGAAAAGATGAATTAACCTGACGTGTTAATTGCCTAGTTCAGATTTGGTGATATGCCTTTAGTTATTATCAATTCCAGGTGTTTTACAGTTGTTACAGTTGTTTCACCTGGAGATGACGTAGCCTACACACCCACAGAGACAGGTGATGAACCGGACTACAACGGCGAGAGATTTCTGACGTTACGTAATTCAATAATCAATATTAACGAGGGCGAGTATGTGTCTGCTTATTTCCAGAGTCCGGCTGCATCAGGTCCAGGCTTCAACACCTGCGGTTCGGACCGGGTCGGGTCGTTGAGAACCTAGCAGTTTATAGAAACTGCTCAAACGGGCTTTAAGAGGTGTAGTATTCACAACATTTTATTTACTCAAACCTGCAGCCAGACCAGCACAGGAGACCGGAGTACAGGGCTTTCTTTTTTTTTCTTCTTTTTTTTGATAAATTACGGTAGGCATGATGGTCTGGGAGACGCTGGCGGAGGAGGGGGGGGATTACGCATTATGCTGGTGTTACGCATCACGGCCGGACGCTACAATATGACTATTGCACCGACAGTGAGTGTGTAAATCTATGCCCCGTAACAACCCAACCTCCATGGCCCCCCCACCTCTAAAATGAATCCGGCGCCGCTGGAACGACGTGGTCAGCTTTTCTCCGTGGGCGTTTTGAAAGTGTGTGAAGCAGGTTGTTGGTGGCGAGCCCGTCCACAGCAGCTCATCACTCAGCTTCTGTGCTGCTGCTCTGCTCTGCTAACACACTGACTGTGTTCAACAGCTCACACAAGCCCACGTTCAAGAAGCTCAGCTGTCACTTTGAGCTGCTTCTGACTCCTGCCCTCAGCCAAGCACTGA
Source organism: Trachurus japonicus (assembly GCF_045865225.1). Lineage (NCBI taxonomy): Eukaryota > Metazoa > Chordata > Actinopteri > Carangiformes > Carangidae > Trachurus > Trachurus japonicus. The sequence goes on along the minus strand of NC_140914.1, from coordinate 3,180,244 downwards.
GTCAACACTCTGAGCCTGAGCCGCCACATGAAGCAACAACCTTCAGCCCATCTTGGTGAGCCTTGTAATGGGAAATTTTGGTGTAACCCATTGTATGCTTTACAATGGTTGTATAACCATGTTAATTAAGTGAACTTCCTTTCACCTTGTGGAAAGTGGTACTCAGCTAATCCTTTTCTGATACCTGTATGACATACACCAGACACAAATCACTGAATCCACACAGAGCAGGTTAAAGGTCAGACCAGTGCTCTGTGTTAATTTACAAGGGGAGTTGTGTCCTGGCGGTGAAGCCAGGCACAGCTACCAGTGCCATATATTTTGTCTGCTGTTCAATGTGTTTTGGGAACTATAAAGATAGCGCCCTGAGAACGTCTTCGGCCACTCACTCACTGACTGTACTCCTGTTCGGTTGTGTGTGTGACTCCATTCATGAATGCCTTTTATTAAAACTCAAGAAAGACAGCGGACGTGTTCAGTCATCCTTTTTTAAATACTTTATAGAAGGAACAACATTTTTTGCCACCACAGCCTCCAAACAAACCAGCTGAGCCTCAGAGGAGTCAGAGAAGGTGAGCAGTTTGTGAGGATGTGTGGAGACATGGAAATGGACATGGAAAAGTGACGCAGGACTAAAAGCTTGTTTCAAATAAGGAAGAAGGAGCCGGTGAGCTTTTGTTTGTGTGGGTTTTAGTATTTAGTGGATCAACCAGTTAAATTCATATTGAAATGTGTGTATTTAAAAGTAGTAAATCACGGTATCAAATTCAGGTTAAAATGTCTATTAAAAAATCATGTTAAAATGTCATATATTTAAAATCATGTAGGTTTAAAAGTAGTTAAAAATGTAGTGTATTTTAAAAGACTTTAAAAGGTTAAAATGTTAAAAGTATGGATTGTGCGTGTTTATAGGAGGTTAAAGCTGCTAAGGTTAAAGGTTAAAATTATCATTGAGTGATAAACATGTCTTTATTTCATTTTTGGTTGCTTTAAGTATGGGTTTTCTACATATTCTTCAGATTAATTTCTAGTAGTTTAAGATTAAGTTTAAAATTAATTATTTGATCTTGTGTTATGTTGATTTATTATTTTTTCTTGATCTATTTGTGTTTGTGTTGTGTGTGTTTGGGTTTTTCACCTGACCATGACGACTTTTCAAAATAAAAGAAAGAAAAGAAAGAATTGATTCCTGGTCAATGAGTGAAGTCCAGTTGAAATCTTCTGAAGCAAACTGCCCTTTCAAGTGGGGGAAACTTGACAGCCATGCTCTTCACTTCCTGCTTCACACTCCAGCCTCTCCCAGCCAGTTGAGCTACCAGGGAGCAGACTTTAGCTGCCAACAGCTCCCTACAGCCAGCCTCCACTGGAGCGCAGCTTTCCAGCCTCCTCTGCCTCTGCTGCCAGCTCTGTGGATCTCAGCTGCTTCCTCTCATGCTTCCTCCCATGGTTCTGTCAGCTCCACAACATCCACCAGCTGCTGTGTTTCTGACCACAACTCAACATCTGCTCTCAGATCAGTGCTGCACGTTGCTTCAACAACAAGTGTCTGAGTTGAAAACAACAGTTGTAGAAGCTGAGCTGCTCTCACCTTCTTCTCTCTGGACTCATCTCAACTGTTTTCTCTCTTCAGCTTCTTGAGAAAAATCCTCACACACAAATCCTGACATGTATGATCCAATGAGAAGCTGAAGCTTCAAACAACTACAACAGCTCCAGTCAGTGAACTCACCTCAGAGTCTCCAGTCTACAGTTTGGACTCTCCAGTCCAGCACACAGAAGCTTCACTGATGAATCACCCAGGTAGTTCTCACTCAGGTTCAGGAGTCTCAGGTGGGAGGGGCTGGACTTCAGAGCTGAGGCAACGACTTCACAGTGAATCTCTGAGAGTCCACAATGAACAAGTCTGTGATTAGAGAAGAAACAAAATGTGTGAGAGTAAAATCAGACAATTTGTACTAAACACACACAACATGTCATCATGTGATCAACATGTGCTCTTCACACTCTGGTTCAGTTCATCTTCTCTCTTTGTGTTGGACATGAAACAATAATCCTCATCAGGGCTGGGCTGGAAAAACCCATTAATGAGAATCATTTAGCTCTGTGTGTGTGTGTGTGTGTGTGTGTGTGTGTGTGTGTGTGTGTGTGTGTGTGTGTGTGTGTGTGTGTGTGTGTGTGTGTGTGTGTCAGAGGTTGCGCTAGACTTTTTCGTCGCCGGTCATTTTGACTGACGGGGTCATAAAAATTCCGTCATAATCTATTTTTACCGGTCACTTTCATTTTTTAAAAATGATAATAATGCCATCTATAGCATTCAATTTTAATTCATGTTTAATTCATATCAAGTCCAAACAAATTGAACAGAGAATGCTCCGGAGCAGAGTCTGCGTCAGAGTCTAACTGTGGGTCAGTCAGTGAATGCGGGGGTCACTTTCTGCCACTCAACATCTAAATACAACGTTAGATGACATCAGTTTTCTGTCAACAATCAACATGCTAACCCATGTGTTATACCAAAACATCCAAAGGAGCACGTTTTCACATAGGCACCGCATAGTGCACCGGCGTTAGCTCTCTCTCTCTCTCTCTCTCTGTGCCTCTCATCTCTCTTTACGCACGCACGCAGCCATTGCGCATCACTGAAACAACTGAAGCTATAGACCACACAGCCAGATGCAGCACAAATTCAGACAGGACAAAACCCACTCAGCTTTACGTGTTATAAACAATGCCACGGCGGGCAGAATACATTAAAAGAAGGCTTAGCGTTACCTTTAGAAGAGTTGTGCGCGGCGAGTGTGTCCTGCCCCCACCGCTCTACCTGTACCGAGACACACCGCTGTGTAGCTACAGCTACGTAACTTAACAGCTGACTACTGTCGGCCCCTCGGACACTGCAGCTGAATCTCGCCCGTTAAATCATTATCGACCGTCATATTTGCACTGACACGACTCCCATCAACATTTAATCCACTTGAAGGAGTTTGAATACTGCGGGAAGCTTTCTGTCTTCTTCTCTGTTGTTGGTGTTTATGTGTGGCAGCGCTACAGCGCCACACACGCTCCACACAGGCCTAGAGGAGGTACTACAGCGTTTTCTACTGAGCGCACCAGCCAGCTGTGAGGTTTTTTTTTTTTTTTTAATCTAATTCTCACTGTAGTGACATTATATATGTTATATATCGTTATCCACCGCTCCATTTATTGATTATCCGCCGGCTTCATTGTAAACAAATGCACATGGCCAGACAGCCATGGCTGTGAATTGCAATCTGTCAAAATGACGGATGGCCTCAAAATCTTTCCGTCACCGTTTTAAAAAAACGGTCAATGACGGAAAATATCCGGTTAACGCGACCCCTGGTGTGTGTGTTATTGATCATGTCTGGACTCACTCAGCCTTCCTGCAGTTCCTCACAGCTGGGATCAGTCTCATTCGTCCCTGATCTGATGTCTTGTACTTCTCCAGGTCCAACTGGTCCAGAACCTGCTCTGACATCTGCAGCATGTAGGCCAGAGCTGAACACTGGATCTCAGAGAGTTTCTTCTTTGATCTGTTCTCTGACTCCAGGAACTGTTGGATCTCCTGATGAACTGACTGGTCCTTCATCTCCGTCAGACAGTGGAAGATGTTGATGCTTCTGTCAGGAGAGATTTTATCAGTCTTCATCTCCTTGAGGTTGTTGATGGTTCTCTGGATGGTTTCTGGACTGTTGTCTGTCTGACCCAGCAGACCTCCTAACAGCCTCTGGTTGGACTCCAGAGAGAGGCCATGAAGGAAGCGAACAAACAGGTCCAGGTGACCGTTTCTACTGCGGAGGGATTTCTTCATGGCTCTCTGCAGGAAGTCATCCAGGGTTAAATCATCATGTTGTTCTCTCAGGAAGTTCTTGAGGACCTTTCTCTTCCTGTTGGTGAAACAGTGGAACATGTAGACTGCAGCCAGAAACTCCTGAACACTCAGATGAACAAAGCAGTAGACTGTTTTCTGGAAGATCACACTCTCTCTTTTGAAGATCTCAGTACAGAGTCCTGAGTTCACCAAGGCCTCTGTGACATCCAGACCACACTGCTCCAGGTCTTCTTGGTAGAACATGATGTTTCCTTCCTCCAGCTGTTCAAACGCCAGCCTCCCCAGCTTCAGAAGAACTTCCCTGTCGGCCTTCGTCAGCTCCTGTGGACTCCTGTGTGATGACAGAAAGACTGACCGTAGTTTGGAGAGGACAGAGGCCGATGGGCTATTACCTACAAAGAAAAATTTAGTTTTGTTTTAAGATTTGAATAGAGATAAGAGAGATGGATGGATGGATGGATGGATGGATGGATGGATACAGTGTTTCCCACAGGATTTCAGGAGACCATGGCGCGACCGGGGGGGGGGGGGGGGGGGGGTGGTGGTGGTGATGATGATGATGAGTCGTTGGTCCGACGGGGGCGGGGGGGGGGGGCTGAGCAATTAGCGCGATATAGCGCATTTAGCGTGCGCCCCTGTCTGTGTATGTGCAGGCAGAGATCAGAGATGGTGTTTTAAATAACCATGCTAGCGTTTCACCAGCTCTCATCTCCGCCAGTCAGCCTCTCAAACTGTCGCCTCGCTCGCGTGCGGGCGCACCGCACGTAGACACACGTGAGAAAAAAAAATAAAAATAAAAATAAAAATTTCTGTGAGAGACTGTGGCGGGCCCTAACGAGACTGTGGCGGGCCGCCACAGTCTCTTTAATTAATGGGAAACACTGGGATAGATAGATAGATAGATAGATAGATAGATAGATAGATAGATAGATAGATAGATAGATAGATAGATAGATAGATAGATAGATAGATAGATGGCAGCTGATGATCACAAAACTTACAACTTTATCACAAACTCTACATTTTGTAGAGGTCTTAATGTCTAAAGATGTTCTCTTTGATGTAAGAGAAAGATGCTACAGTGGGTACTAGTTTCATTTGGACGGTTTCGGATTTTTTGTAGAGGAGTAATTGTGTTTTCACCAGAAGCTGCAATGTGCACAAACAACCGCCAGGTGGCATCTGTGAGCAGCAGATCGCCTCTATAAGACAGCAGCACGGAGCAGTGAACACGAATGGGGAATGCAATACAGTATCGTTTTTCAATGAGAAAAATGTAACGATGGCAGCTATACGTCTCACTCTCTTTTATCGATCCTCTTGTCAGCTCCAAACACACCCATCTGCACCGCAATTATGGACCACAGCGTGGTTTTCCACACAGCAGTTAATTAACTCAGTGGGCGATGCTGCCGGTGTGTTTTTAAAATGAGCCAACTACTGTACAGTAGTGTTCATTCCCCACCGTGTTTGACTGAGAGTGTAGCTGGATGATTTCTCATGAATGAACGGGCAATAGCCTATGTCACTTTCGGGCTGGGCGATAAAACAGGATATCCTGAAATAACTTTCCCTCGATAGAAATAGGCTACAATATGTGTGGATATAGGTTTCATTCATCCATGTTTTGACAGACAACACAAACAACCAGTGACAGGGACGGACTGGCCATAGGGAAATATGGGCAAATGCCACAGCAGCCGCGACCGAAGATGCAGCCGTGCTGATGTGACCGCAAAAAAAAAGGTCAGACGGGGTCAGCTGGTTTACAGCCGGCCGACTCTGAAACACTCGAGACACAATAACATTAGTAACGCAAGAAAGGTATAGTTCACTTAGTAGAGCAGCTCTCACTGTAAGCAAAGATTTTATTTCAGTCTGGGATGCCAACGTGCAGTTTTACAATGCATTTTCTCTTATCATCATTATTATGATCACTGATATAGCCTATATGTGCGGCTATATATACCGTATGTGTGTGTTTGTGTAATGCAGGGGTGCTTTAAAAAAACACAGTTGTCTGGACAGCAGGCATTTTTCTCACAACCGACCTCAAAAGCGAGGGCAGGCCAGGTCCACCGAAGCATCATTCCGGGTGTTGTCTTTGTTGTTACTTTGTTGCTGCTCCACAGAGCGCACATGGCTACTTAATTATGCACGTGCTGACCATATATGGCTGTGCTGATGCATTCTGGGGGTGGAATATGAGGTGTGTTCATGTCTGCACCATTCTTGGGTCCGGTGTGATTTATCAATGGAATATTGCGGAGAGTTGTAATGGTAAATGGTAAATGGTCTGTATTTATATAGCGCTTTTCCATCTGAACGATACCCAAAGCGCTTTACAGTACACATTCACCCATTCACACACACATTCACACACTGACGGCGGAAGCTGCCATGCAAGGCGCGAACCACAACCCATCAGAGGCAAGGTGGGTAAGGTGTCTTGCCCAAGGACACTACGGCAGCAACCGGGACAGAGCGGGATTCGAACCGCCAACCCTCTGATCATTGGACGACCTGCTCTACCACCTGAGCCACTGCCGCAGTTGTGCGCACGCACAGCAGTGTTTCCCACAGAAAAAAAAAATAAATAAATAAATGTGCCCACCTCTCACATGTGTTTACGTGCGGTGCGCCCGCACGCAAGAGAGGCGGCAGGTTGAGAGGCTGACTGGCGGAGATGAGAGATGGTGAAACGCTAGCATGGTTATTAAAAAAAACACCATCTCTGATCTCTACCTGCACATAGACAGACACAGGTTCACATACAGACAGGGGCGCACGGCAAATGATAATAATCTTTAGATAATCTTTATTATGGACTCGAAAAGTGGTCCACTCTCATACACATACACACTTAACATACAAGACAAAACCAAGTAGACAAACAGCCAAACAATTAATATAAAATACAGTAATTTGTCACTGTTAGTTTAAAAGAAACGGTGCAAACTATTGTGCCAGTGCTTGCGAAGCCTGGATGTGAGCCGATATCCCATCATGGGTAGGGATGGGAATCGAAAACCGGTTCCTCTTCGGAACCGGTTCCAACTTGGATCAATTCCTGGAATCGTGTGCGTGTCTGCTTTAACGATTCCCTTATCGATTCCGTTTGGTTCAGAAACTCGCGCATTTGCTAAGAAAAACAAACAAACAACACACGCTGTGTTCGAGTCAGAACAAAGAAAACACGGTGTGGAGGCAGAAGCCTCAGTCTGGGGGTTGAGTGGTGTGACAGCATCGCCTGTGCACCTGTGTGTGTAACCCGGCCGACACTGTGTAGTGGACACGTGGGCTGCTCTCACGTCAAGAGTTGATGTCGCTGTTTACTGGATTGTTATTTTTGCGACCCCCCCCCCCCCGCGCGACCCGACGCCAGGGCCAGTGTGTTCCTGGCTTTGGTTGATCAGCTCCAGGTGTTTTACAGCTGTTCTAGAGCCGATCGCTAGGTTACACAGGGCCCACAAAGACCCGTTATTCTACCGGACTGAACGAGAGATTAATGACGTTACGTTACGTTAAAATCTTCATTATAAATGAGGGTGCTTAGTGTTTATATCCACGTGTCACCGTTTGTTCTCCCTAAATAAAGTTAGTGGCATGTCTGCTCGTAGCCACGTGAAATGGTGCACCCTGTGTCTTTCTCTCGCGCGCTCTCTCTCTTTCGCTCGCTCACTCGCTCACTTCGCATAAAAACGAACGTTATGAAAACAATAGCCTAATTAGTGAGAAGAATACAGCTGCGTGAAAACCATCAAATGGAAACAGATAAGTTTGTTATGATTAGATGTTATTACATGTTTGACCGCTAGGCGGCAGTACTGGTTAGTAGTCAGCTTACCGTACCATATAACGGAGTAGAGCAAGACTGCATGGAGCCACATGTATGTTGTTGAGAACGTGAGACATTAAACTAAGTTACTTGCTATCAACACGGCCTCATCCTTGGAACACGAACATGACATGGTACCAGGAGTAAACTCGAATGGGCGACATGGATTTAAAACCACCGGAAAGTTTGAAACTAACGGGGAATGTCGACGAGAACTGGCGCACCTTCAAACAGCGGTTTCACCTTTATGTTGCTGCTACGGGACTCGAGGCAGAGCCGGAGGCAAGAAAGGTAGCGCTGCTGCTAACAATAGCAGGGCCACAGGCCATAGAAGTATTTAACACGTTCGTGTTTGACAGTCCTGAAGATAATGAAAAGTTGGATGTAGTGCTTAGCAAGTTTGATGCTCACTGTTCTCCGAAGAAGAACGAGACGTACGAGAGGTACGTGTTTCGGTCTCGTACACAGCGGCAGCATGAGCCCTTTGATAGCTTCCTGACGGACTTGCGGCTAAAGGCGCAGTCCTGCAACTTCGGAACGCTGACGGACTCCATGGTCCGGGACCAGATCGTTTACGGCATGGAGGATAAAAAGGTCAGAGAGAGGCTACTACGGGAGATGGAGCTGACGCTGGCAGGAGCCATTAAGATCTGCCAGGCCAGTGAGCTGTCCCAAAGGCACGTGAGGACGTTCAGCGAGATGTCTGCAGTCGCCTCGGCGCAGAGCGACAGCGCGGCAGCGGTTGGAGCAGTGTCGTATCAGGGGAGACGGCGCACACAGACCCGGCCTGCACAGCAGGAGGACGTGATGATAAACTGCAAGCGCTGCGGCTCACAGCACAAGCCTAGACAGTGTCCAGCGTTTGGTAAGCAATGCTCCAGTTGCCAAGGCAAGAATCATTTTGCTAAACAATGCTTCTCCAAACGGAAAGAGTGGAAGAAAGAAAAAACTGTAAACGTAATAGACGAGCCTGATCTAAGTGACACGTTCTTTGTTGGAATGGTGAATTGTGAAAGTGAACAAATAAATAAACCAGACAATGTAAATGATGTCACTACAGAAGATAAGTGGATAGCTCCTCTAATGATAAATGGGACTGTAGTCACCATGAGATTGGACACTGGTGCGAAAGCAAATCTCATAAGCATGTGTGATGTGAAGGCAATGAAAAATAAGCCACAAATAAAAAGAAAAGAATCTGGACTGAAAGACTACAATGGGCGGCCAATCAAATGTTTGGGCACATGCAGGTTGAGTGTCACAGTTAAAGGAAAAGTGCACCACCTATCCTTCTTTGTTGTGAATGAGGGACGGGAATCACTTCTGGGTGACAGAGCCTGTGAAGAACTGGGGCTTGTGGAAAGAGTGTATCAACTGATATATACTCCAGGTAAACACCTAGTCCTTGCTGATGCCCTATCCAGAGCAACTACAGGCGACAGTGTGAGTGCGACGGACGAGGACATACAGTGTCACGTGAACATGGTGTCGGCTACACTGCCTGTGTCTGACACAAAGTCAAGACAAATAGCGGAGGCTACAGCAAAGGATGCTGAGCTACAGCATGTCATGAAGAACATGGATGAGGGATGGCCAGCTGGTTCGTGTCCACAATTTTACCATGTCAGAGGTGAGCTTAGTACTGTGGATGGTCTGCTGTTGAAAGAGGGCAGGATTGTTATTCCACGGGCTTTGAGAATGGACATGTTGCACAGGATACATGAAGGCCATCTCGGCATCGAAAAGTGCAAAAGGAGGGCGAGAGACACGGTTTTCTGGCCCGGACTGAACAAAGACATTGAAACACTTATAAGTAAATGTGAAACATGCCAGAAACACAGGAACAAGCAGAGCAAAGAGCCTATGGTGGTAGCTGAGGTGCCAACAGCACCATGGCACAAAGTAGGAATGGACTTGTTTCATCTCAGAGGTAAAGACTATTTAGTGGTAATGAATTACTACTCAAACTTCCCTGAGATGGCGCTACTAACAAGCTCAACATCAACTTGTGTCATAACACATGCTAAATCTATCTTCGCCAGGCATGGTATCCCACACACCGTGGTGAGCGACAATGGCCCCTGCTTCAGCAGCAAAGAATGGCAGAAGTTTGCAGTGCAATATGATTTCAAGCATGTGACGTCAAGCCCACACTATGCACAGTCCAACGGGCAAGCTGAAAAAGGAGTTCACATTCTCAAGCAACTCCTAAAGAAAGCAGCTGACAGTGACTCGGATCCGTATCTGGCTTTATTGAGCTACAGAGCCTCACCTCTTCAGTGCGGCCTATCACCAGCTGAACTGCTGATGAAGAGGAAGCTACGAACAACTTTGCCGAGTCATCAAAACGACAAATTAAAGCAAAAGAATCACTCAAAGATTGAACATAAGCTACGACAACAGAAAATGATGCAAAAGTCATTCTATGACAGAACAACCAAGCATCTCCCTCCACTGACTGCCAACAACACAGTCAGGATTGAGGATGCTGATGGATGGAGTACAAAAGCAACTGTCCTGCAAGAAGTTGCTCCACGATCGTACACGGTGAAAACTGATGATGGACAAATCCTCAGACGCAATCGTCGCAGTCTATTAAAGACTCCTCAAGGGACTGTTGGTGAGCTCAGTGTAACCTGTGGTGAATCTCAGGTAATTCCCACACCTGCTATGGACTGTAACACTGACTCTCACACACCTACTCCAAGTGAACCTGAGTTAAGAAGGTCCACAAGAGAAATCAGAAAGCCTGATAGACTGAACTTATAAACAAAGAAAATTCAATATGCATGATAAAGATGTTGAACAAAATGTATACTGATTGATGTTGTGAATGTGTTCTAAATGGTCTAGTGTTGGCTTAGATGTGAGTTATGCAATCTGATATAAACTGTTTATACTGCTTATGTGTTGCAGAGTTATGCTGAATGTGAAATGGTTGAAATAACTGACACAGCTAATGTGATGATTCATGTTAATGCATTTTACCTTAGAAAAGGGGGGATGTTATGATTAGATGTTATTACATGTTTGACCGCTAGGCGGCAGTACTGGTTAGTAGTCAGCTTACCGTACCATATAACGGAGTAGAGCAAGACTGCATGGAGCCACATGTATGTTGTTGAGAACGTGAGACATTAAACTAAGTTACTTGCTATCAACACGGCCTCATCCTTGGAACACGAACATGACAAAGTTAAGACAGTTACATTCCTCCTGTGAGCACAGCTGGCCCACAGCCACAGTGGTCTAGTGTTAATGTCTCTGTAAGTACTCAAATTATAGACCAATATCCATTTTGCCCTGTTTGGCCAAAGTACTTGAAAGAATTGTGTACAATAGACTAATAGAGTATTTAAATGAATCCAATCTCCTCTATTCTCATCAATATGGATTTAGAGAAAAACACTCCACTGCGATGGCTCTGGTTCAACTAATTGATAGATTTTCAACGGCATTGGATAATAATGAATTTACTATTGGGGTTTTTATAGACCTGTCCAAAGCCTTCGATACCGTTGATCATAGTCTTCTGGTTAAAAAATTGCAGATGTATGGTATTGGGGAAATTGAGCTTCAATGGTTCTGTGACTATCTGAACAACCGTAAACAGTTTGTTTCTTGGAATGGTTTTGATTCTAGCTATAGGAAGTTAACATGTGGTTTGCCGCAAGGATCCATTCTTGGTCCTTTGCTTTTTATTATTTATGTAAATGATTTATATCTGGTTTCAAAAAGCATGTTTTTTGTCAATTTTGCTGATGATACGAATATGTTTATGTCGAATCGAAGTTATGAAGACCTAATTACTCAAACAAATGTTGAACTTACAAAAGTTAATCTTTGGTTCCAAAAAAATAAATTATCTCTAAATATTAAAAAAACTTCATACATGTTAGTCATACCAAAAAATAAGAAAAAGATTCCTTATGATAAAGATGTCTACATATTCAATCATTCTCTTATTAGAGTGCAATATGCCAAGTTTCGGGGTATTTATATTGATGTCATAATGTCATAATGTCAATTTATTTATATAGCACATTTCATATGGCAAGCATAAACTCAATGTGCTTCACGATTTCATATTGATGAAAAATTAAATTGGAAAAAACATGTATCATTCATCTGTAACAAAGTTGCCAAGAATATTGGTGTCATCAGCAGGATAAGACATGTTTTACCCAGAAAAATCCTTATATCACTTTATTATACTTTAATATATCCTTTTCTCACTTATTGCAATCTTGTATGGGCAAGCACTTACAAAACAAACCTCAAACACCTTGTTACTTTACAGAAACGATTTGTTAGAATGGTTACATACTCTGAGCCGCTTGCAAGTTCAGGTCCACTGTTTCAAGAACTTAATTTCATGAATGTTTATGATATCAATGTGTATCAGATTTGTTTATTTGTGTTTCAGCATAGAATGAATATTTTACCTTGTAGTTTCTCTCACATATTTATGTCCAACAACCAAATCCATAGCTACCAGACACGAAACTCTTCCAACCTCCACACTGCCTTCTTTAGAACTGCTCTTGGTCAATTTTCAATTCGTTATCAAGGTCCACGTCTCTGGAATCAACTACCTGACTATCTGAAAAAAATTATTAACTTAACATCATTTAAAAAGGCTCTCAAAAAGTACCTCATCAGTCAAACCATGTATCATCAAACATAAGATAATTATTGTTGTGTTTTTTCCTCTGTCTCTCTCTCTCTCTCTCTCTCTCTCTCTAAATAAATAAATAAATAAATAAAAAATAAAATAAAAAAAATAAAAACCTGTGCAGGCAGGTCGGTCCTATCTACTTTTTTAATGTTAGAGTCATTAATGCAGTGTTTTCAACCTTGGGGTTGGGACCCCATGTGGGGTCGCCTGGAATTCAAATGAGATCTCCTTAAATGTCTGGTTGGGAACCACTGCATTAATGCAAACAAACCCATTTCTCTTTTATTCCCTCACCCAATGAGAATCGATAAGAGAATCGATAAGGAATTGAATCGATAAGCAATATCGATAATGGAATCGGAATCGCTAAATTCTTATCAATACCCATCCCTAATCATCGGGCAGGTTAAGGCCTTGATAACACAGTTATCAGATAGGTCCAAACGACACATGAAATTGAACATCAGCTTGCGCAACAATGCCGGACAAGTTGGTACATTAGATGCAGCTGCAGCGCTATTAAACTAGAGCAACAGCAACTCTCATATTTAAATTGTGTTTTATATTGATTTCATATATTTCACTGATTGCAATTAGGCTATAGAATGCTAGTGTGTGTTTTATTGAAAGCGAGGCTGGGTGAAAATCGATACAGTGTGGTTTATATGCAGCGGTCTGTAGGACCAGCTTAATAGACACATCAGCGACACATTAGCACCTTCATCTCTGATCAATAGGTGTGCTTGTGGATACTTCAGCCTTGCCCCCCACAGAACTTCACACAGCTGTTCAGTCAGCTTTGAACAGAAAAACCGGTTCTTACAGTAGCTACCTCTCCTCACACTTTTCATAACCCGGAGGACAAAACTGTAGGCTTCATTGTTTCGTTTCATTTCGTTAAAGCAGAAGTAAGTGATATATTTGTGTTAAAGCAGATATCAGTGGAATGTTTTTGTTAATATAAGTCCTAAATAGTCCTATTTTCCGTCAGCAATCACTTACATGAAGTATTTCAGCCTAAACACGAGTCTCTCCGTCACTCTGCTCTGCTGTAACCCGAGGAGAAAATTTTCCTTGTGGGATACAAGTGTTATCCAATGAGGAGAGAGAACGGCATGAAGGGCTGTGTGTGCAGCCAAGGGATGCGCGTGAATGTGGTGACGTAGCACGAGGACCAATTGATGCCTGACAAGGGCGGGGGCTGCTAACTCATGGTGCGTTCAAGGAAACTCGTACTTTGTGTTTTTCCTTCCTGTGAAGTCATACCAGTTCGATCTGGTACGAGTTCACGGGTCGGAAGTTACGAGTGGCCGTTATAGGGAACTTTCACAGACAACAGGACGGTAAAAACACGAGCTACGGGTTACCTGGAACGCTACCAAGTCGTAGTTGTGACTTGAAGCTGTAACTTACGGTTTCAAAAGCCTGCCTTGAACACAGCATTAGCCGAAACGGCCGTGCCGATGATATCTGCTTTAATCTAAGTCTTAAATAGTTATATCTTCCGACAGCAATCACTTCTATAGAGTGTTTGGACCGAAACACAGGTCTGTCAGTCACTCTGCTCTGCTCTGAGCCGAGGAGAAAACATTTATCGTATCCTACAGTTTTTATCCAATGAGGAGAGAGAACGGCATGCAGGGCTGTGTGTGCAGCCAAGGGACGCCGTGAATGTGGCGACGTAGGGACGAGGACTGTTATGGTGCGTTCAAGGAAACTCATAACTCCTGTTTTTCCGACCTGTGAAGTTGTACCAGTTTGATCTGGTCCGAGTTCACGGGTCAGAAGTTACGAGTGGCCGTTATAGTGACTTTCACCGGTAAAACAGGTCGGAGAAACACGAGTGGGTTGCCTGGAACGCTACAAAGTCGTAAGTTGTGACTTGAAGCTGTAATTACGATTTCAAAAACCTGCCTGGAACGCAGCATTAGCGAAAACGACCGGATCGCTCACTTCTGCTTTAAGAGAAAATCATCCCTGAATTATGGAACTAAAAATAAAATAGGCCTATCTTTAAAAAAAGATCCTATGATATTTAGCCCAATTGCATTATTTTTATTCAAATGTGACTGAGACCTTTATCTAGGCTACCTAAACAGAGGGTAACATGAATACGTATCCTGTTTTGTATTTTTCTGGAAACTGTTACATTATGTAACGTGACCGCGGCACCCCCCCCCCCCCCCCCCCCTCCCGAATTGGGCACATTATGATAAATATAACTGTGGATGAAAACAATAATTGAAGAAAAAAATAAGCTATTGTCGGCCCGAGGAAATCGAATGTTTCATTTGTGTAAGTTGTAAGCTTCAGAAACCATCACACATGGAAAAGTCACGGACTGAGAGACCTGTAGTTTTAATGTAAACAAAGTCATTTACGTAAGAAAAACACAAACGTCTGTGTGAGACCATCTGGGTGGTTCTAGTGTTAAAGGGATAGTTCACCCTAGAATGATATTTCGCTCATTATCTACTCACCCTCATGTGGACTAAGGGCTGGAAGAATTTTCAGAGTCCACCGTCCCTTCTCTGAGTTACAGGGGGTCTTGGCGTAGCAGTGCGTGTCCATATAACGGTTGCAAAGGGACACCAGAGCTCTTCGTAAAAAAACACACACAAAAAAACATCCAAATACCTCCATGATGCTCGTATGTAATGTCCGTCTTGTGCTGAAGCCCCAAATTGCGTAATTGTCCCGAAAAAAATTAAATAAGTCTATATTTTAAGCTTGTTTGTAGCGGAAGCTTCTCGAAGCTCCTCTTCCTGGTCCGTCCAAATCTCGTGTGATTTGCGCCGGCGTCAGTGCGGTTACTGCAAATCACGCGAGATTTGGACGGACCAGGAAGAGGAGCTTCGAGAAGCTTCCGCTACAAACAAGCTTAAAATATAGACTTATTTAATTTTTTTCGGGACAATTATGCAATTTGGGGCTTCAGCACAAGACGGACATTACATACGAGCATCATGGAGGTATTTGGATGTTTTTTTGTGTGTGTTTTTTTACGAAGAGCTCTGGTGTCCCTTTGCAACCGTTATATGGACATGCACTGCTATGCCGAGACCCCCTGTAACTCAGAGAAGGGACGGTGGACTCTGAAAATTCTTCCAGCCCTTAGTCAACATGAGGGTGAGTAGATAATGAGCGAAATATCATTCTAGGGTGAACTATCCCTTTAACATTAGCCTAATGAAGAATGAAGAAAACACGTTACAAATGAACTATGACCGAATTGACAGCAGAAACAGTGTGCACTTATCTCAAGGAAATTTAAATCGAATGCAACTGTAACTTGTAATCCAAGAGGCTTCAGCCTCTTGGATGAGAGGTGAAACGTCTTCCTAGACGAATAACCAAGTCCAGTTGCATTCGGTTTAAATTTCCTTGAGTATTTCAAAGGAGGTAACTATGACCGGGTGTCCGGGACAAATGAGAATATTCACACACGCCAGCCGGAGTCACTCGCAACAATGTAGCTTTCCCTCGATTAAAGTAGTTCTGTCATCTCCCACTTTGTACCGGATAAGAGACAGCACCCGACAGATATGCTAAATGTTTGGATGCAACAAAGTCACTGTTAACAAAATCAGCATCTAATCTGTCCCTTCAAGAGCAGCTGCTGACAGATGTGCATTATTGCTCCGCTCGTGAGTCCAGCAGCATCGGGTCCAGGCTGCTGGCACGGACGTAGCGATCGTGGGCTATGAGTGGATTGTTACATTCACCAGAACTTGCAGAACTCAAACTACTCAAACTTGGAGCCAGACCCGGCCAGGCTACAGGAGAGATCAAAAATATGCAGGGGACCCCCAAAAGGCTGAGAACCACTGATCCTGTTTAACGTAGGCTACTGTAACCACTGTGAAACAATAAAAAAACAACATTGATCTGATTGACCGGCGTAGCGGTCCCCCTCTCCATCCACTCTCTAGCTCTCTCGACCACAGCTGCAAATGAAGTAGCCTATGGCCTATGAACAGCGCCACTCTCCATTGCAGCTACGTTGTGGTCAAACGTGGAATTATCCCAAAATCTTTTGAGCTGCATCTCAGTACGATTCTTCCACCTAGTGGCTACAGTGTGACCTACAATTTCACGCAACGCGTGAATCACGCGTTACGTGAGGGAAACGTCCAAATGAAACTAGTACCCACTGTATAACACAACCAACAACCTCATCATGCTATAGTTTGTGGATGAAGTGTTCTCAGTAACTGAGGTGTTATCCTGGCCTTACCTCTTTATGCAGATCTGCTGCAATGACATGATGCAGCTGACTGTGACTGGAGGAGGCTGCACAGCCATCGGCCACTGTCAGAGCTGAACTTCAGCAGCAACAACAGTTTATAAAATGCCCTGTCCACCTCTATCACTCACCGTACTTGTTGTTCTTCCTCTTTGTCTGGACCAGCAGGAAGTGTGAGAACAGGTCAGTCGTGGTCTTGGGCAGCTCTCCTCTCTGGTCTGTGGTCAACATGTGCTCCAGAACTGTAGCACTGATCCAGCAGAAGACTGGGACTTGACACATGATGTGGAGGGTCCTGGACGTCTTGATGTGTGAGATGATTCTACTGGACAGATCTTCATCACTGGACCTCCTCCTGAAGTACTCCTCCATCTGGGCGTCAGTGAAGCCTCGGACCTCTGTTACCCTGTCGACACATGTAGGAGGGATCTGATTGGCTGCTGCAGGTCTGGAGGTGATCCAGACCAGAGCCGAGGGAAGCAGATTCCCCTGGATGAGGTTTGTCAGCAGCACGTTGACTGATGACGTCTGTGTGACATCAGACACAACCTCCCTGTTGTTGAAGTCCAGTGCCAGTCGGCTTTCATCCAGGCCGTCAAAGATGAAGAGAAGTTTACAGACAGCCAGCTGCTCTGCTGTGACCTTCTGTAATGTTGGATGGAAAACATGGAGCAGCCTGAGAAGACTCAACCGCTGATCTCTGATCAGGTTCAGCTCCCTGAACGAAAGAGGAACCAGCAGACTGACATCTTGGTTCTCCAAGCCCTCGGCCCAGTCCAGACTGAACTTCTGCACCGAGAAGGTTTTTCCAACGCCAGCGACGCCGTTGGTCAGAACCACTCTGATAATGGGTCTCTGTTGGACAGGTGAGACCGTAGAGACGTCCTTTCTCCGTTGGACAGGTGAGACCGTAGAGACGTCCTTTCTCCGTTGGACAGGTGAGACCGTAGAGACGTCCTCTCTCTGTTGGACAGGTGAGACCATAGAGACGTCCTTTCTCCGTTGGACAGGTGAGACCGTAGAGACGTCCTCTCTCCGTTGGACAGGTGAGACCGTAGAGACGTCCTCTCTCTGTTGGACAGGTGAGACCGTAGAGACGTCCTCTCTCTGTTGGACAGGTGAGTCTTTAAAGATGTCGTTGCACTTGATTGGAGTGTCATGGAGGGTCTTCTTCTTGGACGTTGTCTCCAGCTGTCTCACCTCATGTTGGGTATTAACCTCTTCACTCTGTCCCTCTGTGATGTAGAGCTCAGTGTAGATCCTGTTGAGGAGGGTTCCACTTCCTGTTCCTCTTCCTGTTCCCTCAGTTCCTTCAATCACTCGTTCACATCTGCTCCTCAGACTGATCTTATGTTGATCTAAAACCTCCTGCAGACCACGATCTGCTGAGAGACAAGAGACAGAGTCAGACTGAAGACAGAGAGTCTGACAATCTGATCAGATTATTTTCATCAGCTACAGAAAAACTACAGACAACAAAGAGAAGGTTTGAATCATCATCTTAAATGTCAGTGCTGTGGGATGGAACAATGAAAACAACAGGTCCTGGTTTCACTAATGACCACATCAGCAGACAGATGTTCAGTCTCAGGGCGCTTTCACACCTAATAGTCCGGACCAAGGTCCGGACTTAATTTTTTTTTTTTGTTACATTGTTTCCATATAGTCCAGTAAAGTTCGCTTTCACACTGCTAGGGCCTACCGACGTCATGACGGATGAGCGTGCGTCTGACGTTAGCGCATAGAAAGTGCTCTGAAAAAAATAAAATAAAAATATGTGTAAAAAATAAAAAATAGTGCTGGAAAGCACGCTGTGGTTTGTAATCGCGGTGCAGAAGAGTGAGTTTGGAGCTGATGAAAGGAGAGAAAAAAAGAGGGTTGTGCCGCGGCGAAATGCTCTCATTGATCAGAGTGGCAGCGATCCGCGATCAGCTGTTTTGTGTAGTGGAGGGGAACACACACGCTATGCGCACACACGCGCGATCCTCCTGTCAGATGCGGCTGCATCTCTCCAGGTCACTTGTGTGTGAGTGTGAGAGAAATAAAAGCTCTGACTTGCTGGGGCAGACGTTGTTTGGTGTCACCCGCTGATCCGTCTTTTTCAGACTTTTTTCGGCGGAAAAAATATATATTCGGGTCATTATATAAAAAAATAGGCTTGCATGTATCGTTTGGGGATTTATCGTGTAAACGTTTACAAGTGTAGCCTACACTGACACACCCATCCCTCTGACCAAATCTGGATATGATCTCCTCCTCTCCCCAAGTGTTGCCGCGGCTCCTCTTTCCTTTTTTTCTGTTTATTTACTTTTTTCGGCACGAGCGCATCTGACGTTATTTCCTGTATTTGGTCTGATAGTTCGAACCTTCCAAAAAAATGCTTTCACACTACGCAGCAGCGGACCTTGGTCCAGGATAGTCTGGACCGAGACCACGTCCTGAGGCTGGACCAAAGACTCGGTCTTTAGTTCGGACCGTGGTCCGGGGGAGCTTTCACACCTGTCAATTTGATCCGAACTATCTGGAAAGTCCGAAAGTCCGGACCAAACGAGGTAGGTGTGAAAGCCCCCTCACTTTGTCCACAGCTGCTCTGATTGGCTGTCTGCAGCTCACCTCTGGTTCTGGGTCTTTGTCCATGATCCTTCAGGACGTCAGAGACACCACTCCTCTTCCTCCTGTCAAGACATTTCTGGATCAACAACATGTCACAGTCTCAGCTCCACATCTCTGATCTGTCTGATGGATCTGGTTCCTGGTTTCTCTCTGACTCAGGCTTCAACCTTCACTGACTCCATTTACTGCATTTAGTCCCTTCACTGAAGCATCTTGTTTCCTGACTCATTAGACATTCGATTCGATTTGATTTTCGATTTTAGGGTCACGATTCGATTCGATTCTCGATTTTTTTTCTTTTTCTTACAGCACAGATGCCTATGTTATTTTCAGACTAGTCTAGTCTACAATCATTGGTTTTATTCATCAAATTTTGTACAGTAAATCTTATTTCAAAAGATGGGATACATAGTGATGCAATTTCCATAATGTATCACATTAGGCACTAATGGTCACATTTAAATAATTTATTTACAATAAAGGTAACATGCCCCCAAAAATCATGATCCAGGGGCCAAAATTGCCCCCAAGGTTTTGAAACAAATATATTTATATCTGTACATTATCATAATTTTATTTTCATTAATTTACCGTCGTGTCTCATTATTCTCCTGATGTCGGCTTAATGTAATGTAAACAGATTGCGCTGATACGGAGAGTCATCAGTCATGTGACAGACAGCGGGGCAGAGCTGCAGCTGCTGTGCTGCCATGATCAGGTCCTGATCAGACTGACGGTGGTCCACAGTCAATCAGTCCCGGATCCTCCACCGTCACAGATCCCCCGAAAGCCGCCGCAAATAATACATCGACAAAAAGTGGCAAGTTGCAGCTTTTCGTCGGCTTATTATTTGCGGGTTTTTTTTTTTTTTAATCTTATAACGTCTCTGCAACATGCAGCTCTCAGTGCTTGTCGGTGTTGTGTAGTTAGAGCTGCGTCTCCCCCCTGTTCCCCAGGTAGGAGGGGGACAATAGCCCACCAGGGCTGGGTGATAAAACGCTATAAATTGTGAAATAACTTTTCTTTGATAGAAATATGAGACGTGGTCGAGAGTTTTCATTCATCCATGTTTTGGCAAATAGCCATTGATATTGAGAGTTGCGCCGTGCCGAACCAATCATGTGGCTGGAATAGAGCAGTCAACATGTGCATTTGTTTGGGTTGCTGCAGACGTGCACATCAGCTGACACCGCCGGTAAAAAAAAAAAAAAAAAAAGAGAGAGAGAGAGAGAGAAAGAGAGAGAGAGATAATGAGTGAGTGTTGTCTCGAAATAAAAAGTAAAGGAAAACTCGGACCAGTGACTGACAAGACGCTTGGTGCGCAATGGGGACAGTTGTAGCGGGGGGGGTCGTCGATCCTCTCTTTGACTTCGATGCTCGAGATCGTGACGTAATTTCGATCGATTTCGATAAAAAATCGAAATCGTGACACCCCTATTAGACATCATCTCTGTGAACAAATCCAGATGCTGCTGCTCAGACAGTGTCTACAGTGAAGCTCTGACATGTGAAACTCATCATTCAGGCTGTAAAATGATCCTGCAAACTGCTGTAAACTCTGTTAGAAACCAGCTCATCAACGTTCACCAAACCACCTGGAATCAGCCACGTCTTTTTTCATCAGATCGGTTAAGAAGAAACATGAAGAGACCTGAGCAGTTAGTATGAAGACACTGAACAACCACGAGAACCAGTTTCTGTTCACTCACAGTCACTGTCAGTACGGATCGGTACGGGTCGGATATGGTCAACTTTGTTTTTCCATTGTATAAAGGAGACCTTCAGGGGTAGGCGGAGTGCGTGTCCAAGCGTCACTAGGTCGACTTATTTAGCGACACTGGCTCGCGGTCCGGTTGAACCCATTCTCTGCCATTTTTACGTAGACAGCGCAGAGTCAGCGCTGCTCCTCTGACCAGCACTAGGGCTGCCACAAACGATTATTTTGATAGTCGACTAGTCACCGACTATTTTTTTCGATTAGTCGACTAATCGGATCATACGTAAATTGAATGTAAAACATACAGCTTATGGCACCAGCATGCAGCTGCTCTTATATACCATCATTAGCTTTCAGCTTGAAGTGTTTAAGGTATATGCCAACTAAAAATAAAGACAATTAAGATGATAGATAAGAGTAAGATAGGAAAGTAAGATAGTTCATTAAACTTTTAATGAAATATGCAGCTTTAACTGTAGCATAAAGTGCAAACAGCTGAGTAAAATAAGGATAAGGCACTGGCCTAAACAACACCAAAATAAATACTTGAAGGTTTTTTGTCTTTCCTTCATTTGTCTCTGGCATCAAACATAGCTACATTTAAATAAAATGAGGTGGACACCTGAAACTAAGGAATTGTTCACAATAATAAAGTTTTGGTAGGCCTATCAATCAAATATAACTTGTGCTCATTGTAAATAATAGGAGTCGTTCTGTTTAAAAAAATCGAATAGTTTATAAGACAATCGTCTTGTCTGAAAAAATGTAAATGTCCTTTTTACTGTCACAGAAGGAGAAACATAGAAAGACTCAACAGAAAGTTCTGTGTGAAACTGTCAAATGAAAACAAGTGAAACTGCAAGGTGTGTAGACTGTGATGAGAAGCTACCGGAAAATATTGACGTAGATTTACGCCGGGAGAGAAGACTTGCTCGTTAAGATGAGCGCTCATTACGTGACCAGGACGCTGTGACCAGACGCGGTAACGTTCCAATATTCTCCAACACCGACTCTCAAAGTCCGCGATTTTATTTTTAAATGACGAACGGCTGTTTTTCAGTCCGTGATTTAAAACGATGGAGCGGCGGTACCGCTCCTAGTAGCGCTTCTCATTTAAAATGACAGAGAGAGAGAGAGAGAGGGAGAGAGGGAGAGAGGGAGGGAGAGGAGCGGCGGCAGCGCGGGGGGGGGGGTTTACACCGGTGCCGCTTGATGAGGGACAAGACAGGTAGAGAGAGAAAAGAGAGAGACCACCTGTAAACTCACCTTGAGTGAGTGCAGTGCAGGTGGTTAAAAACAAAGTTAAAAAAAAAACAAAAACGACGCATCGACTATTAAATTAGTTGTCGACGATTTTAATAGTCGACGTAGTCGTGACTAGTCGACTAATCGTGGCAGCCCTAACCAGCACACACCTGAAGCTTCACTTTTCATTTACCACCACGAATTAATCTTTCTCGCTTTCTCCACCGAGATAACGACGTAAGCTGACCGGTCGATCACCTCAGCCGGCTGTTGCCTCTGAGATGAGCCGAGCAGCGAGCTAGCTCCCGGTGGCTGCTCCGAGGTAGCTCTGAACTTCTCCCAAAACGTCGGAGCAAACTTCCAAACAGACGTCAGTTGGATAAACTGACCACAGATCAGGACTCTAAACTGTGACTTTCTCGCATGAAAAAACATAAAAAATGAATAAAGTGACGTTTTAACAGCACCACAGTAGACTTTTTCTGTGTTGTTGTGCTTCAGATGGCCGTCGCGCTGCACGATGACACCATATGCTCGACCAATCACCAGCTCGCAGTGCTTTGGCTCCTCCCCAAGGGAACCGGTCCTGTGTGCTAGGTACCCCAACCAGAAGGGTTACAAACATGGTAATGGATAGGCCTACCATGGGACCAGTACGGTTCCATGGTAACGGGTACCATGGGACCAGTAGTTCCATGGTAGTGGAAACGCTGAAATAAGCGTACCGTTCCGTACCGACCCGTACCGTACCGCAGGGGTTCTCCACTAGTCTCACTCTGGGCTCCACATTTTCCCATGGTCATCAAGTCGCGACCCACTTTTATAGAATTCAAACCAAGATTTTTTTTTTAAAGCCTTTAAAAACTAATTTAGCTCTTTATTGAGCAAAGTGCATTTCAGGGCACATGAATGAAAGTGAGGAGTTACCATGACAACTGCATGTATGGAAGTGAATAAAAAAATATCAAACTGCACAAAATGGAGACCAACAAAATGATATATTTGACTTCTAATGCATCTCTGCATTCAGAGCATATTCACAAAAGTGAATAAATATCAAATTGCACAAAATAAAGACCCACAAAACAAGGTATTTTCACTGCATTCAGGCCACATTAATAAGAAACTGATATCTTTGCATTCAGAGAAAATGGAGCAAATAATAAGAAACTGAGGAGGACCATTACAACTGCATGTGTTCACGTGTCTCCTGTGCCTTTCAAAATAAGTTATTTTTCTAAATAAAAGACATGTCCAACATCAGATGTGCATTAAATATTATTTACTTTTTTGACCAGCTGTCCGCGACCCACTTTTGGGTCCCGACCCACCAGTTGAGAACCACTGCCGTACCACATAGTGGAAACAGGGCTTATGAGCTGCAGGACCTCAACACACTCAACACTGGTAAAGAGGCTGGAGCAGGTCTCTTACCGGGAGTCTGATGCTCCAGGTCCAGGTCCAAGACTGAAGTCTGGAGGATATCCTTTGGACCGGTCACTCTTCAGCGATGGACAGGTGGATCCAGGTCCAGGTCCAGGTTCAGGACTGAATTCTGGAGGAATTCCTTTGGACCGGTCACTCTTCAGAGACGGACAGGTGGATCCTAGAGACTCTGGTCCGTCCTCCTCTTCCTCCACATTAACACTCATCTTCAGGACTTCAGTCAGTCTGAGAGGGAAACCAGAAACATTGAACAACACTGACGTTAGCTTCAGATTCAGCCGTTAAGGGGAAAGTTAAAGGTTGAATTATTAAAAGCTATATTTCTTCAAAAACAATACATCCACGGCTCGTTAAGAGGGGTGCAGAATACAGGTATAGCTTTTTTAGAAACATTTATATATTTAGTCTGAATTAATTAATATGAGAAAATATGATGGGTTTGACAATGACTTCCTGTTTACATCTGACCAGCAGTAGTCGTCACTTCTCCTCTGTTTTGCTAAGCCTCCTCTCGGTCGTGTGCATTTGTTTTCAATGAAGCCTTTGATAATAGATCAGTGGATCTATGGATTATCATATACGATGTTAGGATGTGTGTATTTGTGTAGTCTTATCTGTCATAAACAAGAGATAATGATTTACAGGGAGCGTTTGTGTCATAGACGAGATGAGAGCTGTGACACCGGGTCAGAGGCTCTGATCGCAGGTTTGGTTTCCAGCCACGATGTGGAAGGAGCCTCCACTCTCCCTGTAACAAGTTACAAGTCTTTTATCTAACATCACAATAAGTGATGTAAAATTATGTTTCTGTCTTGATCAATAGAGGGTGGTATGATTAAATTCAACAGCTGAACTCTGAATCCTATCTGAATCATTTCACCTCTTCATGTGAAGGCTGTGTTTCATTTTGTGTTGAGTGTAAAACTTTAACACTTCTCCAGAAAAGATAATGAGTCTTTAAGACAATAGAACTGTTTTCATCAGAACAGGTTTAGTTTTGTGTCATGTGTTTTTTTTTTTTTATCAGAACCTGGTCTGATGTTCCTTTTTGTATTTTGCACAAATCCAATAAAAGTCATCACAAACCATAAACTATAAATAAGCTATAGGTATTCATCCAGGCTTAGAAAACACTGGTGGGACAGGCTGCTAATGAACTATGTGGAGAGTTGATAATTGATTCTCTCTCTCTGTGTCTGTCTCTTTTTCTCTCTCTCTTTCTTAAATCTGTTTTATCATGTTTGTTATTGTTGATAAGACTTTAGACTTTAGACATTTATATGGACCACTTATTGTGTCTGCAATAAAGATTAATAATGATCAACTGTGTTTCAGACTCTTTATCTTCTCTGGGTCAGTGTTAAACTTTTATTTTGAAGGTCAAACACATTTTTCACATTAAGGTGAAATAAACAGAAGATTCAGATCTCAGCTGCCTGACTTAAATTCCATTAACTTTACCCTCAGAAAAAACTGAACTTATCTTTAGTGAAACAATAACGTCATAGCCCCACCTGTCACCTCTCTAACCTGTAACCTGGGCAACACAGCTGGACGTAGAAACTACAACAACAACAATGGCGGACTAGTGTAAAACTACTCTGACTCTTCTTCCCTTCACACTTAACGAAAAACAGACTTAACGGTGAATAATAATAATGTTGTTTTAACACTCACCTCTTACTCCTTCTTCTTAAAATGGCGTCTGAACTAAATACTTGGACCTTGGATGTTTTTATGTGTTTTGGACCTCCTGGCTGCAAATCAATTTCAACAGGGACAATAAAGATAGGCTAACTTTGAACTTTGAACTTTGAAGATAACGAGTCTTTAAAACAGTGAAACCTGTTTTGTGTCTTATTCTTTTGGTTTTTGATCAGAACCTGGTCTTATGTGGATCAACTGTGTTTCAGACTCTTTATCTTCTCTGGGTCAGTGTTAAACTTTTATTTTGAAGGTCAAACACACAGTTTTCACATTAAGGGGTGAAATAAACAGAGGATTCAGAGCTCAGCTCTCTGACTTAAGTTCCCTTAACTTTCCCCTTAGCTGTCTGTTAACACACACAGAGAATAACAGTGTGTTAACAGTTTTTATTTCTCATATCAGCATTTTGTCCTAAAACTGTATATTTTTGAACCTGGTCCCAGTGTGGGTAAATCTCCAAACGCCGCCTCAGAAAAAACTAAACTTATCTTTAGTGAAACAATAACGTCATAGCCTCACCTGTCACCTCTCTAACCTGTAACCAGGGCAACACCGCTGGACGTAGAAACAACAACAACAACAACAATGGCGGACTAGTGTAAAACTACTCTGACTCTTCTTCCCTTCACTCTTCACAGGGACTGAGACTTAACGGTGAATAATAATAATAATGTTGTTTAACACTCACCTGCTGCAGCTCTTACTCCTTCTTCTTCTTAAAATGGCGTCTGAACTAAATACTTTCACATTCTCTCGCTCCTCCTCCTCACCTGTCTCATATCCACACCTCAGTCTGGGGCGGAGCCAGGCAGCCAGCTCACCTGAGGGAGTCACAGCACAGCAAGCCTCTACATTTAAAAACTTCCTAAACTAAACTAAAAATACCCAACATACCAACCGTAGGCTACGTGCTACAGTTTGACAGAAAGAGAAACTTTATTGACACATTTATTTTCTTTGACGTAAGCCTATACAAACATGTCACAGGTAAAGCATTTCTCATCAGCTTTATTTTTTCTCTTTTTTTTTATTTGACCATGATGATTTTTAATGATTTCTGAATGTAAGTGATCTCATGTCTGCCTTTGTCATTTCTGGTTGACTGTTTGAAATAAAGTTGTTAAAAATAATAATAATTTGAGAGCACATTTAACACACATATACACCCCCACTTGCTCTCACATTGTTAACTCCTTTAACACAGAACATTATAAGGTTTTCTACCTTAAACTTACATCATGTAACCTAATCTTATCTGTGACTCTCCAAACACAAACTTGACAAACTTTATTTTTCCTTCATGATCAGTCAACCTCAGAAAATAATCTTTAACATCAACCTGCTCACATCTCTGTTGACTCACAGCTTCTTTGCTAATGCTCCTGTTCCTTGGTTATCTTCATAAACCATAGGTGGTGTGTAGCTGAGTCAGTATTTAGATTTAATTTGTTTTTAAGTTGATATTATCTATGTGAACTTCAGCTAAAACTAAAACCCACTCCACATATGACTCAGACCAGTGGTAAATATGTTAACCAGCTAAACTGTTGTTGCTGCAGCAGTTTGGTTCAGAGAACGATGGTTCCTGGTTCCAGCTGTTGTTGCAGGTGGGGCGTTAATTAGCGGTGCACCCCCCAAAACGCGCCAAAACGTCGCTGCTGCTGGAAGAGCCGAAACACACGGTGAAACTCTCTCCGTTATTTGTAGATAATATGCTCTTAAAGTCCTTACTTACCATGAATATCACACACACACTGAGTGATGAGGTGGCGGCCATGTTTAAAGTGTGTGTGACTGTGTGTTGTTTTTCTTTGTTCACGGTGAGACGAGGATTTAACGATCTCATCTCATTAGCATACATGTGTTTGTGTTGTGGCTTTGTTCTGTGTGTTTAAAGTTCATCTGCTGTGGATCCAACTGAAACTGCCACTATACGATCTCATGTCTACAGAAATATCTGATTGATTAGTGAACATTCAGTTTGAAACTGGAAACTACAGCTGCATCTCAATAAATCTGAATATCATGGAAAAGTCCATTTACAGTAGTTCAAGTCAAATAACCACAACCAATTTTCACAAGGACAATATTTCTGTATTAAAAATGCTTTTTTTTTATTGGTCTTTTGTAATATTCTAATTTTGTTAGAGACTGAATTTTAGGTCTTTAGTTAGCCATAATCAATACAATTAAATAAATAGAGACATGCAATGTTTAATTCTGTGTATAATGGATCTAGGTGTGTTAGCTTAACTTTTTGAATTGAATTACTGACATAAATAAACTTTTCTATGATATTCTAATTTATTGAGATGCACCTGTATATATTTATTTATGTATTTGTTTATTTCGGGCATGTCAATTAAATCATCATCATCACACTTCATCTTAGTTAAAATAATACAATACACATGGCCGAAAGGGAAAGCGGGAGAAGCAAAAGCTTATCTAGTCCCGCCCCCATAATAAAGAATAAATTATCTTCATCATAATCTTTTCTTTTTCTTTTTCTTTTGACATTTTGACATAACATTTTCTTATGATATATCTTATTGATTAGTGAATATTCTGTTAGAAGTGTTAAAAATGAATGTGATTAATGAGATAAAACATAAAAACATAGTAGATGCAGCTAATGTGCTCCTACTGTTGTGTGCAGAATAAAATCCTGAGATGGTCTCCAACAACGTCCTGTTTCCTGTGAGGTGAGTGGTGCCAGTGGGTTGCAGTCTGCTACAGGTGAGTGTTGGTGTCTGTCAGCAGCTTCAGGTAGTTGCACCAGCTACATCACTCCTGTGTGCTGGCCTGGGCCTTGGATTTGTCACATCTGTAGACATTTTATTCTTCTTATGACTCATTTACACCAACACATTCATTATCTCCAAATAAAGTTCCAATCCAATGAACATACAGACACTATAAATCATATTACAGTGATATTTGTGCATAATCATCAACCTTATTTAACCAAGTTAACAAAGACCACATTCTTATCAGTGGCAACAGCCTGGTAATAAACTCTTCAGCTCATTAATTAACACTCCAGAACTTATGCATTAACTTTTCATAACTTAGGTTCAGTTGTTTACAACAATTTCACAACAAAACAAGTCATGGACCCACAACACACACACATCACACAAACTCCCACAGACAACACTGGAGACACAGCGTCACATTTTATCAACAAAAACAAACCTTTATTCATAGAGCACTTTTCATACAAAAGGAAGCAGCTCAAAGTGCTTTATGCAATAAAATAAACAGCAGTCAACATCCTCTGTCATTCAACATTCACAGTTACTCACACACACAAATGTTCTCCATGTAAACGTAGGCACATGCCCCACCACAATCCCTGCTCTAATTCTGCCCCCGAGTGTCCAAACAAGAGAACTCCTCCTACTGGAATCAGCTCACGGTCAACAAACCAGATCATACAGACATAAATATTCTTTCCTCCATAAATATGATAAAATGCAGTTACATTAATACATTATGAGTTAAATGTAAATAATTTATCTCCTCAAATGTGAACACACTTAGGTTTGTCTCTGTCATTTGTAGCCCACAGCAATTAAACAGTTATGCATTCAGTGGAACTCATCATTTTAACTCATGTCTAAAAAACACACTTGACATAAATAGTTTCATATTTTACATAAAAGTACTTTAAATGAACACACTAATTTAAAAATGATTCCACACCCCTGAGCTTAGAGGTTCTGTGAGTGTTAAAGTTTGATTTCACAAAAACATCGGCATCACCAACCATCAACTGTCTGCACAAACATTTATAATAACAGCATGAGCACAGAAAAACAGCAACAGATCAAAGTAGGAGTTTGTTATGCATTGTATGTAGCATAGTTAAGGTAAAAAACAAACAAATCTTGCATAGAACTTTCCTCTTTCACCGTCTTCTCTGTCAGCGATACTGAAGGTTGTGAACAGCACCAACCCGCCCCAGCACCACGGCAACCGTCTCACCAACAGCTGCAGACACACAACATTTCCTGTGTCTCTCCCAACACATTCATTATCTCCAAATAAAGTTCAATCCAGTTAACATACAGACACTATCAACAAAAACAAACCTTTATTCATAAAGCACTTTTCATACAAAAGGAAGCAGCTCAAAGTGCTTTATGCAATAAAATAAACAGCAGTCACAGCCGCTCTCATTCAACATTCACACACACAAATGTACTACATGTAGGTACTCATACTTCTCTAAAGTTTAACTAAGAAGTTTCAGTAATTCCTTTGGGGTCTGAGACAACACTCACCTGAAAAACACAGGAAAGAAACAGTGACACAGAGAGACGAGGCTGCTTGAACTGAGTCTTCCATGGCGATGAGGAAAACCCATCCAGACATGCCCCACCACAATCCCTGCTCTACTTCTGCCCCCTAGTGTCCAAACAAGAGAACTCCATCACCTCTAGGTCAACAAACCATATCATACAGACATAAATATTCTTTCCTCCAAAAACATATGATGAAATGCAGTTATATTAATACATTATGAGTTAAATGTAAATAATTTATCTCCTCAAATGTCCCACTCTGTCTTTATGAACCAGTTCTAGAGCTGCTTTGGCTCCAACATCCTGAACACACACTTCACACTGTGGGACAGGTTTGTCTCTGGTCATTTGTAGCCCACAGCAATTAAACAGTTATGCATTCACTTCAGTAGAGCTCAAAATTTTAATCCATTAAAAATGCACTTGAAATAAATAGTTTCATATTTTACATAAAAGCACAAACACACACATTTAAAAATGATAAAGTGGGTCAGATAGCAGAGACAAGTGGAGGTGCACGGTAGCCAGTGAAATGCTTCATCCACTTCCTGAGTGAAGACCAGCTGGTCAGGTGAGGACAGGTGAGTTTTAATATGTAGTCAGCTGACTGATGTTTCCGTTAACCATGATGATAATTGTTGCCGTTGGAAACTGCATCGGTCCATGCTAGTGCTAATACAATCCACTCGCTGTGATGCTAATTACTTCAAGTTAAATCCTATTGGGTTAGCCTAATGGGTCGTTCAGACCAAAAGCGTCAAAAGTGTCAAAAGACGCTCTTGACGCTTTTCCGCGACGCTGGTGGTCTGAACACCCTGGCGTTTTGACGCGCGTCAAAGAAGTTGACGTCGGTTGTGGTTGGTCATCCATTTAAAGGGGCCGCGACATCTACACACTGATTGGTTGCCGCTGCTCCGCATCATCGCTCATTAGCATAAAGTTCAGGAGATTTCAACTTTCTCCTGACGCTCTCGCCGCCAAAACGCGACGCCAACGCCTTTGACGCTCTTCAACGCTCCTCGACGCTGGTTCTCATTGAAAATGAATGACTTCCGGCCACCGCGACGCTCTCGACGCTTTCGGTCTGAACGTACAGTAACAGTGTTAATGGCTTTGAAGTGGTGAGTGAGAATATCTTAGTAAATACTGCTGAGCAGCAGACATTTTCTGACTACATGCTGTGTAAAAGAAACTGTTATTCAATGTGTTCTGAAATACTTTGTGTAAAGTACTGCAGCTGGCTGTGGGTTAACACGGGTTCATATCAAATATTTACTGTTAATGCTGGTATTTCTGTAGCTAATAAAAGTTAAATGATGTTCTGAAGATTCATTAGAGTATATTTAAAGGTGCACTGGTGAGTTAATTTTTGAGATCTCCCTTATGTATTTGACCTGCAATTGAAATGTAGTAAAAATATCAAATTGCTCATAACTTAGCATCAAGTAATTGTATCTTGACCTTGTCTCAGGTCCCAGAGTGAATACTTTTCAAAGTGCCACCCTGCTGAAATCGTGGAGCCGACCTAGAGTGATCCAGAGATTTGTGAAGATTTCAACAGTTCCAGTACTGGATGACGAGCCAAGCCCAGAGAGATACTGAACCACTGGCTTTCAGCAAGGAGACAGCAAACTAGGTAACACTTATGTATTCCTCCTCTTTGTCAAGAATGGTGACACTTTACATTCATCATTTACTGTGTGTCGATAATGTAATACATTTTGTCTTAGGATTTTAAAGGTAGTGGAAAGCTCCCACCGCTCCTGTGAAAGAGTATCCACCACAGACACAGGTAGGTGTACAACACAACTTTGTATTACAGCTCCATTTACAAACATGTCGGCTTACTTGAAGTGAACAAACCCCTCGGTGTGTGTTTGAAGCCATCTGACGTTGTCTGTGGGATGTAAATATATATATATTGGTCACCACCGGTGACCGATTATATATGTAAGGGATAATGCCCGACGAGGTGTCCATTCGGATCGGACGGTTGCTTCCGCGAAGTCCATTAATCTCTGATAATCGGACACCTCGAAGGGCATTATCCCGTTTATACCATGGTCACTTACAAGATAAATACATATTAAATCAATTACTTATAATTTAATGTTGTTTTTACCGTTAAAATCATACGTCTTTCTTTCACAATAAGCGGCTGAGTGGACTATTTAATAACTCTCGTTGGCAATAAAAGAAAAAAAAAAGGACCCGTTGTGACCGCAGCGTGTTGCCATAGTGACTCTGCCACAGCCTGGTAGATCAGTGAAGGGAGGTGAGGTGATGGCTTAAATGTTACGTGACACAAAGTTTTTCAGCGGGCCAGTGCACTTCTTACCGCTTGTGTGTTTACAGACTCCAGTCAGAGACGTTCTAATATGAGGAGACAGACCACTCTGCCCGTTTTAAATGGGGAAAGCTGCGACGCCAAAGATGGCGCATGTCCCGCCCCTTTTCACCAGCAGCCAATCACCTGCGTTGCCAGAGCTGAACTAGGCCAATCATGTTGTTGCACCAGCGCATGCGCACAAGTAGATTTACGACAGACAAACCTACCTGGTGGCAACAACAACACAGCTTTAGCACCGTGTGTACTGTATGTGGTCAGGTTGAAAATGTTTTTTTTTTTAATTTTAGGTTTTCGGAAAAGTGTAGAGAGCCACCAGCGACCGGGAGCGGCTCCTCATCCTGGAGGAAAGCTGTTAAATTTACCCGCGGAGTTTTAGAGGTTTACTGCCGGCTTGTTAATTTGGCAGCCACATTGGTTGGTCTTAATGAAAAGTGAAGCTTCAGGTGTGTGCTGCTGAACGAAAGAGCTACCTCGGGGCTACGTATACAGAATTCACCACATTCACATCAATAAGCGTTTTACAATGAACCGATTAGTCCACCTTTTCTTTAATTTAATTTTTGATTGTATAGTTTTGTTTGTTTAATTTTTTAACCTAAACATTCAAACTGGACCCCCTCCCCTGGGGGCGTTAGCCTCCTGTCCATGATGGCAGCAGCAGCAGTCCACTCCAAAAAAAAAAACACAGTCCGGGTGAAGCACTGGAGCTGTGGACCGATAGACACCGTCACCATTAACGAGAGCCTCTATTGTTTTATTGTACCGAGTGCGAGAGGCTTGTTGTGAGCTGAGAAGCGGCTGTTAGCGGCGGATGCTTACCGAAGTTAGCGGCGGATGCTAATCGCTACCGCTAGTCGGAGTTAGCATCGAGCTAGCTCAGCACAACGCCCCTCATACTTGTTACGGGTCGAGGCTTTAGTTGTCAGTGATGGTCGGTAATCAGTCCGTGGCTCCAGCGGTTCACTCGGACTGTAATTATTTATTTTAACCGACTGCTGCTGCTGAGACGACATGCTAGCACTCGATAGCATCCGAGACAGCTAACGTTAGTGGGGATCGTGGGAGGGGGGAGCAGACACAGTCACCACACACAGAACTAGGAGCCCATAGGTGATGATTAACATGGATTTCATGTAAGTCTAGCGTTTATTTTTGGGCAAAAATCTCCCCCTAACCCAAAATAGCGATTTAAACGTAATTCTGCGGTAAAGTCTATGTTTTTTTTGTTTTTATTTGTATCTTATTTCACTGGCTAGCATGTCTGTATGTTTTTTCCGTCCTGCTATCACGTTAAAGGGTGGATTTGACCATCCCTCCATTCATTTAGATAGGGGTCTGGTCTCTTTGGGGTTTTCGTGGCGTCGCCAAGATGGCCGCCGAGTGGCATGACTTGCCTAGAAGGACTTTGCTCCAGTGCCGTGATGCGCTGAAAAAAAGTGGTTACGGTCAGAGTTTCCGTTGCCGTGGTTACCAACAAGCGTTTGAGCCAGCGCAATAATATTTAGAACGTAATCAGGCAATATGACCGGAACATCTTTATGGGTGTCCATTATCACTTTTTAATGGACACCCCGCAGCCAATCAGAATCGAGGATTCATCCAGACCATGGTATAAATATATATATCACCACACCGCTCCTCTCTAACTAACAAACAAAAGGAAGCAGAGGACCGGACACCCCTCCATCCTGACCTACAGCCTTTTCTTTTCCTTTTTTTCTTCTGTAACCCTGGGAAAAAATGGAAAGAGATAAATAATTTGAAGGAAAAAGCACTCATTTTATTTATTTTTTATTTCTGTGTTATTTTCTTATTTCAGGTAATAAAGATATATTTTTGTGATAAAGAATGTAAAAAATAATATTTCGAAGTGAAAATATATTTTTTGTTGAGTTTACTTACCGTGGGGAGAAATCCAATCAGTATCGAGGTTACAGGTCGACCGGATTTGGAAGAGGTGGAGACCGGAAGAGAAGAAAAAAGGAAGAGGCAACGTGCATAGGTGAGGAGAGGCTGCATGGCGGAGCGGAGCGACGGCCAGAAAAGACTGTGAAAAGGACTATGGTTAATGAAGAAGCACCACAGAGATATCGGACAGAGCATCTCGGAGTGAGTGTGCAGTGAGTTTAACCCGTGTCGAAAGTTGAAATGAGACGGACGGCGGAGGGAAAGGTCGTCGAGCAGCACAGCTAATGTTAGCCTAGCTCATGCTAACTAGCCTGAAGCACGTCGCCACAGAGAAGCTAACCCAGCATCCCATCGGTGAAGACGTTTTGCCGCCGTGGTAACGGAGCAGCAGGAAATGCCGTGCGGGGGGTGTTACAATTGGATCTGTTCTGGGACGTTACGTACTTTGTTTTTATACTTCAATGACGTCATGTATGCTTTGAGATATCATGTATTCTAATTTAGTACTTGAACGCACATAACCTGATGTGTGTGAACATGAAGCCAGATATTGTGACTCTAGCCTGATAACCAAGGACATACTGTAACTGCTGAGTTCTCTTCGTCTGTCAGTTAGGTCTGCTGCATTAGATACACGCCTGAACAACAACACACACATCATGTTGCTTATCACATTCTGAGAACATCCAACCTCTGTACGGGGCAGGCCCAGCCCAAGAAGATAAATGTGACCCATTTCCTGAAATCTGGACTCACTCCTGACCGAGATCCTGCGAGAGCTCTGTCACTTTGAGTCCAGCGCTGATGTACTTTATCTGTGACCTGAGTAAACACTACTACTTTTGTACGAAAGACTTCTCTGGTTTGTTCTTGGGCTTCCAATACAAAGAATCGGGACTAACAAATGGTGCCGTGACCCGGATTGGTTGACTCTGAGACTGTGTCTGACTGAGGACCACCAGAGTGGATCGAAGGAAAACTTTTTTCAGACAATTCAAAGCCGGCTAAACGAAGGGTAAGCAGGAAACCTTTTCTATCAAATTTCTGCACATTGGAGACTACTAAATTAAATTGTCTGAATAAGGTAATCCTAACATCCCTAAAACTATTTTGAAAAAAAAAAAAAAAAAAAAAGCTGTGTTTCATACCATTAAGAGAATTGTCTTGTTGTATACTGAATGGTCACATATAAAGTATTAAAACACATAGCCTCACGTGCAAGCTTTTTGAGACCACTAAGGGTTGTCTTTGAAAGCTTATATCATATGAACAAGTGTCCTAGTCAAGTTGTTGAAGACCACTAAGGGTTGTCTTTGAAAGCTTATATCATATGAACAAGTGTCCTAGTCAAGTTGTTGAAGACCACTAAGGGTTGTCTTTGAAAGCTTATATCATATAAACAAGTGTCCTAGCCTAGCTGTTCTTGAAAGACGTAAAACTCATTACTTGAATGGAAAACCACTAAGGGTTGTCTTTAACCAAGCCCAGCTGTTTTTAGAAGACGCAAAACTCATCACTTGCATGGAAAACCTCTAAAGGTTGTCTTCTAAAATTCATAAGGACATTTTAATACCGGGAATGTGCCCGATGCCGGAATGAGCCGATGCCGGAATGTGCCGATGCCGGAATGAGCCGATGCCGGAATGTGCCGATGCCGGAATGTGCCGATGCCGGAATGTGCCGAAGACTACTATTAATTAGTAGTGTTGTTTCTGTTCATCAATAGAGTCTAATACTTTATGAAGACACAGGGATAACTTTGTTATTTTTCATATTAGGCCTAACTGTGGGGTGGTTTCCTACTTGATGATCATTTGATTGTGTGAGTGTTGTGATATCGAGCAGTCGAGACTGATCGAGAATTCCTTCACTGACACAGATCTCAAGTAGTTCTGTATTGGAGGGCATTGGAATAGGGTAAAGGGAAACTGTTAACTACGGTGTGGCAGAGCTTGGTGAATTAAAACGAGTGATTAGACTGGGAGAACCCCCAGCGGTCAAGCGCACGGAGTAATAGACTCTGTGTAGAAGTTTCTTGATTGGGTCCTCACTTGGGCACTGTGTCATTCACCCCGATCTGTCTAACACGTGTAAAGCTATCGAAATGTGTCAAGGTCATTAGAAATGGTGGATAAATAAGGGACCATACAAGGTAGCAGAAGCTACATCTCATTGTTTAAAGGTATGGTTGATGGACAACGACTGAGTAGCTGGAGTCATAAGACTCACTGTACTCTCACTCACACCCTGACAAAAGAACATTGACTGAGGTTCGGACTGACATGACAACCTCATTTACTGACAAGGACTCTACCATACCTGCAAAGACCGAAACAGACATTGAACAGACAACCGTCTTTCCACCCACAATGATGATGCCACTATGGAGACTAGCCTGTAGGGCCAGAGTCTCAGTAACAATAAAAACAGTCACTCTGCTCAGTGTCATGCAAAAAGTCAGATACTGAGTAGGTTAGTTCTTGGATCCTACAAAACTGGGACTGATCCCATAGGTTACTTGATGATAACTCTTACCTCACGAGCCCCTGGCCCATGTGATAAATAAGGACCATTACAAAAGAGAGCTGAAACCAAAATGGTAAGTGCAGGAGAGGTTAAAAACCCTGAATGGGCTATTGAAAAACACCTCCCCAAAATATATGCAAAAATTCAAACAAAACAAAACAAACAAAAGACAAGCATATTATCTAGAGTAAAGTTAGAGTATTGAATAATGGGACAGTAGCCCAATGAATTAGTAAAGTAACATCTAATGAGTAACTGTGCAAAAGTAAATGCTAAAAATAAATACATAAATAATTAAATAATTAAATTAGCAATTTTACAAATGTTTTATTACCATGGATATGTCCAGGCAGACTTTGACCTTCAGGTACCTCATGTAACAGACTGGAAAACTAATTATATTTCAGCCTGTGTCATAATGGTTATACACTCCATCCAAATACAACTGCTTTTGCCTCATTTTGATTTCACTCAGACCTTCTTCACATTTTCCCATTCAAATAAGACCTTACAACAGAAATGAAGTGTGACTCCAACTGGAGCATATATTTTACTAATGAAAAATATGCATAGACATTTGAAATATATAAAGTAAATAACCAAGTATAACATAAACCCAAATGTTTAATATTTAGGAGCAGATGTATGTTTGTGGTGTCAAACTAAGTAAAAAAAAAAAAAAAAACCAACAACAAGCAAACTTCCTGGGCCTGTTTCAAAGTTAAAAAAAACACAGCTAATGTTCCAGAAGGAGGTCACCTCTTATATGGTAAAAACAGTGCACACTTCACCCTAGAAACCCGTCACCTTGATGTAAACAACGAGGACCTTCACAACAAATTTTAGATTTTTTTTTTGAGCTGGAATACAAGGGTGTGTGCATGGTATAGACATTGGGGGTTCAAATGAGATCCCTTCCTCAGAATTTGCTAAAGGATTTCCCACAATTCTATTATATTAACAGAAAATTTGCTATTTTAGAACATAGAGGACTCTCTCCATGCCTCTCTCTGCTGCCTGTAGTGTGACTAGACATAACAATGATTGACCCTGAGACACAGCACACACACATGGTGCAAGAGAGAGAGAGAGGAACACACATGGATGACAGCAGTGTTCAGGATCCCCTTTTCAAAGTCCCCCCCAACCAGAATCTAGCCGAACTTTGGAGCATTATTTAGCCCGTTTCTGACAAGCCCCATGTCTCCTGGTTTCATATGATATCTGACTCTTGACTCTAGCTTTAATACTGTGCCGTTTATAACGCGATACATATTTCACATTAATCGATATCTAGACTCACCTGCTTACATAGACGCAATTGGGGTTCCCAGAGGTGTGCCTGATGAATATAAGCTAGTAAACCAAGTTGCTGCAGGATTTGAATCATCATTGTTCTGGTGGGTAACCATCAACAAGAATGTGGATAGAGTGAATTATGTCCACTTTAATGTTCAAAGACTTAATAACTTAACCAGAGATGCCATAGCTGGCCTGCACGAACAACTGTCTGCAACTTCACTGATGACTTACCAAAATAGAGTAGCCATGGATTTTCTTTTAGCTGAGAGAGGTGGTGTATGCTCCATGTTTGGCCAGGACTGTTGTGTGTTCATTCCTAATAACACTGCTCCAGACGGCTCTATAACTCGAGCCCTTTCTGGCCTCAAAACTATGTCTGAAGAGTTAGCAGAACACTCAGGGATAGAGAATCCGTTAGCTGACTGGTTAGACAAAACATTTGGCAAATGGAAATCTTTGATTTCATCAGTAATTCTTTCACTGATTGCAGCAGTGACCCTGTTAACATTATGTGGATGTTGCTGCATTCCATGCATCAGGCACCTCTGTCTAAAATGTATTACTACAGCTATTAATGATAAATTCCCTACACCACCTCCTTACCAGTTAGTACAACACCCTGGAGAAGTGTTGCCGCTGGTCTCCCTCTCTGAGCCCGGAGAGGACGAGACTGAAGAACCCAAATCCGAGGATGATGAAGACCCTTGCTTGTACACCTGAACCCTTTCCCTATACATGACAAGCTGCTAATGCCTATTACATTTTTACATATAGTTCTTGCACACACGTAGAGGCGTGAGACTTATAGTTTTTCTTTTTAGTTAGGATGCTCAGTGCAGAGTTCTGCTAGGGCTTTAAAGACTGTGTTTTTAATGTGTTTTGTTAAAAAGAAAAAAAATATATATATTTTTTACTTAACCAATCATGAGACTGTTTAAATATTTCCACATGCGTGTGCAATGAAGAAATGCTTGCTGCTGGTAATTGCAAAGAAGAACAGCTTACACATAGTCGCTCACATATAGGCTGCTATTTTGCAATGAAGACCTGCTTATGCACAATATAATATTTGATTTAGGTGATTGTTGATATGAATGATGTATATCAAAAGGGGGATACATAAAAATCTCCTGCCTGGTTGTGTTACATCTTAAAGAATGTGGTCACCTGCAGTTTGGGGGCCTGCTGGGATGGCTACTGCCAGTAGATGTGATACAATACAGGGATAACGTCCCTACTTCTATTTGATTGACATAATAAAATCATGTCAAAAGGGGGATTGTTACAATTGGATCTGTTCTGGGACGTTACGTACTTTGTTTTTATACTTCAATGACGTCATGTATGCTTTGAGATATCATGTATTCTAATTTAGTACTTGAACGCACATAACCTGATGTGTGTGAACATGAAGCCAGATATTGTGACTCTAGCCTGATAACCAAGGACATACTGTAACTGCTGAGTTCTCTTCGTCTGTCAGTTAGGTCTGCTGCATTAGATACACGCCTGAACAACAACACACACATCATGTTGCTTATCACATTCTGAGAACATCCAACCTCTGTACGGGGCAGGCCCAGCCCAAGAAGATAAATGTGACCCATTTCCTGAAATCTGGACTCACTCCTGACCGAGATCCTGCGAGAGCTCTGTCACTTTGAGTCCAGCGCTGATGTACTTTATCTGTGACCTGAGTAAACACTACTACTTTTGTACGAAAGACTTCTCTGGTTTGTTCTTGGGCTTCCAATACAAAGAATCGGGACTAACAGGGGTGTGTGTCTAGCACAGACAACACTTGGAGAAGGACACCTGGAGCTGGAGCTGAATCGTCGTCGGAGGCCCACGTTCAAGCAGACCGCTGGTGAACCGGGAGGACCAGGAGGATTCCAGTGCAGTGAGTGTGTGTTTTATTTCTGCGCCAAGCGCGAAGCAGCCATGATGTTTTAAGGCTCCCACGTACACAAGCCACGTCTCAGGCCTGCAACGATTTCTGATTAAAGGGTACCCATTTTATTTTCATTCATTAAAAAAGAGTGCCGGCTTTAGGTCAGAAGTGTTTTATTAAGTGACTGTTTAATATTTGTTGATTTTTGAAACATTGAAAAGACTATTTGAAAGTCACAGAAACATTTATTTTGGGACATTATTGACTGAAATTACATTTGAAACAATTGAATGTGACTATTTTTGTATTTTTTATTTTTCATTATTCATTGAATTATTAATATTTACTAAAGTAAATAATTAATACTGATCATTTGCCTTTTTATTTGTTTATTGTGCATATTTACTACTGTGTGTGGGGTTACTGTAGGATAAGCCTGTAGAGTGTTTTGTGGGGACATTCCAGAAACTTAAAGGGTACCTAGGGGAAGAAAAACGAATTTCAGTTTTAGTTCATTTATTTACAGGAGTGATAAATACAAGCTAAAAACAGTAGTAATAACACACTTTGAGGTTAATAACAGTAGTTACAGTCAGAGAATAAATAGAACAGTTCATAAATAAGGTATTACAGTGTAGTTACCTACCTGCATTAGTTAACCTAAAAAAGAAAGCGATTTCTTAACTAAAGGAACTTGGGGAGCGCACCTCAGTAAATAGACCTGACGTCTAGAGGGCGCTACACTTCTTTTGTTGCATATTTGTGGCTAAATGTTTAAGATAGCTAATAAAACTATTTTCAATAAAAGGCCTATTGAGATATATTATAAATACTAATTAAACATTAAAGTGAATCACTCATCTAACGACCTCACAGATTTATTTGTTGAACTATAAACAATCACATGAACTTCACATATGTGAAATATTTTGCACATGGGGAACATGTGGTTTTGACAATTTTATGTGAATCATTTTAAACATTTTTTACACGTGCTCTACATGTGATCACATGTGTCAAACCACATGTAGAAAATGTGATTCACATAAAATTGGGCCAAAACCACATGTTTCCCATGTGCAAAATTTTTCACATGTGAAGAATCACTTGTTAAAGTTCATGTGGGTTTTCTGTAAAGGATTGATTAAACAACAAAACCAGACTGATGAAATCACAACAACCATGATATTTGATTTGTTTTTTTTAAATTTATTAGGCCTACAATATGCCGTCAGCCAAGGTTGAAAATGATATTCACATGTAATAGATGGAGACCAGGGTATTGCACAAAAGTAGAATAAAGAAATCCAGGATAACTGAGGCTAGTCTGGTCGGCGCATCCTGGCTTAGTTGGTTGCACGAACGCTGAACCAGGCTGAGGAGCAGCAGCTTGGTCAAGCCAGGTGGAACTTAGTAGACCACAGAGATTGATCACAGATTCACTGATGAGATGACAGGTGTGGCTACTTTCCTCCAATCAACAGGAACTTAGTGCTGACGTCAGGTGACTCACCTCTTTAAAAAAAAAAGCTCAGAGAGAGCGCAGCGGACAACTGCGGACTGATTGAATAATCCAAAACTATAATCACAAATCAAGTTCCTTTCACAAATGAACAGTTGTGCACTTTACCTAAATGATGAGCAGTGGAAGTTGATTAATTGCACAAATTCCTTATAATCTTAAGTACATAACAAGTAATACAAGTTCATACAGCAAAAGTGGCCAAGGTTAAAATGAATGAAATATAAGAACATTATGCAGTCTGCTGCTTCAATAAATTGCTGATAACAATGTTTGCATGAGGTGTATAAATTATTTGGAAGGTGGTTGCTCACAGTCACTCAATTTTATTCTCATTTTCTTACCTCAACCAATATTTAGGCCAATATATTAACATTTTATAAAAAATAAAAATAAATATCTATATGCCATTTTTGCTCCATTGCTTTTTATGAGAAGCCAGTAATGTATAGCTAGTGGTCATAGAAAATATCATAGATGGACACAGATTTGTAAATGTATTTTGTTTGGTTATAAATCAGGCCGATACGTACATAAGAACATGGAATAACTGTATGAAAGAAACACATTGATTTCTGATCAGAGTGACTGCTGACTTCACAGATAAAGACAACAGAATCAACTAAGCCTGGCTGTTAGCCTGGTCTGGAGCAGGCTAGCTGCAGAGAATAAATC
Source organism: Trachurus japonicus (assembly GCF_045865225.1). Taxonomy (NCBI): domain Eukaryota; kingdom Metazoa; phylum Chordata; class Actinopteri; order Carangiformes; family Carangidae; genus Trachurus; species Trachurus japonicus. The sequence goes on along the minus strand of NC_140914.1, from coordinate 3,138,417 downwards.
ACCATAGTAACTTGACCAGGATAGATTTAGCCTGCTTTTGAACAACCGACTTGAGGCTAAATTCAGCCAGGACAACCAACATATCGCGGCTTAATCCCTTATCTAGGTTTTGTGCAATACCCCTCAGACCTGACTTTTAGACTCACATTAGAGCAAAAAAGACAATAATAATATGTTAACTGTCGTCGTATCAACCTGATCCTGTTGTTCGAAAGTAGAATAAAGATATCTAGGATAAGTGAAAAAGCCAGGTTGGACAAAGTCTCATAAATCCATCCTGGTTTAGTTGGTTGTTCCAACGCTGAGCCAGGCTGAGGAGGGGCGGCTTTGTCAAGCCAGGTGTAACTTATTCTCTCGTCAGTAGGCCACAGAGATTGATCACAGATTCACTAATGAGAGGACAGGTGTGGCTACTTTCCTCCAATCAACAGTGGATCTTAATGCTGATGTGAGGTGACACACCTCTCTTAAAAAAAAAAAAAAAGCACCGCTGCTGTCGTAAAGCTCAGAGAGAGTCGGCGGACTAATTTAATAATCCAAAATTATAATCACAACTCAAGTTCCTTTCACAAATTAACAGTTGTGCACTTTGCCGTAATGATGAGCAGTGGAAGATGATTCATTGCACAAATCTGAAGTAAAGTTTACAGCACATGGCCAAATGTGCAACAGGTGAAAATTAATTAAATATTAGAACATTATGCTGTTTGGTGCTTCAATAAATTGCCGATAACAATGATGAGGTCTATAAATTATTTGGAAGGTGCTCACACTCACCCAATTTTATTCTTATTTTCTTACCTCATCCAATTAGGCCAATATAATCATAACATATTTTATGAAAATAATTTTGAAGGCCTAATTATGAAAAAAAAAGCCTTATAAATATTGTAAATGTTTCATGTTTTTTGATTATTGTTAATGCATTTTTTGAACAAATGTTTTTATTGATATTTCAAGCTTTACATACTTAAACACACTTACAGAATTATTCTTGTTAAAAGCTTTACATTTTTTTTTGTTCCGTATCTGAGTAAAAAAGTAGAAAACGCCAAAAATAGGAACAGCATGAACAGAGAACCTATCGGCAAGGTTATTCCATATTTTTATGACAGTGTCAGAGGTCTGAAAGTTAAAATAAATGGTTGAATAGATAATAAGAATATTGATAATTATGTAAAAATCAAATTGAGTAGAATTTCCATGGTGATTGATACTCATGAAATGAAATAATAAAAACAGAAATACACCCTTTTACTTTTGAGGGTCCAGGCCTGTAGGTGTCTATGCTGAATCATCTAGGTGTCCTGTAATGTTAGTCCAAAGTAAGTAATTAATGGATTCCACCTCCTCTTGAATAAGGCCATGTCAAGGTTGAGCTTTGCTGTTATTTTTTCCATTGTGTATACCCTAAGAAGTCTTTCTTTCCATTGATCAACAGTCGGGGTAATGGCTTACACCAGGACATAGTTATCATCTTTCTTGCCACCATTATGATTACTTTGAATAGATACATTTTTTCTCTACATAAAAAGTCACAGGGAAGCACTCCAAGAACAAAGATCAGCGGGTCATTCCTTATACTAGTTTGTAAAATGTTAGAAATTTCCGCCTGGATCCCCTCCCAGTACATTTTCAGTTTAGGACAATCCCAGAAAATGTGTGTGTGATCTCCAATTTGTCCGCATTGTCTCCAGCAAAGATTTGTCTTTGTTTTGTCAAATTTGGAGATAATAAATGGAGTTTTGAAAAAGCGGAGATTCACTTTCCATATAAATTCTTTCCATGTGGGGCTGCTGGTCAGTTTATGACCATTCTCACACACTTGTTCCCAAATTTGGTCCTCAATCACAACATTCATTTCTAGTTCCCACTTTTCCTTTATTCCAAGAGAGCTCCCCGCTACAATTGTCTGTAGTAATTTGTATAGATGTGAAACAATTTTTTTTACCATCCCCTTTCTTTATCATCTTGATGAAGAAAACTTCTAAATCAGAAGGCTGTGATGTAAGAGATTGCCATTCTTTATGTGAAGTCAGGTAGCTTCTCAATTGCAAAAATCTGTAGAAATCTGTGGATATCAAGCCAAATTTTTCCTGTAATTGGTTAAATGACTTCAGGGTATCACCATCAAATAAGTCCTCAATAAAAATAAGCCCCTTATTTTCCCATTCTTTAAATCTTGAATCAAAATGTCTAGGTTTGAAATCTATTATCTCGGAAATTTTCATTGCCCTAGATATAGACTGTGGTGCATTTATTATTTTTTTTACAGAATTTAAAACCTTATGTGTGCACTTCATCCAGATATTTGAAATTTTATACTTTGTCCATATCTCATTTGAGCAGAATGGTAATGCTTGTAGTGAGACTCCAGGGCACGAATTTTGCTCTAGAGATAGCCATGTTGTTTCTTTGTTTTGTTTTAACCATTCTACTGCCCCGTGTAATTGTGCAGCCCAGTAATATAATTTCAAATTTGGTACATTTAGACCACCACGTGCTTTACTGCTGGTCAAGTGCGTAAATTTGATTCTGGGTTTCTTTTTCTGCCAAATAAAAGAAGAAATCATTTTTTGTAACTTTTTGAATTTAGCTGCTGAAATCCAAATAGGAAGAGACAGAAACAAGTATAACAGTCTGGGCAGAATGTTTGTTCTAACTGTCTCAATCCTACCAAAGAAGGATAGTGGCAATAATTCCCATCTTTCCAGGTCTTTTTGTATCTGTTCTATTAATTTCGCATAATTCAAATTGTACAGTTGAGATGCATCCGGGGAAATAATTATTCCCAAGTATCGAAATCCCTGAGGTGACCAGTTAAATTTGACCTTATCAGATAGTTCTGATGGCCAGCACCCATTTAACATCAAGGCTTCAGATTTCGATTCGTTGACTTTATAGCCTGAGGCCACACCAAAGTCTTTCAAAACTTTTAAAAGTTCAGGTATAGAAGTGCTGGGATCTCTAATGTACAAAATGACATCATCCGCGTATAATGATAATTTGTGATCCTTTGTCTTGTCTGATATACCAAGAATTAATGGGTTACTTCTAATTAGTTCTGCTAAGGGTTCAATACTTATAGCGAACAAAATTGGGGACAGGCAGCAACCTTGACGTGTTCCTCTTTTTAATGGAAAACTATCTGAGATATGACCGTTGACACGGACTCTGGAAGTGGGGTTTTTATATAGGACTTCGAACCACTCAATAAATGTTTCATCAAATCCCATTTTACTTAGGACATGCTCCAGAAATAGCCAGTCCACCCGATCAAATGCCTTCTCGGCATCAAGCCCGAGAAGCATTGATGGGTGAGACTGTGATTGGGCAGTTGATATTACGTTAAGCGTGCGCCTAATGTTGTTTATTCCCAGTCTTCCAGGTATAAAGCCGGTCTGATCTGGGTTAATCAACTTGTTGATGATCTTCTGGAGTCTTTTTGCTATTATAGCGCTCAATATCTTAACGTCATTGCATAACAAACTTATTGGCCTATATGAGGCACAATGTGTGGGATCTTTCCCTTCTTTGTGTATGACCGAGATAACCGCTTCTCCCCATGTTCTAGGTGGGTCTCTCGCATTCAGCGCATAGTTATATACTCTATGTAGAAGGGGAATTATCTCGGCTTGAAAACATTTATAAAACTCCCCGGGAAACCCGTCCGGGCCTGGCGATTTGTTATTTTTGAGCTTTTTAATAGTGTTTTTTATTTCTTCTTCAGTGATAGTTTCCATCATAGCTTTAGATTCATTTTGGTCCAGTTTGGTAAGGTTAATTTGTTGGAGAAGTTGTTTAATTTTTTCTGATTTATTGGGGGAGGTTGTTGAATCATAAAGTTGTTCATAATAATTAGAAAAGGCGTTGGCTATTTCTTTGGGATGAGACACCAATTTTTTTGAGTTTGGGCAAGTAACTTTTTGTATCGTTCGGCTTGCTTGTGCTTTTCTTAATTGGAAAGCGAGCAGCCTACTTGCTTTATTCCCTTGTTCGTAATACTTTTGATTAGTGAAGCGTAAGGCCCCCTCTGCTTTGTATGTTAATAAATCATTTAATTGCTGTCTACATTTACTTAGTTCTATGAAAATAGTGTCCTTATTTGTTTTTTTTGTGTTCCGTCTCTAATTTCTTAATTTGTTCTTCTAATAACCTTTGATCTTTTTCGCGTTCCTTTTTCAATTTAGAGGATAATGATATAATTTTGCCCCTTAACACTGCTTTCGCTGTGTCCCACAAGGTGGAAGGGGAGACTTCATTATTATCATTTATGTCAAGAAAATTTTTAAATTTGTTTTTTATATCTTGAACCACCTCCAGGTTATTTAAAAGTGACACATTTAATCTCCATAGTTTCCGAGTCTTATTTTGGTCCATACATAATGACATAACCACTGGGCCATGATCTGAAAGGGTTTGGGGCTCAATGTTGCATTCATCCACTCTATGGGCTTCTTGTTTTGTGTTAATGCATTTTAATTGTTTATAATTCAGGCCAATATGTACATTAGAACATGGATGAAACACATTGATTTCTGATCAGAGTGACTGCTGACTTGACAGATAAAGACAACAGAATCAACTAAGCCTGGCTGTTAGCCTGGTCTGGAGCAGGCTAGCTGCAGAGAATAAATCACCATAGTAACTTGACCAGGATAAAGGTATCCAGCTTTCGAACAACCGATTTGAGGCTAAATTAGGCCAGGATAACCAACATATCCCGGCTTAATCCCTTTCGAACAACAGGCCCCAAACTCCATCATGGTAAAGGAACACTGAATAATGTGGAAATGAGCTGCAGTTCTTCACCACACCACAAGATGGAGCTGATTAATCAGAATGGTTGAAGAAGAAAACAGGAGGAAGAGGAGGAGGAAGAGGAGGAGGAGGAGGAGGAGGAGGAAGAGGAGGAAGAGGAGGAGGAGGAGGAGCAGAGAGTGTGTAGAGGATCAGATGAGTCCAGAGACAGTGATGATCTCTGTCAGGTCCAGAACACACAGGGAGGATGGTGGACTGGACTCTGAGAGAGACAGTGGAGCTGCTCTCAGGTCAGTGAGGGAGGTTCAGGATCTCCAGCTGTGAAGAGAAGCAGAGGACAGAGGTGATGGATCAGTGATCGTCTCTCTCTGCTCTGATTGGCTGACTGTTGTCTCTCTCTCTACTCTGATTGGCTGACTCTTGTCTCTCTCTGCTCTGATTGGCTGACTGTTGTCTCTCTCTCTGCTCTGATTGGCTGACTGTCGTCTCTCTCTGCTCTGATTGGCTGACTGTTGTCTCTCTCTGCTCTGATTGGCTGACTGTCGTCTCTCTCTGCTCTGATTGGCTGACTGTTGTCTCTCTACTCTGATTGGCTGACTGTTGCCTCTCTCTGCTCTGATTGGCTGACTGTTGACTCTCTCTCTGCTCTGATTGGCTGACTGTTGTCTCTCTCTGCTCTGATTGGCTGACTGTTGTCTCTCTCTCTCTGCTCTGATTGGCTGACTGTTGTCTCTCTCTCTGTTCTGATTGGCTGACTGTTGTCTCTCTCTCTCTGCTCTGATTGGCTGACTGTTGTCTCTATCTCTGTTCTGATTGGTTGGCTGACTGTTGTCTCTCTGCTCTGATTGGCTGACTGTTGTCTCTCTCTCTGCTCTGATTGGCTGACTGTTGTCTCTCTGCTCTGATTGGCTGACTGTTGTCTCTCTCTCTGCTCTGATTGGCTGACTGTTGTCTCTCTCTCTGCTCTGATTGGCTGACTGTTGTCTCTCTGCTCTGATTGGCTGACTGTTGTCTCTCTCTCTGCTCTGATTGGCTGACTGTTGTCTCTCTCTCTGCTCTGATTGGCTGACTGTTGTCTCTCTCTGCTCTGATTGGCTGACTGTTGTCTCTCTCTGCCCTGATTGGCTGACTGTTGTCTCTCTCTGCTCTGATTGGCTGACTGTTGTCTCTCTCTCTGCTCTGATTGGCTGACTGTTGTCTCTCTCTGCTCTGATTGGCTGACTGTTGTCTCTGTTATTGTGTTATTGTCTCACTGACTTTAGTCCAATAGTGCTGAAAGCAGCACAGACTGACTCCGCCCCCCTACTGACCTCACAGTCTCCAGTCTACAGTCTGGACTCTTCACTAGATCATCCAGATCCTTCACGTCTGAAGACTTCAGGTTGTTGTAGATCAGGTCCAGTTCTCTCAGGTGGGAGGGGTTGGACTTCAGAGCTGAGACCAGAGAAGAACAGCTGATCTCTGACAACCTGCAGCCCTGCAATCTGAATAAAGAATAAAAGAAGAAGATAAATTCATTGATGATCAGAAAGAAGAGTTTTATCTTCAACAGGTGAATTTCAGTGTCTTTGTCCAAACATGAGTTGTGAGGATCTTGTGCACATTGTTGTGATAGAGATGAAGTGAGTTGATGAGCTGATACTGGACATTTTCTCCAGAGTTTCTAGAAAACATGAGTCGTCTGACTGAGAGAAATACGAGTGTGTGTGAAGGTTGAACTGAAGTGAACAGACATTATTCATGACCACTGAGTGAAATGAGCTGAAACTGAAGAATCATTCTCACACAACAACAACTGCAAATATTCAACAACCACTATGTCAAATGTCATTAATCAATTCAATCAAAGTCAATGATTCAAGTTCTGAGTGAAGATCTATCAGGTTCAGTTGTGGATCAAAGATCTAAAATCTACAACAGTAACAGTCAGTGAACTCACATCAGAGTCTCCAGTCTACAGTCTGGACTCTCCAGAAAACCACTCAGATCCTTCACGACTGAATCCTGCAGGTAGTTTCCACTCTGGTCCAGGTGTCTCAGGTGGGAGGGGTTGGACTTCAGAGCTGAGAGCAGAGAAGAACAGCTGATCTCTGACAAACTGCAGCTCCTCAATCTGAATAAAGAATAAAAGAAGAAGATGAATCCATTGATAACTGATCAGATGTGTCCTGATCAATAATCAGATGTGTCCTGATCAATAATCAATAGAGGGACTTTGTCCTTGTGTTCTTGTGGATCTTCATCATGTGGCCTTCTACACACATCATCCACATGTCAGCACAGATTCATCAGCTGCTGCTGACCTCAGCTCAGTCTGTCAATATACAGTCAATATCTGATCAATACCTGTTGGACTAAACACTGACTACAACTCTGATTTAGAGATTCTGACTCTTTTAGACAGATTTATATTTGTACCATTTCATGTCACTAACTTTGTATTTTTATTCTTCTCTGTTATTATTATCAATAACTTTATTGATCAACTTGTATCAGGGTTAAATCAATAAACTAACAGCACAGGGGTCAATGACGTGATGAAACCCAGTGTCCAGTGGTGTAACTTTGATTTTTGATAAAAATCTGAATAAAGAGGAAAATAAATCTGGACTCAAATGAGGAATTAATACAACTCTGTGTTTCTGGACTCATTTTACATTAGGGCTGACCTCCAAAAGTCGACTATTCGACGATTCGATTCGGAGAGGTCTGATTCGACTATGAACCTCGTAGTCGAATCTAACCAAGACCATACCATTCTGACTATATGGGGGTGCCCACGGCTGCTGAGCATAAATTGTTACATAGAATGTCTTTTTTCGTTATACAAAGCCTATTTTGATACAAAATCTGCCTACTTTCTGTTAATAAAGAGTTCAAAATTATGTGTGCGTTTAAATGGTAGTCTTAGCTTACGTATTAATAAATCACCCACTGCAGTTGCACAATCAAATGAGCGGAGGTTTTTTTTTTTTTTTTTCAAATGAGCGGAGGTGAGCAGTAGGACCGTCAAAGTCACGGTACTCAGAAGTCACTGCAGAACACTCACTGAGTGGCAAAAAGACGAGAGGCAGAGCCGCCAAAGTTTAAAATCAAGGAAGTCTGACAGTCTAACTTTGTCAACATTTATCATGCATGACCTGACAGAACAGCAAAACATTGTGAGGTTACATCTGACTTTGACCGAGTTACATTCAAGAACCTGCTTTCAATCACGGAAAATAAATTAACTCCAGCGGTGATTTTTTTTTTTCGATGGATCAGCTGTGTTTACCGTTTCAAGTGTCAATAGTTCTGATGGTTAGACAGATGAATTAGTCCCTAACACATCCTAAAGTTTGACATGTCAGAGTTTTTCAGAAGAGGAACTTGTTTTTTTTTCCGACTTCCGAGTTGTCATGAACGCACCATCAGTGTCGGGAGTCACAGCTGTAATCTCGTCCAGCCTGTCTGTCTCTCTGCCGGTGCCGCGGTCACACTGTGTGTGTTACAGGATTGATTAACGTAATGTACGGATTGTCGAGTCCTTCTGACCTCCGTTTGTTTTGATACTACATGTTTTACCCGGTTTCTCTGTGTCCACGACCACCGCTATCCTTCACCACGTTGAGGGATGAGGGATGACTCACAGTCCGAGCAAAAGGAGCGTTGTCCAGGGCAACGTAACATAAACGCATACCCTGGCTCACAATGGCTACTAAAAATCATCCAAAGCGTGGAAAATAAATAAAGGTATTTGTTTTACACCTACCATATTTTTTGGGGTGTTTTAGCTCTTTTGTTTGAAACGGGAAAAAGTCGCAAATTTGCTGCTATCTAAAAAAAAAAAAAAAAAAGGTTCGACGATCAGTCGACTACGGCAAAATCTGACGAATCAGATTCGACTATGAAAATCCTTAGTCGAAAACAGCCCTATTTTACATCATTTGTCACAGATTATTTAGAAGAAGAGTTTTTTGTTTTTAGGACATGTCCTGCTCAAGATGCATTAAAATCTAAATATAGAAACGGAAAAAAATCTATTTCAATTTAATGTTTTCAGAAGAAAGTATATTTTTATAAATTCACTTTAATCCACTGTAGGTGGATCAGATACAACAGTCAGTGAACTGACCTCAGAGTCTCCAGTCTACAGTCTGGACTCTCCAGAAAACCACTCAGATCCTTCACTCCTGAATCCTGCAGGTCGTTTCCACCCAGGTCCAGGTGTCTCAGGTGGGAGGGGTTGGACTTCAGAGCTGAGACCAGAGAAGAACAGCTGATCTCTGACAACCTGCAGCGCTCCAATCTGAATAAAGAATAAAAGAAGATTAATTCATTGATAACTGATTAATAATCAGATGAATCCTGATCAATAATCAGACGTGTCCTGATCAATAATCAATAGAGGGACTTTGTCCTTGTGTTCTTGTGGATCTTCATCATGTGGCCTTCTACACAACAACCTGCAGCTCTTCAATCTGAATAAAGAATAAAAGCAGTGAGTTGAGGACAAAGCTCCTTGTTGACAGCGTTCAGTGTCTCATCATCTGTTCAGAGCTGAAGAAGCTTCAGAAAGAACAAGTTTAGAAAATCAAAGTCCAACAGCTGAAGCAACAGGAAGCAGGTTAAACAGTGACAGAGAGAAAACAGCTCATTAATATTCATGAGAAGCTGCTGCTGCTTCAACACAGACGCAGTGACTCCGCCTCTTCACCTGTCAGCTCCACCTGTGGCTCCATCCATACAAACTCATGTTGTGCAGCCACATTTCTCAGAGACTCTGTCACTGAGCTCCTTCTCACTCCAACAGCTCATCTGCACTCATACAGTGTGCGTCATAGTGCGCGTGTGCGTAGCGATACGCCGCTTCAATGGCCGACAAACACGGCTCCAGAGTTCAGGGCTGTTTGACAGCAACATCAAGTTGTGACAAACTTCAGAACGACGTGGTCAGCTTTTCTCCGTGGGCGTTTTGAAAGTGTGTGAAGCAGGTTGTTTGTGGCGAGCCCATCCACAGCAGCTCATCACTCAGCTTCTGTGCTGCTGCTCTGCTCTGCTAACACACTGACTGTGTTCAACAGCTCACACAAGCCCACGTTCAAGAAGCTCAGCTGTCACTTTGAGCTGCTTCTGACTCCTGCCCTCAGCCAAGCACTGAGTCAACACTCTGAGCCTGAGCCGCCACATGAAGCAACAACCTTCAGCCCATCTTGGTGAGCCTCCAAACAAACCAGCTGAGCCTCTGCAGCTGCTTCATGTCAGCAGCAACAAGACCAACACTAGCAGCTCTGCTCTCACCTGTCTCACCTTGATTCTCAGCATTCACAGTCATTGACAGGAAGTGGCTGCAGTGTGTGCCGTGCTCTTCACTTCCTGCTTCACACTCCAGCCTCTCCCAGCCAGTTGAGCTACCAGGGAGCAGACTTTAGCTGCCAACAGCTCCCTACAGCCAGCCTCCACTGGAGCGCAGCTTTCCAGCCTCCTCTGCCTCTGCTGCCAGCTCTGTGGATCTCAGCTGCTTCCTCTCATGCTTCCTCCCATGGTTCTGTCAGCTCCACAACATCCACCAGCTGCTGTGTTTCTGACCACAACTCAACATCTGCTCTCAGATCAGTGCTGCACGTTGCTTCGACAACAAGTGTCTGAGTTGAAAACAACAGTTGTAGAAGCTGAGCTCGTTCTCTGCTGCTCTGAATCACAAACACTACGACTGCTCTCACCTTCTTCTCTCTGGACTCATCTCAACTGTTTTCTCTCTTCAGCTTCTTGAGAAAAATCCTCACACACAAATCCTGACATGTATGAACCAATGAGAAGCTGAAGCTTCAAACAACTACAACAGCTCCAGTCAGTGAACTCACCTCAGAGTCTCCAGTCTACAGTTTGGACTCTCCAGTCCAGCACACAGAAGCTTCACTGATGAATCCTTCAGGTCGTTTCCTCTCAGGTTCAGGTGTGTCAGGTGGGAGGGGCTGGACTTCAGAGCTGAGGCAACGACTTCATAGTGAATCTCTGAGAGCCAACAATTAACAAGTCTGTGATTAGAGAAGAAACAAAATGTGTGAGAGTAAAATCAGACAATTTGTACTAAACACACACAACATGTCATCATGTGATCAACATGTGCTCTTCACACTCTGGTTCAGTTCATCTTCTCTCTTTGTGTTGGACATGAAACAATAATCCTCATCAGGGCTGGGCTGGAAAAACCCATTATCAGATGTCTGAGACTAATGAGAATCCTTTAACTGTGTGTGTGTGTGTGTGTGTGTGTGTGTGTGTGTGTGTGTGTGTGTGTGTGTGTGTGTGTGTGTGTGTGTGTGTTATTGATCATGTCTGGACTCACTCAGCCTTCCTGCAGTTCCTCACAGCTGCGATCAGTCTCAGTCGTCCCTGATCTGATGTCTTGTACTTGTTCACGTCCAACTCATCCAGAACCTGCTCTGACATCTGCAGCATGTAGGCCAGAGCTGAACACTGGATCACAGAGAGTTCCTTCTCTGATCTGTTCTCTGACTCCAGGAACTGTTGGATCTCCTGATGAACTGACTGGTCCTTCATCTCCGTCAGACAGTGGAAGATGTTGATGCTTCTGTCAGGAGAGATTTTATCACTCTTCATCTCCTTGAGGTTGTTGATGGTTCTCTGGATGGTTTCTGGACTGTTGTCTGTCTGACCCAGCAGACCTCCTAACAGCCTCTGGTTGGACTCCAGAGAGAGGCCATGAAGGAAGCGAACAAACAGGTCCAGGTGACCGTTTCTACTGAGGAGTGATTTCTGCATGGCGCTCTGCAGGAAGTCAACCAGGGTTAGAGGACTGTTTTTGATCTTTTGCTGACCTCCCACATTTAGTCTGTAAAAGCGACGCATTGCATTTGTCTCTCTCTCTTTGTAGTATTCTCCCAGGAAGTTCTCCAGGACCTGTGTGTTGCTGTTGGTGAAACAGTGGAACATGTAGACTGCAGCCAGAAACTCCTGAACACTCAGATGAACAAAGCAGTAGACTGTTTTCTGGAAGATCACACTCTCTCTTTTGAAGATCTCAGTACAGAGTCCTGAGTTCACCAAGGCCTCTGTGACATCCAGACCACACTGCTCCAGGTCTTCTTGGTAGAACATGATGTTTCCTTCCTCCAGCTGTTCAAACGCCAGCCTCCCCAGCTTCAGAAGAACTTCCCTGTCGGCCTCCGTCAGCTCCTGTGGACTCGTCTCATGTCCTTCACCGTACTTGTTCTTCTTCCTCTTTGTCTGGACCAGCAGGAAGTGTGAGAACAGGTCAGTCGTGGTCTTGGGCAGCTCTCCTCCCTGGTCTGTGGTCAACATGTGCTCCAGAACTGTAGCACTGATCCAGCAGAAGACTGGGACTTGACACATGATGTGGAGGCTCCTGGACGTCTTGATGTGTGAGATGATTCTTCTGGACAGATCTTCATCACTGGACCTCCTCCTGAAGTACTCCTCCATCTGGGTGTCAGTGAAGCCTCGGACCTCTGTTACCCTGTCGACACATGTAGGAGGGATCTGATTGGCTGCTGCGGGTCTGGAGGTGATCCAGACCAGAGCCGAGGGAAGCAGATTCCCCTGGATGAGGTTTGTCAGCAGCACGTTGACTGATGACGTCTGTGTGACATCAGACACAACCTCCCTGTTGTTGAAGTCCAGTGACAGTCGGCTTTCATCCAGGCCGTCAAAGATGAAGAGAAGTTTACAGACAGCCAGCTGCTCTGCTGTGACCTTCTGTAATGTTGGATGGAAAACATGGAGCAGCCTGAGAAGACTCAACCGCTGATCTCTGATCAGGTTCAGCTCCCTGAACGAAAGCAGAACCAGCAGACTGACATCTTGGTTCTCCAAGCCCTCGGCCCAGTCCAGAGTGAACTTCTGCACCGAGAAGGTTTTTCCAACGCCAGCGACGCCGTTGGTCAGAACCACTCTGATGGGTCTCTGTTGGACAGGTGAGACCGTAGAGACGTCCTCTCTCTGTTGGACAGGTGAGACCGTAGAGACATCCTCTCTCTGTTGGACAGGTGAGACCGTAGAGACGTCCTCTCTCTGGTGGACAGGTGAGACCGTAGAGACGTCCTCTCTCCGTTGGACAGGTGAGACCGTAGAGACGTCCTCTCTCCGTTGGACAGGTGAGACCGTAGAGACGTCCTCTCTCTGTTGGACAGGTAAGTCTTTAAAGATGTCGTTGCACTTGATTGGAGTGTCCTGGAGGGTCTTCTTCTTGGACGTTGTCTCCAACTGTCTCACCTCATGTTGGGTATTAACCTCTTCACTCTGTCCCTCTGTGATGTAGAGCTCAGTGTAGATCCTGTTGAGGAGGGTTCCACTTCCTGTTCCCTCAGTTCCTTCAGTCACTCGTTCACATCTGCTCCTCAGACTGATCTTATGTTGATCTAAAACCTCCTGCAGACCACGATCTGCTGAGAGAGAAGAGACAGAGTCAGACTGAAGACAGAGAGTCTGACAATCTGATCAGATTATTTTCATCAGCTACAGAAAAACTACAGACAACAAAGAGAAGGTTTGAATCATCATCTTAAATGTCAGTGCTGTGTGATGGAACAATGACTCTGGAGAAAACAACAGGTCCTGGTTTCACTAATGACCACATCAGCAGACAGATGTTCACTCTCACTTTGTCCACAGCTGCTCTGATTGGCCGTCTGCAGCTCACCTCTGGTGCTGGGTCTTTGTCCATGATCCTTCAGGACGTCAGAGACACCACTCCTCTTCCTCCTGTCAAGACATTTCTGGATCAACAACATGTCACAGCTTCACATCTGAGCTCTGATTGCTTAACCACCTCAAGGGGGCGGAGCTTCAGGAAGCAGAGGAGCAGAGAGAGAGAAGGTAGAGGAAGACGAGTGTAGAGAGACGAGCTGAATGAAGACCAGGGGCCTATACTACGAAGCAGGTTCGACATACTCAGAGTATCTTTCAGTTATCCGGCTTCATTTAACTGGACAATCGCGATCGCGCTAAGCGGTCACACGACGGTGGTTATCAACTCGGTAAGTCAACCCTGGGTTTCCCAGAGCAGGTTCACATGAAACGGGCGGAGTTAGCGTCATCTGACCAATCACAGACATGGACAGGTCTGACAGCAGCTGCAGCAGCAGAGCGGAGTGTTTCACTAACGAGGAGCAGACCATAATTCAGCGACAACATGAAGAACTGAAAGAAACACAGTCGCTACAGCAAAGTGCAGAAAGTGCTACAGAGAATTACTGACTGCGACAATGCAGTTCATGGGATTAAAATTAAATAAAACTAGAAAAAGCATTTCCAAGAATGGAAATGGTGTGAATGCTGAAAGCAGCTGAACACTGTTGCAGAATTAGCAAACAGTGCAAGCAGTGATCACCATACAAATATTAGACTGAGGTAGGAATCGAACCCACAACCTCATGGTCAGTAGACTTCCACTCTGCCTCAAAGCCCCAGTATACACACAGTTACAGAGACTGTTGTCTGCTTATGAGCTGCACTCTGTCTCACTCTGAAGTTAACGAGCCCAAAGCTGCACCTGTTGGAAACACAGTGTGTCAACACCAAGAAAGCTTGAGAGTCAAGCTTGAATGACTTAGAATGAAAATTTCTGTGAATTTCAGGCTGAGAGCAGCAGTTTCAACATGAAGCAAGTTATCAGAAGTCAACAGAGGACGACTGGGAAAATAATTCACTATAATTGTTGTTGAGGCAAGATTTGAACCAGGAATCAAACCCACAACCTCATGATCACTAAACCTTTACTCTGCCGCTTTGCCACAGAGAGCACAGACATAAGCATGTTGCCATTGTAATGTGATGATGTGCTGCAAACTGTGGCACTAGGAATTAATGCGTCTCTTAACGAACACCTGTAACCAATTGAGGGTGGGGGAGGGGAGCAGAATTCAACATAACTTAAAAAGAGTGCTCCCCTTGGGTTCGAACCAGTGACCGTGGGGTTGGCAAGCAGCCACCTTACCCACTGGACTACAGACAGAGTTATGAGAAGAGAAGTTGAGACTTTGATGAATGTGAGATTTTTCAATGATGCTTAAAAAAAGCAGAAAATAGTATAAATGAGCCACAACAAGTAAGTAGAGGACCTTTTTGTGACTTGTGACTATTTTTTGATGAAATCAAACAAAGTATAATGCCCATTACAGTGAATTAAAAAGTTGAGCTCCTGCTACTCTGCTGTGAAAAAAAATGCATTGGGCTGAATGGCAGAGAGAGAGCACCCAGGCTGCATTTAAAAAATATTTAAAATTATTCTCTGAGTCTCTGTGCATTTTTGACGGCATTGTGAGACAGAAGACAAGCGTGGCTACAAACTGTTTCCAAAATCATGAGTGTAGAGTGTCATTTGTAGCTTTGCTGGCAGTTTCAGAAGAAAAGTTCCAGTCGCTTTTTTGGATCTCCTGCACTCTACGATGACGTCACCCACTCTGACCCAACCCCATACACACTCATTGAAAAGTGTGAAATTTGTCAGAAATCCTCATGTGCTTTTAAAGGATTTATCTCAAAAACGGTACAAGCTATGAAAAAGTTGTAAATACAGGATGAATACATTAGAAGTTTGTCTACAGCTCAGAATTTGAATGAAGTCTCTAGCTGAAAGTATGTGGATGCTTTAAAGGCTGAAAGAAGTAAGAAGATTTGAAGAGTTTCAAGACTGTTCCAATGCATTCTCTATGGGGAAAAAAAAATCAGAAATAGTTGAATATTGCAAAAAGTATGAATAGTTGAAAAGAGAAAAGACATAGCACACCTGTCCCGAAAAGGCTGAACATTTTGATATTTGAATTGTTGAAATAGCACAAAGTATGAAGGACTAGTTAAATGCTGAAGAAAGGCAGAAAATGGCCGAACCGGAAGCATTCACACTAATCACTGCTCGATCATTATCGGATGGCTGATGGCTCTGTAGGAATCACATTATATTCCTCTAAACTGGCCCGTTGCTCACATTTAATTTTGTGGTGTGTATTTGATGCAGAGAGTAGGTGTGTGAATATTGCACATGCACTAATGTCAAAAAAAAAGAAAAAAACTTGTAGCGCTGATCGTGAGAGGATCAGACCCCCGTACTTTTAGTTTTTAGATGAACATCTCTAAGAGAGATGCGTTTTATGCCTATCTATCTATATCTATATCGATCCCTCTGTGTGTGGGGGGGGGAGTTGTCAGTCCCTCATTGGAAGAACTGACAAACCTCTGTCAGCTGATCGAGCTGTGCCGTGCGCTCACTGTCCCACTACGGTGATGTCATTTTCCAAGAAAATGATTGGTCAGGAGGCGGGGCTTTTCTACCTGCTGATCTGAATCTGGAACATAACCTGCTCCGGACCAGGTTAGCCGTTCAGTATAAGTTGCCACGGAGATGTATCCCGGTAAGAAGTGAACCACCTTCATAGTACGGAAAAACCAGGGTTAACCCTGAAGTTACCTCGCTAAGCTCAAATCCTGCTTCGTAGTAGCTACAGGCCCCTGGTCCTGAACTGGTCTGGTTTCTGTCTCTGTTCATCTGTTGACCTTAAATCTGGACTCTAAAACAAACTCCCCGTTAGTTTGAGTCTCTTCAGTTCTGCGTCGTCTCGTCTGGTTTTTACTCCAAATGTGTGAAATGATTGAGATGTGTGGATCATTAAAGTGTCTCCTCCAACATGGAGACACTGTGTCTCCTCTCTGTCCTTCTGTCCACTGACAGCTCTACAGACAGGTGGAGCTCACACAGGTGTTGACATGAGATCAGCTGATTGTGGATGTAATGTATCTATGGAAACTGTGGAGGTGGAGACAGGGCTGGTATTGGTGCAGCAACGTTCCCACTGACTGAGGCTGATGACACAGGAACATGAGGACGCTGTGCTTCATCAGTGTTATGTATTTAGTTGAGCTTTATAAGAGGGTTTGGGGGTGGTCCACTAGGGGGAGCTCTAGGCATAGGTCAGGGGTTTTACTGCATAGTTTTGTTCTGTTGTTGTTGTGCAGTCCTCAGCAGAGTGAGCCCATTTTCCCTGACTATCACAAAAGTGCTATTAAAAGCTCATGCATTCTCCAGTCTACTCTCCGGTCATGCTTATAGATGAGAAGATCTAATAATCAGTCTGATGTTTCTGTCTCTGAGGTTTGTTGTGAACCTTCAGAGTCTGATGGATCTGGTTCCTGGTTTCTCTCTGTTTCCTTCACATGAGTCTAATGACTGAATCATCTTCAGGTCAGTTTACAGCAGAAAACATCTCTTACCGTGACTCTGAAGATCCAGGTCCAGGTCCAGGTTCAGGTCTGAAGTTAGGAGGTTGATCGTTGGACCGGTCACTCTTCATGGACAGACAGGTGGATCCAGGTCTAGGTCCAGGTCCAAGACTGAAGTTAGGAGGTTGATCGTTGGACCGGTCACTCTTCATAGACAGACAGATGGATCCAGGTCTAGGTTCAAGACTGAAGTTAGGAGGTTGATCGTTGGACCGGTCACTCTTCATAGACAGACAGGTGGATCCAGGTCTAGGTTCAAGACTGAAGTTAGGAGGTTCATCGTTGGACCGGTCACTCTTCATGGACAGACAGGTGGATCCAGGTCTAGGTTCAAGACTGAAGTTAGGAGGTTCATCGTTGGACCGGTCACTCTTCATGGACAGACAGATGGATCCAGGTCCAGGTCCAGGTCTAGGTCCAAGACTGAAGTTAGGAGGTTGATCGTTGGACCGGTCACTCTTCATAGACAGACAGATGGATCCAGGTCCAGGTCCAGGTCTAGGTCCAAGACTGAAGTTAGGAGGTTGATCGTTGGACCGGTCACTCTTCATAGACAGACAGGTGGATCCAGGTCTAGGTTCAAGACTGAAGTTAGGAGGTTCATCGTTGGACCGGTCACTCTTCATGGACAGACAGATGGATCCTGGAGACTCTGCTCTTAGTCTGTGGTTCTGACCTCTGCAAACACAAACATGTTTTTATTCACAATAGAAATTCAAAAAACTTCCAGCGCACACTAGAGCATAGGATAGACACGATTTAAACACACTGTAGTCAAATACTGTATGTAAGCAACACAGCAGCATCATACGGTGTGTTTACATGGAGCCAAATATTCAGATTAGAATTGGTTTAGAGTCCAAACCGAAAGAAAATTCTCCGATAGAAAGTAAAATGACATCATGTAAACGGTGAAACTGAATGTTGTCTGGTTCTGTTCTTTCTGCTCTGTGTCAATGTGAATGTGTAGCTAGAGACGTTTCTTCACTTCAGATGTTTGAATGAAAGAGTCAAAACAATGAACAACTACCAAACCAAAGAAGAAAAATGAGCCGAGTCATATTTATATAGTTTAGGCCCGAACCAGCTTCGTCCTGCCAGGTTGTTCTGGTCGGACCGGCCCGTTATGAACGCTTGTCCGTGCCACTCAGCTGGAAAACGTCTGTTATGAATAAATGCAGTGGCTCATGTAAACACCAGGGGTCTCATTTATAACCGTTGCGTACGCACAAAACAGGGCTGAAAGTGGTGTATGTGACTTTTCACGCCAAGGTTGTGATCTATAAAAAACAGACTTGACGGGAGAATGTGCGCAGCTCTAAGCAAACTCTGAGCCATGCGTATGCATGGTTTGGAGGAAAAGGGGAATTGGCGACACAGACGGTGTGGTGGTGAACTGAAGTCAGACTCAGGAAATGATGATTGAGAAGAACGATTATGTTTTTATTATCGGCCGTCACACATTTAATTTCAACCCGTATGCGTTAGATCCATGTTGCCACGGTGATTTAATTCAACAGCGCCCTTATTTTGCATCGGACTGGTGTTTCAGAAACATCTTCTTAGAATCTAACTTAAAATTCAAAATCAAAATTCCTTCTCTATATTTAATCACCACCGTCTCTCCGTCATATTGTCCACTCCCAGAGCGCAGCAGGAGGAGAGGAGGCGCGGCTGCATGGGATAAATACATGGTGTAAATAACTATATGTTCCTATGATAGCAAGCAAGCAAGCAAACTTTATTTATATAGCACATTTCATTCCGTGTGGAAGCGCAATGTGCTTTACAGAGCATACCACAGGGCAATTAAACAATAACAACTTGTAATAATGGGCCACCAAAAATTAAAAATTAATTAGAAAATAAAAATAAAAATAGTACAGTAAAAACAGTAAACAACAATAAAAATCAATAAATAATTAAAAAATAAAAAGTAAAAATAGTATAAAATAGAATAAAAACACAGTTAAAAGCAATAAAAGCATAATACTAGACTACTGAAAGGCACAGCTAAAAAGGAACGTTTTCAGGGTTTTCTTAAAAGATATTAATGTTGGGGCGCATCTGATGTGCAAGGGGAGGCTGTTCCATAATCTTGGAGCATGATGACTAAAGGCAGCCTCACCAATTTTCGTGCTGACCCTGGGAACAGTCAGAAGGCCTGCTGATGATGACCTAAGGGGTCTACCTGGCTCATAATATAAAAGCATGTCTGACAAATACTCAGGTGCCAGATCATGCAGGGCCTTAAAAACCAAGGTTAAAATTTTAAAATCAATTCTAAAACTTACAGGGAGCCAGTGTAAGGACCTAAGAACGGGTGTCATGTGATCATACTTCCTTTTCCTTGTTAAAACTCGAGCAGCTGCATTTTGAAGAAGCTGCAGTCGAGCGATGTACTTTTGTGGTATCCCGCTGAGCAATGCATTACAGTAGTCTAGTCGATTTGATATAAAAGCATGGACGAGTTTTTCAGCATCATCTTGGGTTAAAAGACTCCTTACTTTTTTAATATTTCTCAAATGATAAAAACCAGCTTTAACTACGCTATCAATATGGCTCTGGAAAGTAAGGTCGGTGTCAAGGATGACGCCGAGGTTTCTAACTTGTGCAGTAGTTTCCAGAGACAATTGTGAAAGTTTAAAAGATATTTCCTCTCTGTGTGTCTTTGTCCCGAAAACCATGAGTTCGGTTTTGTCCTTATTCAACTGTAAAAAATTCTTTGACATCCAGCTATTGATATCGCTCATACATTCTGTAAGGGTATCTATAGGACTCAGGTTATCGGGGGGCAGGGAAATATACAACTGCGTGTCGTCAGCATAATTATGATGAGATACATTGTGTCTCTTGATCAATTGGCCCAGGGGTAATATGTACAAATTAAACAAAAAAGGACCTAAAATTTAACCCCAGGGAAGACCACATGAAGTTAATAAATGTTTGGAGCTAAAATTTCTAAGAGAGACACTAAAATCAAGTCCATTCCAACCAGTCCAGTGCTGACCCAGATAGGCTCACCCACTTTTCTAGCCTCTCCATTAAAATATTGTGATCAACAGTGTTAAACGCTGCATTAGATCCAATAAGACCAAAATAAAAACTCTGCCATTATCACTATTTATTCTTAAATTGTTTACCACTTTGACCAAGGCTGTCTCAGTACTGTGGTTGGGACAAAAACCTGATTGATATAAATCCTGAATGTTATTAGCTGCAAGGTGATCGCTCAGCTGCTTATGTGCAACTTTTTCGATAATTTTGCTTAGAAATGGCAGGTTCGAGATTGGTCTATAGTTATTAATGATGGAGGGATCAAGAGTGGGCTTCTTTAAAAGTGGTTTAACTATCGATGACTTTAGAGATCTGGGGAAAATACCAGATTTTAAAGAAGTATTTACAATAGTTAAAATGTCTTCAGATACACACTTAAAAATACTTTTAAAAAAGGACGTGGGAATGGGGTCAAGTGAAGAAGTGGAACAATTGAGGCTCTGAACCACTTTCTCAAGATCACCAGCACTCACTGGTGTAAACTTTGTTAAAAAAGAAGTGACCTGAGCAGGAGGCAAAGTGGGAGGTGCAGAGGTGATTTTCGGAATGCTTGCTCTAATGGTCATTATTTTATTGTGAAAAAAAAGCTGCAAACTCCTCACACTTATCAGGAGAAATAAAGTCCCCCGGAATTGAAGTTCTGGAATTATTTAAAAGTTTATCTATAGTTGAAAATAGAACCCGTGCGTTATTAGTGTTATTTTCAATTATTTTTCTAAAATATGCTTGCCTTGCTTTCTTAATTTCTAAGTTGTAAACATACAATAAATGTTTGTAGTTGATAAGATGTTCTTGAAGATGGTTTTTACGCCATTTACGCTCTGCACTTCTGCAGTCCCTCTTCCTTTTCCTTATTTGTTCATCCCGTAGCCAGGGACTCTTACTTTTATCGGACACAACTTTAGTTTTTAAAGGGGCAATGTTATCTAAAGCCAGCCTAGAGCCTTGATTAAAAGCAGCTACCATATCGTCACAAGATGGCATGTCAGGCGATACAAAATTCTTGTACTTAGCTGCAAAAATATCATCTGAATTTGCAGGCAAATACCTCTTCTGTACAGTCTTAGCAGAGTTTGGCCTGACTGGGTCAACATCAATTTCACAGAAAATACAGTAGTGGTCTGTAAAAGCAACATCGATACTGTGATGATACTGTGTGAACATATGATCGAGAGTCAATTAAATCTCAAACCCTGGGGGGAAAAATCCAGTAATCGTTCGCACAATTGTTACATTCTGTTTTCTTGTTATCAAGAGAAGTGTCATGTTTGATCATTCATCAGAATGTAACTGATTCCGCTAATTATTCAAAGTTTTATCGATCAGTCTAATTACTGTAAATAATACAGCGGTGAGCCCCGTGCGTAATTCTGCACTACGGCACCGCTGGAGGAGAAAGGAGGGCGAGGGAGACCATGATGAATGGTTAATAACTGGTTTCAGATTAGAACTGTTGTCATTGTTGTAACTATGTGCCGAACCGGGTCCAGCATGTGAGAGGCAGCGCACCAAAACAACACTGTGTGCGCTCTGAGCTGCTGACGCCGTTAACAGCTGCAGCAACACGTCACGTTGTCACTTTCGCACATGCAGCCAATTCACAACAGCGACAGAACAAGAGCACGTCAGGCTCATTGACATGCAGATCGCGTTCATGTGGTGGTTTGCATCGACCATCTACGGTTAAAACAGGGCGTGTACAGGGCGGAACGTGAAGCGGATTCAGCTGCGCACAGTTGTAGGAACTCTCTGACTTATAAAGGGAAGTTTGCCTGCAAGTGTGCGTACGCAGGGTTTTATATGTCTGAATATTTACTGGCGCACGCAAAACTTGGCTTTTGGGCGTACGTACACTTTTAGTAACGATCCCACGCACAGTTTTATAAATGAGACCCCTGATCAGATCAGATCATGTAAACAGTTAAAACCTGAAGGACTCATTCAGGATGAACTCAATCAGAAAGAGGAAACGGTCTCTATGAAAACACATCTTAGTGTAACTGTGTGTGTGTGTGTGTGTGTGTGTGTGTGTGTGTGTGTGTGTGTGTGTCAGTCTCAACATTGTGTGTCTAATTGGTTCCTCCTGAAGACTCAAAGCTTCACCAACATCTCAGCTACAGGTTCATGTTTAAAGAGACTCAGTCATTTCCTCAAACAGCTGCTCACTCTAGTTTCTATCAAACCAACATCTGTCAGGGACTACTTTCAGCAGCGGATTGATCCACATTTGGTGCTGTAGTGAGTATGTGGGGCAGCAGGACGGAGTCTAAATAAACTACAGTGTGTGTTGATGTCCCCCAGTGACACAGTGTGGTTCACTGATGTGTTTTAGTGGTGAATAAATGCAGTGGCATCGGGTAAACACCAGAACGGATATCTCATGTAAACAGTTAACCCAGCTCTGATGTTTCTGCACTCTGTGATTTTTTTCTCATTTAAGCTACTGTATCACCAGCTGGTCCATGACCGGCTCTACTATCATGAAACCAGTTGAGCTTCTGTTTAAAACAGCACTCAAAATCTTAGACAAAAAAACATTTTCTTACCATCATTGTAACATTCTAGTGAAATATAATTTGCTGAGTTTTCCTAATTTCTGTAAATTCTCCTCTGTATGCTTAATATATAAAGTACTTCATGGCCTGGCGCCATCTCCACTTAAAGAGTTTATTACATTTAAACAAACGAGGACCACCAGATCAATTACTAATAGGGACTGTGTGGTTCCATACAGGAAAACCTCTTTCAGTCAAAATGCCCTGTCTACGAAAGGAACTGCAATCTGGAACACACTGCCCTTAAGGCCTTTGCACACTGAGTCCGTTTTTGTCGTCCGAAATTGCCGCACGTCAAAAAAAAAAATCGACCTCATGTTGTGTCGATCATGTTTACACACCAAGTCCGAAACTTTCGTCCGTCATAAAAAAATTCGGATCAGGTTCGATTTAATGCGTTTTTCGCATCCGTGAAAAGTCTTTTTGACCAATCACATCAGAGTTTCGAGGCTGGAGAGAGAGAGAGAGGGGTGATGGGGGTCACCGCTGAGTGTGTGTGTGTGTGTGTGTGTGTGTGCGTGCGCCAGCCGCTGTTCAGGATCATGGAAATTGTCCGTCTTCTGTTTACTGTGTGAACTAATAATCAATATCTATCCAACTGGACCACTGACATCCTAAAATTAACAGTTGAAGTGATCATGATAGTTCCGCTGCTCATTAACAAGCAGCAGATCCTCTACTGGCTTGTAATGTTTCTCTTTCATTTCTCAACAAGTGAGAGAACCACAAAGTGCATCACTGCGTGACGATTTTGTCTCCCTCAGAAATTTGGAACGCAAAATAAAAACGCATGCGAATAAAACGCAACGGACTCAGTGTGCAAGGAGCCTGCGCGTAATGTTTTTTGTCGGATGACGGATACGAAAAACGCATGCGAAAAAAACAGACTCAGTGTGCAAAGACCTTTACCCATAAAGGAATGCCCTACCTTGACTACCTTTAAGAGCCACCTGAAGGTGTGGCTCAGAGCCAACCAAACATGCAATCACCTTTAATGTCCTAACTGCATGCTTCTAATGTACTGACCTGTCTTAACATATATTAGTACTAGTATTGTGTTGTAATATTGTATGTGTTTATGCTATTTCCTACTTAAAATGTAACACCAACCTGCCTAGAGGACTCCAGATGGAAATTAGCCCTCGGGCTACAATCTGGCACATTTACAGCTACTACGGTACATGTTTTATTAATGTGCATTGTCCTGACTTCTAAATAAATAAATTACAAAATTACAAAGACTTGTTTGGGATGAATTCAATCAGAAAGAGGAAAGTCTCATGTAAACCCTCCTAATGTTACATGATTATTTCATAGCGTGGTGAATGTGCAGGTCTCTCACTGTGAGTCTGAGCGTCCAGGTCCAAGACTGAAGTCTGGAGGAAATCCTTTGGACCGGTCACTCTTTAGAGACGGACAGGTGGATCCTGGAGACTCTCGTCCGTCCTCCTCTTCCTCCACATTAACACTCATCTTCAGGACTTCAGTCAGTCTGAGAGGGAAACCAGAAACACTGACTGAGCTGAACACACACACGCACACATTAACAGAATACACGGTGTGGCTGAGACAACAGGAAGTAGCTGTCCTCCTGCTGTCCCCCCTTTAGTCTCAGTAGTTCACTCTGACTCTTCTTCCCTCCACACTTCACAGGGACTGAGACTCACAGACTTTAACGGTGAATAATAATAATAATGTTGTTTAACACTCACCTAACGCAGCTTCTCTCACTCCGTCATGTTGTCTTAAAATGGCGTCTGAACCTAATACTTCCACTTTCTCTATCTCTATCTCCTCCCTCTGTGTGTTTACAGGAAACCACTAACAGCCTACTTCAGCTGTTGACTTCTATGAGTAGCTAGTATATGACTGACATAAGGTTCATTAAAGGTTGTACATGCTACCACATGGAATAGTGTTAAAGTAAAAAAAAAAAAGAAGAAAAAAGTTAGAGTTAAAAACAACAACAAAAAACAAAAAAATGAGTGAGTAAAAATAATCCATAGCAGCAGCAGTGAGTGGGCCGAGGGTTCAGCTGATGAAGCAGTGAGTTTTACTTTACATAGAAATCATATTTGTAGCATTATGCAATTGTAGCCTACTTTTTGGTTTTCTTTGATGTTTTCCTTAGTCTCCACATTTAATTTTTTTTCTTTCACTACATACACTATACACAACTATAATAATAAAAAAGTATTCTTGTGTGTGTGTGTGTGTGTGTGTGTTTGTATATATATATATGTATAGCAGTGGCGAGCGGTGACCTTTTACTGTGGTCATGCTGAAGTACCATGCGCGCCTGTAAGGGGGGTATTTATTTATTAATAAAAAATATAACAGGCTATGGTTTAACTACCACAGTGGAAACCGCTTATAGTGATCACGTTGGTCCAGAGTCCATTTGATCACTATAAGCGGTTGATTACTAAAGTTGAATTGTTATTATTTCACTTCTTTTTTTATGCAGAACATCATCTAGCTAAATACCAGTTGTATAGTTTTTCAATGAGAAAAATGTAACGAAGCGGTCGTCAGCTCCAAACTCACCCGTCTGCACCTCGATCACAGACCACAGCTGGTTTTCCACACAGCATCATTTACGTGACACGTCTCAGTACAGATCATAGCTACAGTCAGATCCGCGGGCGCTGCTGCTGCTGTGTTTTTAAAATGAGCGAACTTCTCTAGGCTAGTGGCGCCACAGATTTCTCATTCCCCACCTTGTTTGACTGAAAGTGTTTCGAGATGGTTTTCATGAATGAACAGGCAAAATCTCTCTCTTTCTCTCTCTCTCTCTCTCCGCCAATAACGGACAACGAGCGCTATGCGGAGATGAACGGAACGGGCCAAAAGCAGAAAATCTATAAATATCTGATTGATTAGTGAACATTCAGTTTGAAACTGGAAACTACAGCTGCATCTCAATAAATCAGAATATCATGGAAAAGTCCGTTTACAGTAGTTCAAGTCAAATAACCACAACCAAGTATTGAGTGCATATAGATGGACTAACTTTTCACAAGGACAATATTTCTGTATTAAAAATGCTTTTTTAAATTGGTCTTTTGTAATATTCTAATTTTGTTAGAGACTGAATTTTAAATCTTCATAAATGTTAGCCATAATCAATACAATTAAATAAATAAAGACATGCAATGTTTAATTCTGTGTGTAATGGATCTAGGTGTGTTAGCTTCACTTTTTGAATTGAATTACTGACATAAATAAACTTTTCCATGATATTCTAATTTATTGAGATGCACCTATATATTTATTTATTTGTTTATTTCAGGCATGTCAATTAAATCATCATCATCACACTTCATCTTAGTTAAAATAATACAATACACATGGCCGATAGGGAAAGCGGGAGAAGCAAAAGCTTATCTAGTCCCGCCCCCATAATAAAGAATAAATTATCTTCATCATAATCTTTTCTTTTGCTTTTGACATTTTGACATAACATTTTCTTGTGATATATCTTATTGATTAGTGAATATTCTGTTTGAACAGTTAAAAATGAATGTGATTAATGAGATAAAATATAAAAACATAGTAGATGCAGCTAATGTGCTCCTACTGTTGTGTGCAGAATAAAATCCTGAGATGGTCTCCAACAACGTCCTGTTTCCTGTGAGGTGAGTGGTGCCAGTGGGTTGCAGTCTGCTACAGGTGAGTGTTGGTGTCTGTCAGCAGCTTCAGGTAGTTGCACCAGCTACATCACTCCTGTGTGCTGGCCTGGGCCTTGGATTTGTCACATCTGTAGACATTTTATTCTTCTTATGACTCATTTACACCAACACATTCATTATCTCCAATAAAGTTCCAATCCAATCAACATACAGACACTATAAATCATATTACAGTGATATTTGTGCATAATCATCGACCTTATTTAACCAAGTTAACAAAGACCACATTCTTATCAGTGGCAACAGCCTGGTAATAAACTCTTCAGCTCATTAATTAACACTCCAGAACTTATGCATTAACTTTTCATAACTTAGGTTCAGTTGTTAACAACAATTTCACAACAAAACAAGTCATGGACCCACAACACACACACATCACACAAACTCCCACAGACAACACTGGAGACACAGCGTCACATTTTATCAACAAAAACAAACCTTTATTCATAATGCACTTTTCATACAAAAGGAAGCAGCTCAAAGTGATTCATGCAATAAAATAAACAGCAGTCAACATCCTCTGTCATTCAACATTCACAGTTACTCACACACACAAATGTTCTCCATGTAAACGTAGGCACATGCCCCACCACAATCCCTGCTCTAATTCTGCCCCCTAGTGTCCAAACAGGAGAACTCCTCCTACTGGAATCAGCTCCAGGTCAACAAACCGTATCATACAGACAGAAATATTCTTTCCTCCATAAATATGATAAAATGCAGCTACATTAATACATTATGAGTTAAATGTAAATAATTTATCTCCTCAAATGTGAACACACTTCACACCATAGAACAGGTTTTTCTCTGTCATTTGTAGCCCAGAGTGATTAAACAGTTATGCATTCAGTGGAACTCATCATTTTAACTCATGTCTAAAAAACACACTTGACATAAATAGTTTCATATTTTACATAAAAGCACTTTAAATGAAAACACTCATTTAAAATTGATTCCGCACCCATGGGCTTAGAGGTTCTGTGAGTGTTAAAGTTTGATTTCACAAAAACATCGGCATCACCAACCATCAACTGTCTGCACAAACATTTATAATAACAGCATGAGCACAGAAAAACAGCAACAGATCAAAGTAGGAGTTTGTTATGTGTTGTATGTAGCATAGCTAAGATAAAAAAATGTTCATCATGATGCACTTTTCATACAAAAGGAAGCAGCTCAAAGTTCTTTATGCAGTAAAATAAACAGCAGTCACAGCCGCTCTCATTCAACATTCACACACACAAATGTACAACATGTAGACACTCACACTTCTCTAAAGTTTAACTAAGAAGTTTCAGTAATTCCTTTGGGGTTTGAGACGACACTCACCTGAAAAACACAGGAATGAAATAGTGACACAGAGAGACGAGGCTGCTTGAACTGAGTCTTCCATGGCGATGAGGAAAACCCATCCAGACATGCCCCACCACAATCCCTGCTCTAATTCTGCCCCCTAGTGTCCAAACAAGAGAACTCCATCACCTCTAGGTCAACAAACCATATCATACAGACATAAATATTCTTTCTTCCAAAAACATATGATGAAATGCAGTTATATTAATACATTATGAGTTAAATGTAAATAATTTATCTCCACAAATGTCCCACTCTGTCTTTATGAACCAGTTCTAGAGCTGCTTTGGCTCTAACATCCTGAACACACACTTCACACTGTGGGACAGGTTTGTCTCTGATCATTTGTAGCCCACAGCAATTAAACAGTTATGCATTCACTTCAGTAGAGCTCAAAATTTAAATTCATGTTTAAAAATGCACTTGAAATAAATAGTTTTATATTTTTACATAACAGCGCTTAAAACAAACACACACATTTAAAAATGATAAAGTGGGTCAAACAGCAGAGTCAAGTGGAGGTGCACGGTAGCCAGTGAAATGCTTCATCCACTTCCTGAGTGAAGACCAGCTGGTCAGGTGAGGACAGGTGAGTTTTAATATGTAGTCAGCTGACTCATGTTTCCGTTAACCATGATGATAATTGTTGCCGTTGTAAACTGCGTCGGTCCATGCTAGTGCTAATACAATCCACTGCTGTGATGCTAATTACTTCAAGTTAAAATCCTATTGGGTTAGCCTAACAGTGTTAATGGCTTTGAAGTGGTGAGTGAGAATATCTTAGTAAATACTGCTGAGCAGCAGACATTTTCTGACTACATGCTGTGTAAAAGAAACTGTTATTCAATGTGTTCTGAAATACTTTGTGTAAAGTACTGCAGCTGGCTGTGGGTTAACACGGGTTCATATCAAATATTTACTGTTAATGCTGGTATTTCTGTAGCTAATAAAAGTTAAATGATGTTCTGAAGATTCATAGTCTTTGTAATTCATTAGAGTTTAACCGTATATTTAAAGGTGCACCGGTGAGTTAATTTTTTGAGATCTCCCTTATGTATTTGACCTGCAATTGAAATGTAATAAAATATCAAATTGCTCATAACTTGGCATCAAGTAATTGTATCTTGACCTTGTCTCAGGTCCCAGAGTGAATACTTTTCAAAGTGCCACCCTGCTGAGATCGTGGAGCCGACCTAGAGTGATCCAGAGATTTGTGAAGATTTCAACAGTTTCCAGAGAGAGAAGATGTTCCAGTACTGGATGACGAGCCAAGCCCAGAGAGATACTGAACCACTGGCTTTCAGCAAGGAGACAGCAAACTAGGTAACACTTATGTATTCCTCCTCTTTGTCAAGAATGGTTTTACTTTACATTCATCATTTACTGTGTGTTGATAATGTAATACATTTTGTCTTAGGATTTTAAAGGTAGTGGAAAGCTCCCACTGCTCCTGTGAAAGAGTATCCACCACAAACACAGGTAGGTGTACAACACAACTTTGTATTACAGCTCCGTTTACAAACATGTCGGCTTACTTGAAGTGAACAAACCCCTCGGTGTGTGTTTGAAGCCATTTGACGTTGTCTGTGGGATGTAAACAGACGAAACAGTGTAAGATCGGTCCGCTCCCAGTATACGCTGCCGTGGCGATATGGGGACTGCTATTAATAAACCAGCGAGCTAACTAGCCAGCTAGCTATCAATACAGCTGCAGCTCCATGTTCTGTGTTTTCCTACCTGGACGTCACAGTCCCGCGCTTTCACCCGCGTCTCTGGGCGCAGCTGGAAAACATTTACACCACACCTTCATAACGGAACTATCATTTCTTATTTCCCCCGTAAAGGTTGTTGTTGTTGTTGCTGCTGCTGCTAAATATGAATATTGCTATGTCTTGCCTGGACCCCCGTTCTTCTCGCACTGCGCCGCTTCTTCTCACGAGACTTGGGACGTTTGGCGAGTTCTGTGCAGCCGCTGCTCGGTCAGTCAGTCGGTCTCTGAAACGAGGTGAGGCCGGAGCGTAGTGGAGAGGAGTTACCACACCGCTCCTCACTTTGGAGAATGTTTTTCACCGTGCATCATTTCTATGAGGTGTCCAGAACAACATACTAAAAGTCCTAAGAAATCCTAGTTGGGGAAATATGTTTAATTCGCATCATTACTATAAAATCTGGTGCCGACAACAATACACCCCAATGGGACTATTTTTTTCCTTTACTCCTATCATAATGAAACTTAACATAATGAAAGTATCCATGAAATGTAACATTTTTTGTATTACAAGTTTCTTTTAAAATGAATTTGAATATGCAAACGACTCTGAGCCTTACACTAATCAAACATGGCCAAAATACACCCAAATAGGCTTTTTTTTTTTCCTTTACTCCTACCACAATGAAACTTTACACAATGAAAGTAGACATGAAAGGTAACATTTTTTGTATTACAAGTTTCTTGGACTACTAACACACAAACAAAAGGAAGCAGAGAACCTGACACCCCTCCAGCCTTTTCTTTTTCTTCTTCTTTTGTTGCATATTTGTCACACTTAAAATAATAAATAATCAAAAACATTTCAATAAAAGGCCTATTGAGATACATCATAAATACTAATTAAAGGACAATTCCGGGCAAATTCAACTCAGGGGTGTATTTTCCTAACATTTTAGGTCTAACAGAATGAATCTGAAGATTTTCAGTTTAATCGCGCCTGTTTTGCGGTAGTTGTGTCTGTCCCCGCATCGCCACGGCAGCGATGAATAGGAGCAGATGCAAGTTCCGCTGTCGACTGTTTACATCCCTCAAAGCCTCAATTTTTTTCCACAGACAGCGTCAGATGTCGACTCAAACATGCACCCAGAAGTTTATTTACTTCAAGCAAGTAAAACTGTAAAACTAGATCTAATTCAGTCTCCCGGAGTCTCACACGAGACCCAAGTTGACGCTCGGTGTGTTCAGGTGCAGTGGGAGCTACCGTTTGTGTCATAAACACAGGAATATCAACTCTTGACTTGCTTGAAGTAAAAGAAAAAACTTCTCGGTGCATGTTGGAGTCTCCATCTGACGCTGTCTGTGGGAAAAAATGTACACTCGAAGCAAGTCCAGAGTTGGTATTCCTGTGTTTATGACACAAACGGGAGCTTCCCACTGCACCTGAACACACCGAGCGTCAACTTGGGTCTCGACTCCGCCAGACTTTGAATTAGATCTAGTTTTACAAACATGTCGGCTTGTTGAAGTAAATAAACTTCTGGGTGCATGTTTGAGTCGCCATCTGACGCTGTCTGTGGCTTTGAGGGATGGAAACAGCCTAAGCAGCAGAACTTCAATCCGCTCCCATTCATCGCTGCCGTGGCGATGCGGGGACAGACACAACTCACCGCAAAACAGGAGACATTAAACTGAAAATCTTCAGACTCCTTCTTTTGGACCTAAAATGTTAGGAAAATACAGCCCCGAGTTGAATTTGCCCAGAATTGTCCTTTAAATCACTCATCGAACGATCCCACAGAT
The DNA here is from genome assembly GCF_045865225.1 of Trachurus japonicus. NCBI lineage: Eukaryota > Metazoa > Chordata > Actinopteri > Carangiformes > Carangidae > Trachurus > Trachurus japonicus. The sequence goes on along the minus strand of NC_140914.1, from coordinate 3,107,251 downwards.
TTATTTGTTGAACTATAAACAATCACATGAACTTCACATGGAAAAAAATTTTGCACATGGGAAACATGTGGTTTTGGCCCAGTTTTATGTGAATCATTTCAAATATGTATATTTTTTTACACATGTGCTCTACATGTGATCACATGTGTTACCATGTAGAACAGTGTCAAACATGTTACCACATGGAATTCACATGAAATTGTGCCAAAACCACGTTTCCCATGTGCAAATAACATGTTTACCATGTGCAAAATTTTTCACATGTTAAGTTCATGTGGTTTTTCTGTAAGGGATTGAGTTAACAACAAAACCAGACTGATGAAATCACAACAAACATGAGATTTGATTTGTTTGTTTTTTATTTTATTTATTACAATATGCCGTTAGCCAGGGTTGAAAATGATATTAACTTTTGATAGATGGAGACCAGACCTGACTTTTAGACTCACATTAGAACAATATATGATAAAGAGACAATAATAAGATATAGTGAGACTTTAAATTTACTTGAGTGTAAAAACGTAAAGAGCAAAGGTAAATATCAAGTATACATTGATTCATTTATCATAATACAAAAATAAATTGTGTTTACTTACACTAGGCCTACTAATTGTCAAGTCAAACAGGTTAACCGCCTCACATTAATATGTTAACTGTCGTCATAGCAACCTGATCTGAAACTCCATCATGTAAAAAAAAAAAAAAACTGAATAATGTGGAAATGAGCTGCAGTTCTTCACCACACCACAAGATGGAGCTGGTTAATCAGAATGGTTGAAGATGAAAACAGGAGGAGGAGGAGGAGGAGGAGGAGGAGGAGGAGGAGGAGGAAGAGGAAGAGGAAGAGGAAGAGGAAGAGGAAGAGGAAGAGGAAGAGGAAGAGGAGGAGGAAGAGGAAGAGGAGGAGGAGGAGGAGGAGGAGGAGGAGGAAGAGGAAGAGGAAGAGAAAGAGGAAGAGGAAGAGGAGGAGGAGGAGGAGGAGGAGGAGGAGCAGAGAGTGTGTAGAGCAGGGGTCTTCAACGTTTTCCAGGCCAAGGACCCCCAAACTGATGGAGAGATGGAGCGGGGACCCCCTACTTATATTGTATAAAATTGTGTTTTATATTTAACGAGTCTTGTATTGCCAGGAAATGATAATACATACATAGTCTATGAAAAAAAGTGGAAAAGTCAGGGGGCAGGGGCCCACTTTAGTATTCTTTCAGGGGGGCCAGAATTCCTAGCAACGGCCCTGGTGCCATATGCCAAAAGTGCCATATTCTCGACTATAAATCACGCTTTTTTTTAGGAGTTTAGTCAAAGGGACTTATATAAAAAATATATGCCATGCCATGATCACAACAGGTCACAACTATGCTTGTGGTAACTGAACGCTGCTACTGCACCAATGGAGGAATTACTAAACCATAAAAAGACAGAGAAAACAAAGCAGTGTTTCCCCTACTGTTTTTTTCTCTGGCTTTTTATGCATTTATTTTGAAAGGGCAGCTGGAGAGAGACGGGGGCGCGGAGAGAAAGTGAGAGGGGGGATTGACACGCAGCAATGGGACAGTCGGAGGGTCGCTGCAGCGGCCGTGCTCTACCAAGACTCGTGACTCACCTCCAACCGTCAGCGCCGCGGTCATCGGAGCTGATTCTGGGAACATTTACACCGGGCCCAGCCCCGCCGTGTCATGTCTCGGTTCCACGGAGCGTTTCAGTGACGGCCTGACGCTGCTTCATTGTCGCTGCGCTATGAGCAGACGTGGCGGCGCGCGTTAATGTCACCATCGTATGAGTGTGTGCTGTGAATTAACGAGTGTGTGTGGAGAATGAAAACTAAAGTCCCCATCGTTGTGTAGCTGACGGTTCAGGGGCCGAGTGTCACACAACACCACTGACAGCGGTGTGTGTGTGTGTGTGTGTGTGCGCGCGCCCGCCATCAGGCTGATTTTAGAGGGGGGTGGGGGGGAGTGAGCGAGAGAGAGTGAGAGAGAGACGGTGCGCAGTGTTTGTATCAGATACAATACAAAGGCTCGCCTGACACCTATATTATAGGAAAACAGAGGACTGTATGTAAAAATCCGATGTTCAGCAGCAGGGAACGCCTCTATGGATCTTTTTTTCATAACTTCCATATCTTTTGTCATATTTCTTTTCCCTCAACCAAAACTTTCGCGACCCCCCTGCAGTACCTCCGCGGACCCCCTAGGGGTCGCGGACCCCCTGTTGAAGACCTCTGGTGTAGAGGATCAGATGAGTCCAGAGACAGTGATGATCTCTGTCAGGTCCAGAACACACAGGGAGGATGGTGGACTGGACTCTGAGAGAGACAGTGGAGCTGCTCTCAGGTCAGTTCAGGAGGTTCTGGACCGAAGTAGAGGGGTTCCCATCTGAGAAGAGAAGCAGAGGACAGAGGTGATGGATCAGTGATCGTCTCTCTCTGCTCTGATTGGCTGACTGTTGTCTCTCTCTGCTCTGATTGGCTGACTGTTGTTTCTCTCTCTGCTCCGATTGGCTGACTGTTGTCTTTCTCTGCTCTGATTGGCTGACTGTTGTTTCTCTCTCTGCTCTGATTGGCTGACTGTTGTTTCTCTCTCTGCTCCGATTGGCTGACTGTTGTCTCTCTCTGCTCTGATTGGCTGACTGTTGTCTCTCTGCTCTGATTGGCTGACTGTTGTCTCTCTCTGCTCTGATTGGCTGACTGTTGTCTCTCTCTGCTCTGATTGGCTGACTGTTGTCCCTGTTATTGTCTCTCACTGACTTTAGTCCAATAATGCTGAAAGCAGCACAGACTGACTCCGCCCCCCTACTGACCTCAGAGTCTCCAGTCTACAGTCTGGACTCTTCACTAGATCTTCCAGATCCTTCACGTCTGAAGACTTCAGGTTGTTGTCTCTCAGGTCCAGGTGTCTCAGGTGGGAGGGGTTGGACTTCAGAGCTGAGACCAAAGAAGAACAGCTGATCTCTGACAAACTGCAGTACTCCAATCTGAATAAAGAATAAAAGAAGAAGATAAATTAATTGATGATCAGAAAGAAGAGTTTTTTCTTCAACAGGTGAATTTCAGTGTCTTTGTCCAAACATGAGTTGTGAGGATCTTGTGCACATTGTTGTGATAGAGATGAAGTGAGTTGATGAGCTGATACTGGACATTTTCTCCAGAGTTTCTAGAAAACATGAGTCGTCTGACTGAGAGAAATACGAGTGTGTGTGAAGGTTGAACTGAAGTGAACAGACATTATTCATGACCACTGAGTGAAATGAGCTGAAACTGAAGAATCATTCTCACACAACAACAACTGCAAATATTCAACAACCACTATTTCAAATGTCATTAATCAATTCAATCAAAGTCAATGATTCAAGTTCTGAGTGAAGATCAATCAGGTTCAGTTGTGGATCAAAGATCTAAAATCTACAACAGTAACAGTCAGTGAACTGACCCCAGAGTCTCCAGTCTACAGTCTGGACTCTCCAGAAAACCACTCAGATCCTTCACTCCTGAATCCTGCAGGTCGTTGTAGCTCAGGTTCAGTTCTCTCAGGTGGGAGGGGTTGGACTTCAGAGCTGACACCAGAGAAGAACAGCTGATCTCTGACAAGCTGAAGCTGATCAATCTGAATAAAGAATAAAAGAAGAAGATAAATTCATTGATGATCAGAAAGAAGAGTTTTCTCTTCAACAGATGAATTTCAGTGTCTTTGTCCAAACATGAGTTGTGAGGATCTTGTGCACATTGTTGTGATAGAGATGAAGTGAGTTGATGAGCTGATACTGGACATTTTCTCCAGAGTTTCTAGAAAACATGAGTCGTCTGACTGAGAGAAATACGAGTGTGTGTGAAGGTTGAACTGAAGTGAACAGACATTATTCATGACCACTGAGTGAAATGAGCTGAAACTGAAGAATCATTCTCACACAACAACAACTGCAAATATTCAACAACCACTATTTCAAATGTCATTAATCAATTCAATCAAAGTCAATGATTCAAGTTCTGAGTGAAGATCAATCAGGTTCAGTTGTGGATCAAAGATCTAAGATCTACAACAGTAACAGTCAGTGAACTGACCTCAGAGTCTCCAGTCTACAGTCTGGACTCTCCAGAAAACCACTCAGATCCTTCACTCCTGAATCCTGCAGGTTGTTCTCTCTCAGGTCCAGTTCTCTCAGGTGGGAGGGGTTGGACTTCAGAGCTGAGACCAGAGAAGAACAGCTGATCTCTGACAAACTGCAGCTGCTCAAAGAATAAAAGAAGACGATAAATTCATTGATCAATAATCAGATGTGTCCTGATCAATAATCAACAGAGGGACTTTGTCCTTGTGTTCTTTTGTTCTTGATCATGTGGCCTTCTACACACATCATCCACATGTCAGCACAGATTCATCAGCTGCTGCTGACCTCAGCTCAGTCTGTCAATATACAATCAATATCTGATCAATACCTGTTGGACTAAACACTGACTACAACTCTCTGATTTAGAGATTCTGATTCTTTTAGACAGATTTATATTTGTACCATTTCATGTCACTAACTCTGTAAACCCAGTGTCAAGTGGTGTAACTTTGATTTTTGATAAAAATCTGAATAAAGAGGAAAATAAATCTGGACTCAAATGAGGAATTAATACAACTCTGTGTTTCTGGACTCATTTTACATCATTTGTCACAGATTATTTAGAAGAAGACTTTTTTGTTTTTAGGACATGTCCAGCTCAAGATGCATTAAAATCTAAATATAGAAACACAGAAAATAATCTATTTCTATTCAATGTTTTCAGAAGAAAGTATATTTTTATAAATTCACTTTAATCCACTGTAGGTGGATCAGATACAACAGTCAGTGAACTGACCTCAGAGTCTCCAGTCTACAGTCTGGACTCTCCAGAAAACCACTCAGACCCTTCACTCCTGAATCCTGCAGGTTGTTCTCTCTCAGGTCCAGTTCTCTCAGGTGGGAGGGGTTGGACTTCAGAGCTGAGACCAGAGAAGAACAGCTGATCTCTGACAAACTGCAGTTCCACAATCTGAATGAAGAATAAAATAAGATTAATTCATTGATAACTGATCAGACGATCAATAATCAATAGAGGACTTTGTCCTTGTGTTCTTGTGGATCTTCATCATGTGGCCTTCTATACACATCATCCACATGTCAGCACAGATTCATCAGCTGCTGCTGACCTCAGCTCAGTCTGTCAATATACAATCAATATCTGATCAATACCTGTTGGACTAAACACTGACTACAACTCTCTGATTTAGAGATTCTGATTCTTTTAGACAGATTTATATTTGTACCATTTCATGTCACTAACTTTGTATTTTTATTCTTCTCTGTTATTATTATTATTATCAATAACTTTATTGATCAACTCGTATCAAGGTTAAATCAATGATGAAACCCAGTGTCAAGTGGTGTAACTTTGATTTCTGATAAAAATCTGAATAAACAGGAAAATAAATCTGGACTCAAATGAGGAATTAATACAACTCTGTGTTTCTGGACTCATTTTACATCATTTGTCACAGATTATTTAGAAGAAGACTTTTTTGTTTTTAGGACATGTCCAGCTCAAGATGCATTAAAATCTAAACATAGAAGCACAGAAAATAATCTATTTCTATTTAATGTTTTCAGAAGATAGTATATTTTTACAAGTTCACTTTAATCCACTGTAGGTGGATCAGATACAACAGTCAGTGAACTGACCTCAGAGTCTCCAGTCTACAGTCTGGACTCTCCAGAAAACCACTCAGATCCTTCACTACTGAATCCTGCAGGTTGTTTCCAGTCAGGTCCAGGTGTCTCAGGTGTCTCAGGTGGGAGGGGTTGGACTTCAGAGCTGAGACCAGAGAAGAACAGCTGATCTCTGACAAACTGCAGAGCTTCAATCTGAATAAAGAATAAAAGCAGAGAGTTGAGGACAAAGCTCCTTGTTGACAGCGTTCAGTGTCTCATCATCTGTTCAGAGCTGAAGAAGCTTCAGAAAGAACAAGTTTAGAAAATCAAAGTCCAACAGCTGAAGCAACAGGAAGCAGGTTAAACAGTGACAGAGAGAAAACAGCTCATTAATATTCATGAGAAGCTGCTGCTGCTTCAACACAGACGCAGTGACTCCGCCTCTTCACCTGTCAGCTCCACCTGTGGCTCCATCCAGACAAACTCATGTTGTGCAGCCACATTTCTCAGAGACTCTGTCACTGAGCTCCTTCTCACTCCAACAGCTCATCTGCACTCACACAGTGTGCGTCATAGGGCGCATGTGCGTAGCGATACGCCGCTTCAATGGCCGACAAACACGGCTCCAGAGTTCAGGGCTGTTTGACAGCAACATCAAGTTGTGACAATCTTCAGAACGACGTGGTCAGCTTTTCTCCGTGGGCGTTTTGAAAGTGTGTGAAGCAGGTTGTTGGTGGCGAGCCCGTCCACAGCAGCTCATCACTCAGCTTCTGTGCTGCTGCTCTGCTCTGCTAACACACTGACTGTGTTCAACAGCTCACACAAGCCCACGTTCAAGAAGCTCAGCTGTCACTTTGAGCTGCTTCTGACTCCTGCCCTCAGCCAAGCACTGAGTCAACACTCTGAGCCTGAGCCGCCACATGAAGCAACAACCTTCAGCCCATCTTGGTGAGCCTCCAAACAAACCAGCTGAGCCTCTGCAGCTGCTTCATGTCAGCAGCAACAAGACCAACACTAGCAGCTCTGCTCTCACCTGTCTCACCTTGATTCTCAGCATTCACAGTCATTGACAGGAAGTGGCTGCAGTGTGTGCCGTGCTCTTCACTTCCTGCTTCACACTCCAGCCTCTCCCAGCCAGTTGAGCTACCAGGGAGCAGACTTTAGCTGCCAACAGCTCCCTACAGCCAGCCTCCACTGGAGCGCAGCTTTCCAGCCTCCTCTGCCTCTGCTGCCAGCTCTGTGGATCTCAGCTGCTTCCTCTCATGCTTCCTCCCATGGTTCTGTCAGCTCCACAACATCCACCAGCTGCTGTGTTTCTGACCACAACTCAACATCTGCTCTCAGATCAGTGCTGCACGTTGCTTCAACAACAAGTGTCTGAGTTGAAAACAACAGTTGTAGAAGCTGAGCTCGTTCTCTGCTGCTCTGAATCACAAACACTACGACTGCTCTCACCTTCTTCTCTCTGGACTCATCACAACTGTTTTCTCTCTTCAGCTTCTTGAGAAAAATCCTCACACACAAATCCTGACATGTATGAACCAATGAGAAGCTGAAGCTTCAAACAACTACAACAGCTCCAGTCAGTGAACTCACCTCAGACTCTCCAGTCTACAGTTTGGACTCTCCAGTCCAGCACACAGAAGCTTCACTGATGAATCTTCCAGGTAGTTCCAGCTCAGGTCCAGGTGTGTCAGGTGGGAGGGGCTGGACTTCAGAGCTGAGGCAACGACTTCACAGTGAAGCTCTGAGAGTCCACAACAATCAAGTCTGTGATTAGAGAAGAAACAAAATGTGTGAGAGTAAAATCAGACAATTTGTACTAAACACACACAACATGTCATCATGTGATCAACATGTATCATTTAACCCTGTGTGTGTGTGTGTGTGTGTGTGTGTGTGTGTGTGTGTGTGTGTGTGTGTGTGTGTGTGTGTGTGTGTGTGTGTATAGAACTAGTTGATGGTGTTATTGATCATGTCTGGACTCACTCAGCCTTCCTGCAGTTCCTCACAGCTGGGATCAGTCTCCGTCGTCCCTGATCTGATGTCTTGTACTTCTTCAGGTTAAACTCGTCCAGAACCTGCTCTGACATCTGCAGCATGTAGGCCAGAGCTGAACACTGGATCTCAGAGAGGAACTTTGATCTGTTCTCTGACTCCAGGAACTGTTGGATCTCCTGATGAACTGACTGGTCCTTCATCTCCGTCAGACAGTGGAAGATGTTGATGCTTCTGTCAGGAGAGATTTTATCTCTGTCCTCCCTGTAATAACTGTCAACACTGCCATCACTCTTCATCTCCTTGAGGTTTTTGATGGTTCTCTGGATGGTTTCTGGACTGTTGTCTGTCTGACCCAGCAGACCTCCTAACAGCCTCTGGTTGGACTCCAGAGAGAGGCCATGAAGGAAGCGAACAAACAGGTCCAGGTGACCGTTTCTACTGCGGAGGGATTTCTCCATGGCTCTCTGCAGGAAGTCATCCAGGGTTAGAGGACTGTTATTGATCTTTTGCTGACCTCCCACATTTAGTCTGTAAAAGGGATGCTTAGCTTTTATCTCTCTCTCTTTGTCGTCCTCTCTCAGGAACTTTTCCAGGACGTCTGAGTTCCTGTTGGTGAAACAGTGGAACATGTAGACTGCAGCCAGAAACTCCTGAACACTCAGGTGAACAAAGCAGTAGACTGTTTTCTGGAAGATCACACTCTCTCTTTTGAAGATCTCAGTGCAGAGTCCTGAGTTCACCAAGGCCTCTGTGACATCCAGACCACACTGCTCCAGGTCTTCTTGGTAGAACATGATGTTTCCTTTCTCCAGCTGTTCAAACGCCAGCCTCCCCAGCTTCAGAAGAACTTCCCTGTCGGCCTCCGTCAGCTCCTGTGGACTCGTCTCATGTCCTTCACCGTACTTGTTCTTCTTCCTCTTTGTCTGGACCAGCAGGAAGTGTGAGAACAGGTCCGTCGTGGTCTTGGGCAGCTCTCCTCTCTGGTCTGTGGTCAACATGTGCTCCAGAACTGTAGCACTGATCCAGCAGAAGACTGGGACTTGACACATGATGTGGAGGCTCCTGGACGTCTTGATGTGTGAGATGATTCTTCTGGACAGATCTTCATCACTGGACCTCCTCCTGAAGTACTCCTCCATCTGGGCGTCAGTGAAGCCTCGGACCTCTGTTACCCTGTCGACACATGTAGGAGGGATCTGATTGGCTGCTGCAGGTCTGGAGGTGATCCAGACCAGAGCCGAGGGAAGCAGATTCCCCTGGATGAGGTTTGTCAGCAGCACGTTGACTGATGACGTCTGTGTGACATCAGACACAACCTCCCTGTTGTTGAAGTCCAGTGATAGTCGGCTTTCATCCAGGCCGTCAAAGATGAAGAGAAGTTTACAGACAGCCAGCTGCTCTGCTGTCACCTTCTGTAATGTTGGATGGAAAACATGGAGCAGCCTGAGAAGACTCAACCGCTGATCTCTGATCAGGTTCAGCTCCCTGAACGAAAGCAGAACCAGCAGACTGACATCTTGGTTCTCCAAGCCCTCGGCCCAGTCCAGAGTGAACTTCTGCACCGAGAAGGTTTTTCCAACGCCAGCGACGCCATTGGTCAGAACCACTCTGATGGGTCTCTGTTGGACAGGTGAGACCGTAGAGACGTCCTCTCTCTGGACAGGTGAGACCGTAGAGACGTGTCTCTGTTGGACAGGTGAGACCGTAGAGACGTCCTCTCTCTGTTGGACAGGTGAGACCGTAGAGACGCCCTCTCTCTGTTGGACAGGTAAGTCTTTAAAGATGTCGTTGCACTTGATTGGAGTGTCATGGAGGGTCTTCTTCTTGGACGTTGTCTCCAGCTGTCTCACCTCATGTTGGGTATTAACCTCTTCACTCTGTCCCTCTGTGATGTAGAGCTCAGTGTAGATCCTGTTGAGGAGGGTTTCACTTCCTGTTCCCTCAGTTCCTTCAGTCACTCGTTCACATCTGCTCCTCAGACTGATCTTATGTTGATCTAAAACCTCCTGCAGACCACGATCTGCTGAGAGAGAAGAGACAGAGTCAGACTGAAGACAGAGAGTCTGACAATCTGATCAGATTATTTTCATCAGCTACAGAAAAACTACAGACAACAAAGAGAAGGTTTGAATCATCATCTTAAATGTCAGTGCTGTGTGATGGAACAATGACTCTGGAGAAAACAACAGGTCCTGGTTTCACTAATGACCACATCAGCAGACAGATGTTCAGTCTCACTTTGTCCACAGCTGCTCTGATTGGCTCCCTGCAGCTCACCTCTGGTTCTGGGTCTTTGTCCATGATCCTTCAGGACGTCAGAGACACCACTCCTCTTCTCTCTGTCCAGACTAAATGATATAAAACATGAAAACAAAAACACTTTGTACTCTGATAATTACATTAAATCAACACAGTTTAGTAGTAGTAGTAAACCTTTATTTTACCAGACAAGAATTGCTAAGAATACATTCTTATTAAGGCAATGGCCTGGTAGGAGGTGAAAGACCTCCTAAGGGCAAGGGAGAGGGGATTAACACTTATGTGTCTTTTCTTCAATGGAGAGGAGAAGAAGAACGAGGACTGAGGACAAACGTGGATGTTGCCTCACTGATCTGAGACCAGCTGGTGTCTGTAAAGTATTTGGAGTAGACTAAGTTACTATTACATTTACTCTACTTTAACCATGACTCATCATCTCAGAGCTGAGGAGCTTTTTCTCTTTTCTATAGTGTTTGTCTTTCACTGCAGGAGGAGGGGGTCACTTTAAACTGGTTGTGAACCTTCAAAGCCTGATAGATCTGGTTCCTGGTTTCTCTCTGTTTCCTTCACATGAGTCTAATGACTGAATCATCTTCAGCTCAGTTTACAGTAGAAACCGTCTCTTACCGTGACTCTGGAGGTCCAGGTCCAGGACCAGGTCTGGGTCTGATGTTTAGAGGTTTATCATTGGACTTGTCACTCTTTACAGACCAGCTAGTGGATCCAGGTCCAGGTCTGGGTCTGAAGTTTAGAGGTTGTCCATTGGACCGGTCACTCTTTACAGACCAGCTAGTGGATCCAGGTCCAGGTTTGAAGTTTAGAGGATGATCATTGGACTGGTCACTCTGTACAGAGCAGCTGGTGGGTCCAGGTCCAGGTTTGAAGTTTAGTGGATGTTCATTGGACCGGTCACTCCTCACAGACCAGCTGGTGGGTCCAGGTCCAGGTCTGGGTCTGAAGTTTAGAGGTTGTCCATTGGACCGGCCACTCTTTACAGACCAGCAGGAGGGTCCTGGAGACTCTGGTCCGTCCTCCTCTTCCTCCACATTAACACTCATCTTCAGGACTTCAGTCAGTCTGAGAGGGAAACCAGAAACACTGAACAACACTGACGTAGCTTCAGATTCAGCAGTTCAGGGGAAAGTTAAGGGGAAATTAAATTCAACAGCTGAGCTCTGATCCTGTTTATTTCACCTCTTAATGTGAAAACTGTTTATTTTGTGTTGAGTGTAAAACTTTAACACTTTTCCAGAGAAGACTTTGTCTCTGAATGCACTTGAAAATTAATTACTCTGCCCACTATGTGTTGCTATGTCTTGCTATGTGCTGTTGTTCTTAACAAAGGTTGACTGTTCTGTGTGTGTTTTATGTGTATATGGGACCTTGGATGTTTTTATGTGTTTTGGACCTCCTGTCTGAAAATCAATTTCAACAGGGACAATAAAGATAGGCTAACTTTGAACTTTGAACTTTGAAGATAACGAGTCTGAGTGAAACCTGTTTTGTGTCTTATTCTTTTGGTTTTTGATCAGAACCTGGTTTATGTGGATCAACTGTGTTTCAGACTCTTTATCTTCTCTGGGTCAGTGTTAAACTTTTATTTTGAAGGTCAAACACACAGTTTTCACATTAAGAGGTGAAATAAACAGAGGATTCAGAGCTCAGCTGTCTGACTTAAGTTCCCTTAACTTTCCCCTTAGCTGTCTGTTAACACACACAGAGAATACAGTGTGTTAACAGTTTTTATTTCTCATATCAGCGTTTTGTCCTAAAACTGTATATTTTTTAACCTGGTCCCAGTGTGGATAAATCTCTGAAAAAACTAAAGTTATCTTTAGTGAAACAATGACGTCATAGCCTCACCTGTCACCTCTCTAACCTGTAACCAGGGCAACACCGCTGGACGTAGAAACTACAACAACAACAACAATGGCGGACTAGTGTAAAACTACTCTGACTCTTCTTCCCTTCACACTTCACAGGGACTGAGACTTAACGGTGAATAATAATAATAATGTTGTTTTAACACTCACCTGCTGCAGCTCTTACTCCTTCTTCTTCTTCTTAAAATGGCGTCTGAACTAAATACTTTCACTTTCTCTCGCTCCTCCTCCTCACCTGTCTCATATCCACACCTCAGTCTGGGGCGGAGCCAGGCAGCCAGCTCACCTGAGGGAGTCACAGCACAGCAAGCCTCTACATTTAAAACCTTCCTAAACTAAACTAAAAATTCCCAACATAGACCAACCGTAGCCTACGTGCTACAGTTTGACAGAAAGAGAAACTTTATTGACACATTTATTTTCTATACAAACATGTCACAGGTAAAGCATTTCTCATCAGCTTTATTTTTTCTCTTTTTTTTTTTATTTGACCATGATGATTTTGAATGATTTCTGAATGTAAGTGATCTCATGTCTGCCTTTGTCAATTCTGGTTGACTGTTTGAAATAAAGTTGTTAATAATAATAATAATTTAAGAGCACATTTAACACACCCATGAACACCTCACTTGCTCTCACATTGTTAACTCCTTTAACACAGAACACTATAAGATTTTCTACCTTAAACTTACATCATGTAACCTAATCTTATCTGTGACTCTCCAAACACAAACTTGACAAACTTTATTTTTCCTTCGTGATCAGTCGACCTCAGAAAATGATCTTTAACATCAACGTGCTCACATCTCTGTCGACTCACAGCTTCTTTGCTAATGCTACCGTTCCTTGGTTATCTTCATAAACCATAGGTGGTGTGTAGCTGAGTCAGTATTTAGATTTAATATGTTTTTAACATAACATAACATATATTATCTATGTGAACTTCAGCTAAAACTAAAACCCACTCCACATATTATTCAGACCAGTGGTAAATATGTTAAACAGCTAAACTGTTGTTGCTGCAGCAGTTTGGCTCAGAGAACGATGGTTCCTGGTTCCAGCTGTTGTTGCAGGTGGGGCGTTAATTAGCGGTGCACCCCCCAAAACGCGCCAAAACGTCGCTGCTGCTGGAAGAGCCGAGACACACGGTGAAACTCTCTCCGTTATTTGTAGATAATATGCTCTTAAAGTCCTTACTTACCATGAATATCACACACACACTGAGTGATGAGGTGGCGGCCATGTTTAAAGTGTGTGTGACTGTGTGTTGTTTTTCTTTGTTCACGGTGAGACGAGGATTTAACGACCTCATCTCATTAGCATACATGTGTTTGTGTTGTGGCTTTGTTCTGTGTGTTTAAAGTTCATCTGCTGTGGATCCAACTGAAACTGCCACTATACGATCTCATGTCTACAGAAATATCTGATTGATTAGTGAACATTCAGTTTGAAACTGGAAACTACAGCTGCATCTCAATAAATCAGAATATCATGGAAAAGTCCATTTACAGTAGTTCAAGTCAAATAACCACAACCAAGTATTGAGTGCATATGGACTAACTTTTCACAAGGACAATATTTCTGTATTAAAATGCTTTTTTAAATTGGTCTTTTGTAATATTCTAATTTTGTTAGAGACTGAATTTTAGGTCTTTAGTTAGCCATAATCAATACAATTAAATAAATAGAGACATGCAATGTTTAATTCTGTGTGTAATAGATCTATATAATGTGTTAGCTTCACTTTCTGAATTGAATTACTGACATGAATAAACTTTTCTATGATGTTCTAATTTATTGAGATACACCTGTATATATCTTATTGATTAGTGAATATTCTGTTAGAACTGTTAAAAATGAATGTGATTAATGAGATGAAACATAAAAACTTAGTAGATGCAGCTAATGTGCTCCTACTGTTGTGTGCAGAATAAAATCCTGAGATGGTCTCCAACAACGTCCTGTTTCCTGTGAGGTGAGTGGTGCCAGTGGGTTGCAGTCTGCTACAGGTGAGTGTTGGTGTCTGTCAGCAGCTTCAGGTAGTTGCACCAGCTACATCACTCCTGTGTGCTGGCCTGGGCCTTGGATTTGTCACATCTGTAGACATTTTATTCTTCTTATGACTCATTTACACCAACACATTCATTATCTCCAAATAAAGTTCCAATCCAATGAACATACAGACACTATAAATCATATTACAGTGATATTTGTGCATAATCATCAACCTTATTTAACCAAGTTAACAAAGACCACATTCTTATCAGTGGCAACAGCCTGGTAATAAACTCTTCAGCTCATTAATTAACACTCCAGAACTTATGCATTAACTTTTCATAACTTAGGTTCAATTGTTAACAACAATTTCACAACAAAACAAGTCATGGACCCACAACTCACACACATCACACAAACTCCCACAGACAACACTGGAGACACAGCGTCACATTTTATCAACAAAAACAAACCTTTATTCATAGAGCACTTTTCATACAAAAGGAAGCAGTTTAAAGTGCTTTATGCAATAAAATAAACAGCAGTCAACATCCTCTGTCATTCAACATTCACAGTTACTCACACACACAAATGTACAACATGTAAACGTAGGCACATGCCCCACCACAATCCCTGCTCTAATTCTGCCCCCTAGTGTCCAAACAAGAGAACTCCTCCTACTGGAATCAGCTCGAGGTCAACAAACCATATCATACAGACATAAATATGATTTCCTCCATAAATATGATAAAATGCAGTTACATTAATACATTATGAGTTAAATGTAAATAATTTATCTCATCAAATGTGAACACACCTCACACCATAGGACAGGTTTGTCTCTGTCATTTGTAGCCCAGAGCAATTAAACAGTTATGCATTCAGTGGAACTCATCATTTTAACTCAAATGCACTTGACATGAATAGTTTCATATTTTACCTAAAAGCACTTTAAATGAACACACTCATTTAGAATTGATTCCCCACCCCTGGGCTTAGAGGTTCTGTGAGTGTTAAAGTTTGATTTCACAAAAACATGGGCATCACCAACCATCAACTGTCTGCACAAACATTTATAATAACAGCATGAGCACAGAAAAACAGCAACAGATCAAAGTAGGAGTTTGTTATGCGTTGTATGTAGCATAGTTAAGGTAAAAAAACAAATCTTGCATAGTTCCTCTTTAACCGTCTTCTCTGTCAGCGATACTGAAGGTTGTGAACAGCACCAACCCGCCCCAGCACCACGGCAACCGTCTCACCAACAGCTGCAGACACACAACATTTCCTGTGTCTCTCCCAACACATTCATTATCTCCAAATAAAGTTCAATCCAGTTAACATACAGACACTATCAACAAAAACAGACCTTTATTCATAAAGCACTTTTCATACAAAAGGAAGCAGCTCAAAGTGCTTTATGCAATAAAATAAACAGCAGTCACAGCCGCTCTCATTCAACATTCACACACACAAATGTACAACATGTAGGCACTCACACTTCTCTAAAGTTGAACTAAGAAGTTTCAGTAATTCCTTTGGGGTCTGAGACAACACTCACCTGAAAAACACAGGAAAGAAATAGTGACACAGAGAGACGAGGCTGCTTGAACTGAGTCTTCCATGGCGATGAGGAAAACCCATCCAGACATGCCCCACCACAATCCCTGCTCTAATTCTGCCCCCTAGTGTCCAAACAAGAGAACTCCATCACCTCTAGGTCAACAAACCATATCATACAGACATAAATATTCTTTCCTCCAAAAACATATGATGAAATGCAGTTATATTAATACATTATGAGTTAAATGTAAATAATTTATCTCCACAAATGTCCCACTCTGTCTTTATGAACCAGTTCTAGAGCTGCTTTGGCTCTAACATCCTGAACACACACTTCACACTGTGGGACAGGTTTGTCTCTGGTCATTTGTAGCCCACAGCAATTAAACAGTTATGCATTCACTTCAGTAGAGCTCGAAATTTAAATTCATGTTTAAAAATGCACTTGAAATAAATTGTTCCATATTTTACATAAAAGAACTTAAAACAAACACACACATTTAAAAATGATAAAGTCGGGGGGCGGTGCGTGGCGCAGTGGGTAGAGCGGCCGCCCCATGTAGAGGCTACAGTCCTCGCCGCAGGCGTCCCCGGTTCGAATCCTGCGTCGGGCAGACCTTTCCTGCGTGTCATTCCCCCTCTCTCTGCCTCCCCATTTCCTGTCTATCTCTACTGTCATCACTATCAAATAAAGCCAAAAAAAAAGCCAAAAAATATACTTAAAAAAAAAAAAAAAAAATGATAAAGTGGGTCAAATAGCAGAGTCAAGTGGAGCTGCACGGTAGCCAGTGAAATGCTTCATCCACTTCCTGAGTGAAGACCAGCTGGTCAGGTGAGGACAGGTGAGTTTTAATATGTAGTCAGCTGACTCATGTTTCCGTTAACCATGATGATAATTGTTGCCGTTGTAAACTGCGTCGGCCCATGCTAGTGCTAATACAATCCACTCGCTGTGATGCTAATTACTTCAAGTTAAATCCTATTGGGTTAGCCTAACAGTGTTAATGGCTTTGAAGCCGTGAGTGAGAATATCTTAGTAAATACTGCTGAGCAGCAGACATTTTCTGACTACATGCTGTGTAAAAGAAACTGTTATTCAATGTGTTCTGAAATACTTTGTGTAAAGTACTGCAGCTGGCTGTGGGTTAACACGTGTTCATATCAAATATTTACTGTTAATGCTGGTATTTCTGTAGCTAATAAAAGTTAAATGATGTTCTGAAGATTCGTCAGAGTTTAACCGTATATTTAAAGGTGCACCGGTAAGTTAATTTTTTGAGATCTCCCTTATGTATTTGACCTGCAATTGAAATGTAGTTAAAATGTCAAATCATTTTTTTTATAGGGTGCCATTTGTGTCCCCAGTATAAATTAAGCTGTATTTTCACTAAAGTTGGACAAATACTCATTCAATTTGCTTTTTTGTGTATTGTCAATTGTCCTCTCTTATAAATTCAAGGGTACAGGCTCCCAAATTCTATTTTTTAAATTTAATCTACTTTTGTTAAAAGGATGTTACGGAATTTTGCTATGTCCCCAGTGCGGTTCATTAAAATTCAATCTAGAGAATAGCTAATAAAAGTAGAAAAATTAAAAAAAATTTTTTTAGGATTTTATTGTCCTGGATAAACTATCTTTAATCATGTGCTGTTTTTTAATCAAAATATATTTTTTAAATGAAAAAATTAAGGTTTTATGTTCGTCCCCCGTGTCATTGTCCACTCTGTTAAGTTGTGTTTGTGCCCTTTTAAGAAAATTCCCTTATATATCAGTGACATAACTCTTCTGAGGAGACATCACACCAGTGGTGGGAAATTCAACTGTGGTCAACTTTTTATTTTTTTACCTCTTTAAAAATCAGATTTTGCAGTTTTATGAAGTAAGTTCAGTGTGGTTGATCATAACGTGTCCACTCTGTTAACGCTATATATCAAAGAAATTAATCAAATTGAACCATTTCAAAAGGGTTTTGTGTAAAATTATAGATTTCTTATCAAGTATCCAAAGTCATGTTAGCTATTAAGCTAGCAAAGCCAGGCTGAGGGCTAACTTTAGCTCAAAATGTCCACTCTGTTAGTGTCCACTCTGTTATCCTTATTCAAGTTAACTTAACAGAGTGGACATATACTGTATGTATTATTGACTGTGTTTCGTCCACTCTGTTATGATACTGTCCACTCTGTTAGACCTCTGTCCACTCTGTTATGTTATTTTTCCATCATAGTTTAATGAAATAAAAATATTTTAACTATGTATTTGTAGTGACATAATGATATGGAGGGGTTTGAATGTACAGGCTAGAATTTTTTTGTAATTTGCATCATAATTCACTTTTTTAAGGAAATTAACTGGAGGAATATGTTCCATGATCATAATACACACTTGTTTTTCCTAAATAAAAACTTATTTAAAATAACTTAATTGTAAAATAAACTATCTGACTAAAGTGAGGGGCATACACTTTCTTTAAAAATATTATTTCATAAGGAGTCATGCAGTAAAAACACATTAAAAATGGTATGTCTATGTCCTTAACAGAGTGGACACATCCTACGTCACGTGTTGTTAAAATATATAAATATAATATTATGTAGGTGCCTGAGCTCAACCAATATGTTTTTCAGTAAGTTAAATGTGTCCTTTTTTAAAGTAAACATTAAAATCTGGGTGAATCAAATATTTTTTTTCCACAAGTTATTATGTCCAAATGGCACCCTATAAAAAAAATGACCTTGTCTCAGGTCCCAGAGTGAATACTTTTCAAAATGCCACCCTGCTGAGATCGTGGAGCCGACCTAGAGTGATCCAGAGATTTGTGAAGATTTCAACAGTTTCCAGAGAGAGAAGATGTTCCAGTACTGGATGACGAGCCAAGCCCAGAGAGATACTGAACCACTGGCTTTCAGCAAGGAGACAGCAAACTAGGTAACACTTATGTATTCCTCCTCTTTGTCAAGAATGGTTTCACTTTACATTCATCATTTACTGTGTGTTGATAATGTAATACATTTTGTCTTAGGATTTTAAAGGTAGTGGAAAGCTCCCACTGCTCCTGTGAAACAGTATCCACCACAGACACAGGTAGGTGTACAACACAACTTTGTATTACAGCTCCGTTTACAAACATGTCGGCTTACTTGAAGTGAACAAACCCCTCTGTGTATGTTTGAAGCCATCTGACGTTGTCTGTGGGATGTAAACAGCCGAAACAGTGTAAGATCGGTCCGCTCCCAGTATACGCTGCCGTGGCGATATGGGGACTGCGTTTAATAAACCAGCGAGCTAACTAGCCAGCTAGCTATCAATACAGCTGCAGCTCCATGTTCTGTGTTTTCCTACCTGGACGTCACAGCCCCGCGCTTTCACCCGCGTCTCTGGGAAACATTTACACCACACCTTCATAACGGAACTATCATTTCTTATTCCCCCGTAAAGGTTGTTGTTGTTGCTGCTGCTGCTGCTAAATATGAATATTGCTATGTCTTGCCTGGACCCCCGTTCTTCTCGCACTGCGCCGCTTCTTCTCGCGAGACTTGGAAGGTTTGGCGAGTTCTGTGCAGCCGCTGCTCGGTCAGTCAGTTGGTCTCTGAAACGAGGTGAGGCCGGAGCGTGAACACACAAGGACCGCAGGTAGTGGAGCATAGATATATACATATACATATACTGTGTGTATATATATATAAATATATATATAGTGTAGTGGAGAGGAGTTGGACCGTCACCACACCGCTCCTCTCTAACTAACTAACTAACAAAAGGAAGCAGAGAACCTGACACCCCTCCATCCTGACCTACAACCTTTTCTTTTTTTCTTCCTTTGTTGCATATTTGTTACACTTAGGCTAAATAATCAAACAATTTTCAATAAAAAGGCCTATTGAGATATATTATACTAATTAAACATTCATGTGAACGACCCCACGGATTTATTTGTTGAACTATAGATAGAGATAGAGAATACTTTATTCATCCCTAGCAGGGAAATTCAAGTTAGTCCAGTAGCTCACACAATAATGACACAAAAAAGATGAACACAAAAAAAAAACGTTTTAACAAGTGTTATATAAAATGATTGCAGCAGGAACAAATTACCTGTTAATCTTTAAATTCTGCGGGTCAGGGAGATGAGCCTTTTACTGCGGCTGCTCCTCTGACCTGTGAGGGTTTTGTGTAGAGGGTGTTGGGGGTCACCCAGGATGATCTTCAACAACCACATTAATTTCACATGTGAAAAATTTTGCACATGGGGAACATGTTATTTGCACATGGGAAACATGTGGTTTTGGCAATTTTATGTGAATCATTTTTAACATTTTGTACACATGTGCTCTACATGTGAACTTATGTGTTACCATGTAGAGCAGTGTCAAACATGTCACCACATGTGGAAAATGGGTTCACATGGGAATTCACATAAAAATGGGCCAAAACCACATGTTTCCCATGTGCAAATAACATGTTTACCATGTGCAACATTTTTGACATGTTAAAGTTCATGTGGGTTTTCTGTAAGGGATTGATTAAACAACAAAACCAGACTGATGAACTCACAACAACCATGAGATTTGATTTGTTTTTTTAATTTATTACAATATGCCGTTAGCCAAGGTTGAAAATGATATTCACATGTAATAGATGGAGACCAGACCCGACTTTTAGACTCACATTAGAGCAAAAAAGACAATAATAAGATATAGTGAGACTTTGAATTTACATAGCCTAAGTGTGAAAGTGTAAAAAGCAAAGGTAAATATTTACTTACCTTACCTTATTAGTTTATTTAGTCGGGACAATGCATATTAATGGACAGTGAGTACCAGAATACCCACTGTAAATACACCGGATTTAGCACATGTGCTAAATTACATCCATAGTCCCCAAAACAATACAACAATTAACATAAAAAAGCCCATAAAGACAAAGGACCAGTAGATAACAGAATAAGTACATTTACATAGTTACAGGAGGGTTGGACACACAAGTAAAGTAAAGTAAAAGTAAGTGTAAAAGTGTAAAAAGCAAAGGTAATATCAAATATACATTGATTCATTAATCATAATACAAAAATAAATAGTGTTTACTTGTTGGGCAAAGGCTAAAACAACGTGGCGCCCTAAGCAGCTGGTAAATCTGTGTATTTCAGTGTCCCGTAAGGGACAAACAGTCAAACAGGTTAACTGCCTCACATTAGTATGTTAACTGTTGTCATAGCAACCTGATCTGAAACTCCATCATGTTAAAAAAAAAACACTGAATAATGTGGAAATGAGCTGCAGTTCTTCATCACACCACAAGATGGAGCTGATTAATCAGAATGAATGAAGAAGAAAACAGGAGGAGGAGGAGGAGGAAGAGGAGGAAGAGCAGAGAGTGTGTAGAGGATCAGATGAGTCCAGAGACAGTGATGATCTCTGTCAGGTCCAGAACACACAGGGAGGATGGTGGACTGGACTCTGAGAGAGACAGAGGAGCTGCTCTCAGGTCAGAACAGGGGCTTCAGGACCGAAGGAGGTTTCCAGCTGAGAAGAGAAGCAGAGGACAGAGGTGATGGATCAGTGATCGTCTCTCTCTGCTCTGATTGGCTGACAGTTGTCTCTCTGCTCTGATTGGCTGACTGTTGTCTCTCTCTCTGCTCTGATTGGCTGACTGTTGTCTCTCTGCTCTGATTGGCTGACTGTTGTCTCTCTTTCTGCTCTGATTGGCTGACTGTTGTCTCTCTCTCTGCTCTGACTGACTGTTGTCTCTCTCTGCTCTGATTGGCTGACTGTTGTCTCTCTCTCTGCTCTGATTGGCTGACTGTTGTCTCTCTGCACTGATTGGCTGACTGTTGCCTCTCTCTGCTCTGATTGGCTGACTGTTATCTCTCCATCTGCTCTGATTGGCTGACTGTTGTCTCTCCATCTGCTCTGATTGGCTGACTGTTGTCTCTCTCTGCACTGATTGGCTGACTGTTGTCTCTCTCTCTGCTCTGATTGACTGACTGTTGTCTCTCTCTGCTCTGATTGGCTGACTGTTGTCTCTCTCTGCTCTGATTGGCTGACTGTTGTCTCTCTGCTCTGATTGGCTGACTGTTGTCTCTCTCTCTGCTCTGATTGGCTGACTGTTGTCTCTCTCTCTGCTCTGATTGGCTGACTGTTGTCTCTGTTATTGTCTCACACTGACTTTAGTCCAATAGTGCTGAAAGCAGCTCAGACTGACTCCGCCCCCCTACTGACCTCACAGTCTCCAGTCTACAGTCTGGACTCTTCACTAGATCATCCAGATCCTTCACGTCTGAAGACTTCAGGTTGTTCTGTCTCAGGTCCAGTTCTCTCAGGTGGGAGGGGTTGGACTTCAGAGCTGAGACCAGAGAAGAACAGCTGATCTCTGACAAACTGCAGCTCCTCAATCTGAATAAAGAATAAAAGAAGAAGATTAATTCATTGATGATCAGAAAGAAGAGTTTTTTCTTCAACAGGTGAATTTCAGTGTCATTGTCCAAACATGAGTTGTGAGGATCTCGTGCACATTGTTGTGATAGAGATGAAGTGAGTTGATGAGCTGATACTGGACATTTTCTCCAGAGTTTCTAGAAAACATGAGTCGTCTGACTGAGAGAAATACGAGTGTGTGTGAAGGTTGAACTGAAGTGAACAGACATTATTCATGACCACTGAGTGAAATGAGCTGAAACTGAAGAATCATTCTCACACAACAACAACTGCAAATATTCTAGCTTTGACATTCATTTATCCATCTCTGTACAATCGAATGAAGAAACATACAAAGCCACCAGCCTTGCTTCGACACAGTGATGCGCTGATCATCACGATCTGTTTGCTATTGTCTGGAGACATTCATCCGTGCCCCGGCCCGCTCCACGCTGGACCGGAGATTGAGGCCAGCGTCTCGGCGGATGCAACACGCAATAATGCTGTCTCACAGGTACGCTCTGGAGAAACGTTACTATTTAATCATGGTCAACAAACTAACCTTCCTCATCGCCCCCGTTTGTTTCGCGCTGCTGGGGGTGTGCTGCCTGCCCGGATCGGAGGAGCTGGCGTGGAGGTCGCGGTGGCCGGGCCGGTGGAGGCTTCCATGACTGGGATTGACGGGGCGCGACATGCCGCTGGGGGTCTATCGGCGCCGGGGGAGAGCTTGGCTGCCGGAATGGAGGCCGGGAGTGTCACGGCGTTGTCGGCGGGTCCATGCGTCGCGGCTGATTCGGAGAGCGGGGGGGATGGTGCGCTGGCTGAACTGCGGAGTTTCCCAACCATTGTCGACTTTGGTTCAAGTAATCCACGTACAGTTATCTCGCACAATGTAAACAGTAAACTGGTAAATCCGGCGCACTCAAAGAACAGGAAGTGGGATGTCTTTCAGACTGTCAATCACTCAAAAATTGTTTGGGATCCTAAAGCTAAGCCAAAGGGTCTTTTGGGGGGGCATTTGAACATAAGAAGTATTAAATCTAAAAGTGACCAAGTGCACCATCTTTTATTGGATTCTAATTTGGACTTCCTCTGTTTATCTGAGACTTGGTTGCACAAAAACACTCCATCTGCAGCATTAAAAGTCCCTGGTTTTAACTTTTACAGGAGAGATAGAGTGGGCTCAAAGGGGGGAGGAGTTATGATTTATGTGAAAGACAGAATCCAGTGTAATGAAATCCATTGGTCAAACTGTGAGGAATTGGAATGTATTGGTCTAAACATAATTTTGTCACCACAGATGTCCTTTACTCTTATTGTAATTTACCGGCCTCCCTCTTCAAATATTAGTTTCTATGAGAAATTTGAGAAATTATTAAAAGAATGTAATTTCAACAAAGAAGTAATTATTATGGGAGATTTTAACATCAACTGGGGGGAAAAATCCTCTAGAAAGAACCTCAAACAGATAACTGATAAATTTGATCTCATGCAACTGATTAATGGGCCCACAAGAATAACTAATTCCACTAGCACTCAAATTGATTTAATATTTAGTAACAGACCTGAGAGAATTTTAAAATCCTATAATATGGTAACTGGTCTCTCTGACCACAATTTGACACTGGTAGCCAGAAAACTAAGCAATAAGCGGTTTAGCCCTAGGGCCAAGGAATATGAATATTTTGGAATCCCCAAAAACAAACAGGAGAACTTTAAAAGTGCTGTTCAACAGATTGAGTGGGATGATCTACTGTTGGGCATAGACCATGAAGAAGATACTCAAATATTCTCAAATAAACTAGAGAGCATTATTAAAGATTTTAACTGCAAATTTAGGTGCAAAAATAACAAAAACACTGTCCCTTGGATAAATGCAGATATTTTAAAACTAATGAAAGAACGGGATTCTGTTCTAAAAACCGCAATAAAAAACTAAGTTGAGTCATGACAGACAACACTTTGCTAGTTTAAGGAACAAAGTGGTAAAGAAACTAAGAAAAGCGAAGGCAGATTTTTTCTTGACCATAATAGAAAAGGCAAGAGGTAACTCTAAAATGATCTGGAACCAGCTAAAAAAATTAACAGGTCATCAAAACAAAGAGAGGAAACAGCTCGAACTCAAAATAAATGGAATACTCACAAACGATCCTGTAGAAGTAGCAGAAGCTTTTAACCACCACTTTATTGATTCTGTGGCCACTATTGCACAGTGTTTTTCACCTGAGTACACTAATGTTTGTCCAGTTAATACAATGGAACCTGCTTTCAGCATAAGAAATGTCACTGAATCAGAGGTTGCCAGAATGATTCGATCTCTGAATCCATCTAGAGCAAAAGATATATTTGGTATGGATGCAGTTATGCTCAAAGAGCTCAGTACAACACTAACTAATCCTATCACCAAAATTATTAACCTCTCGATTTCTCAGGGATTGTTTCCGAGTGTTTGGAAGTCAGCTGTTGTTGTCCCAATATTTAAATGTGGAGATCCTGTTTCAACCTGCAATTACAGACCGATCAGTATTCTACCTACAGTGTCAAAGGTTGCAGAGAAAGTAGTAGCTGAACAAATCACCTGCCATCTTAACAATAGCTCCTTTACTCTGCACCCAATGCAATTCGGCTTCAGAGCTAACTATTCAACTGAAACTGCCAACTGTTTTTTAATAGAAAAAATCAAATCTCTGTTGGATAAAGGTGGTGTAGTTGGAGCCGTGTTCCTTGACTTCAAGAAGGCATTTGATACTGTTAATCATAGAATTCTCATGTCAAAATTGGCCAGTTTTAATTTCTGTTCAGATACACTTATGTGGATAGAATCATATTTGTCAAATCGATCTCAGTCTGTTCAGGTACAGAATCATAAATCAGCTACCCTTCGTCTGTCCACAGGAGTCCCACAAGGATCCATATTGGGCCCTTTGCTATTTACACTATATATCAATGACTTACCATATGTATGTCCTGACACCAACATCCAAATGTATGCCGATGACACGGTAATTTATGTACATGGTAGCAGCATGACACAGGTTGCTGATAAACTCACAAACTCTATGACTCATGTAACAGCGTGGTTAAAGCAATGCTGTTTGCAGCTGAATGTGTCTAAAACAGTATGTATGTTTTTTACCAAGAAGAACAGTCCTAGTGTCGAGCCGGATATCTTTGTTTCAGGGGAGAGGTTACAGGTCGTATCTGAATACAAGTATCTTGGTGTTTTGGTTGACTCTAAACTTTCTTTCAAGGCTCAGGTGAAAAAGGTCTGTAACCGGGTCAAATTCAATCTCTCAAACTTTAGGTTCATTCGAGATTATATGTCAACAGAGGCGGCTAAGATGTATATGCATTCCATGGTTTTTTCCCATATCATCTACTGTTTAAATACCTGGTCACAGGCTAGTAACACTTCTCTAAAACCAATAGAATCTTTGTATAAACGAACAGTTAAAATCCTTGACAAGAAACCGGTACATTCTCATCATTGTCCAATATTAAGAAAATATAATCTGTTGAGTTGGGACAATTTGATTAAATATGTAAATGCCTGTCTTATGCACAAGATTATATATGGTTCCACCACGCCTCCGCTTAGACAGTTCGTCAACATAAGAACAACTGCATATGGGTTCACAAGAGGTGCAGCAAGAGGAGACTGTATTATTCCATTTAGGAAAAGTTCGTTTAGTCAGTCTGCATTCTCTGTTAGAGCTGCATTAGAGTGGAATTCCATCCCAGCTACTATTAGAGACCTGAATACTTACAATCTATTCAGAGCTCATTTGAAGAGATGGTTGATTGGTGCTCAGATCTGTCAGCACTAGTTTTTTTTTTTTTTTTTTTACACCTTCCTTCCTCTCTCCGGTCCGTCTGTGCTGAACCTGTAGCCATCTTGTTGTTGTCTGTCTGCCTGTGTCGGCATGCATGTCTTTTTGTGGTGTCGTTATATTGTGTATGCATGCAGTTTGTGCCTGTGCTTCTGCTTTGCATGCTGTGGTGTGATGTGTCTTTGCTGCATGTGTTGGGGATGTATTGAATTATGTTTTCTGATTGATGTTATATATGTTCTTTTGTCATGTCATGTTGTATGTTCTTTTGTCAAGTTGTTAATTGCTGTGCATGTTTGTAGATTGCCTTGGCTAATAACTTTGTAATTTTAATCATATTCATATTCTGTTTTTAGGGTGACTTTTTAACATCCGTCTGGGGACTACAGATGAAAAATAGCCTCTTGGCTAATTCTGGCGCATTTACAGTGATGTTATTAATGTGCACTGTCCCTGTTTTCAAATAAACTTATAAACTTATAAACTAAACAACAACCACTATTTCAAATGTCAGTAATCAATTCAATCAAAGTCAATGATTCAAGTTCTGAGTGAAGATCAATCTGGTTCAGTTGTGGATCCAGGAGGACTACAGTCGGAAACTAACCGTCGGCTAACATTGGCACCTTTACATTTTATTATGTTCATTAATGTGCATTGTCCTCCTTAAATATATAAATAAATAAACAAAGATCTAAAATCTACAACAGTAACAGTCAGTGAACTGACCTCAGAGTCTCCAGTCTACAGTCTGGACTCTCCAGAAAACCACTCAGATCCTTCACTCCTGAATCCTGCAGGTTGTTTCTGCTCAGGTCCAGTTCTCTCAGGTGGGAGGGGTTGGACTTCAGAGCTGAGACCAGAGAAGAACAGCTGATCTCTGACAAACTGCAGCCCTGCAATCTGAATAAAGAATAAAAGAAGAAGGTAAATTCATTGATTACTGATCAATAATCAGATGAGTCCTGATCAATAATCAATAGAGGGACTTTGTCCTTGTGTTCTTGTGGATCTTCATCATGTGGCCTTCTACACACATCATCCACATGTCAGCACAGATTCATCAGCTGCTGCTGACCTCAGCTCAGTCTGTCAATATACAACCAATATCTGATCAATACCTGTTGGACTAAACACTGACTACAACTCTCTGGTTTAGAGATTCTGATTCTTTTAGACAGATTTATATTTGTACCATTTCATACAAATACAAAGTTAGTTGTCTAACTTTGTATTTTTATTCTTCTCTCTTATTATTACTATTATTATCATCATCAATAATTTTATTGATCAACTGGTATCAGGGTTAAATCAATAAACTAACAGCACAGGGGTCAATGACGTGATGAAACCCAGTGTCAAGTGGTGTAACTTTGATTTTTGATAAAAATCTGAATAAAGAGGAAAATAAATCTGGACTCAAATGAGGAATTAATACAACTCTGTGTTTCTGGACTCATTTTACATCATTTGTCACAGATTATTTAGAAGAAGAGTTTTTTGTTTTTAGGACATGTCCTGCTCAAGATGCATTAAAATATAAATATAGAAACACAGAAAATAATCTATTTCTATTTAATGTTTTCAGAAGAAAATATATTTTTATAAATTCACTTTAATCAGATTACAGATACAACAGTCAGTGAACTGACCTCAGAGTCTCCAGTCTACAGTCTGGACTCTCCAGAAAACTACTCAGATCCTTCACGTCTGAATCCTGCAGCTTGTTGAGGCTCAGGTTCAGTTCTCTCAGGTGGGAGGGGTTGGACTTCAGAGCTGAGACCAGAGAAGAACAGCTGATCTCTGACAAACTGCAGCTCCACAATCTGAATAAAGAATAAAAGCAGTGAGTTGAGGACAAAGCTCCTTGTTGACAGCGTTCAGTGTCTCATCATCTGTTCAGAGCTGAAGAAGCTTCAGAAAGAACAAGTTTAGAAAATCAAAGTCCAACAGCTGAAGCAACAGGAAGCAGGTTAAACAGTGACAGAGAGAAAACAGCTCATTAATATTCATGAGAAGCTGCTGCTGCTTCAACACAGACGCAGTGACTCCGCCTCTTCACCTGTCAGCTCCACCTGTGGCTCCATCCATACAAACTCATGTTGTGCAGCCACATTTCTCAGAGACTCTGTCACTGAGCTCCTTCTCACTCCAACAGCTCATCTGCACTCATACAGTGTGCGTCATAGTGCGCGTGTGCGTAGCGATACGCCGCTTCAATGGCCGACAAACACGGCTCCAGAGTTCAGGGCTGTTTGACAGCAACATCAAGTTGTGACAATCTTCAGAACGACGTGGTCAGCTTTTCTCCGTGGGCGTTTTGAAAGTGTGTGAAGCAGGTTGTTAGTGGCGAGCCCGTCCACAGCAGCTCATCACTCAGCTTCTGTGCTGCTGCTCTGCTCTGCTAACACACTGACTGTGTTCAACAGCTCACACAAGCCCACGTTCAAGAAGCTCAGCTGTCACTTTGAGCTGCTTCTGACTCCTGCCCTCAGCCAAGCACTGAGTCAACACTCTGAGCCTGAGCCGCCACATGAAGCAACAACCTTCAGCCCATCTTGGTGAGCCTCCAAACAAACCAGCTGAGCCTCTGCAGCTGCTTCATGTCAGCAGCAACAGGACCAACACTAGCAGCTCTGCTCTCACCTGTCTCACCTTGATTCTCAGCAGGGAGCAGACTTTAGCTGCCAACAGCTCCCTACAGCCAGCCTCCACTGGAGCGCAGCTTTCCAGCCTCCTCTGCCTCTGCTGCCAGCTCTGTGGATCTCAGCTGCTTCCTCTCATGCTTCCTCCCATGGTTCTGTCAGCTCCACAACATCCACCAGTTGCGGTGTTTCTGACCACAACTCAACATCTGCTCTCAGATCAGTGCTGCACGTTGCTTCAACAACAAGTGTCTGAGTTGAAAACAACAGTTGTAGAAGCTGAGCTCGTTCTCTGCTGCTCTGAATCACAAACACTACGACTGCTCTCACCTTCTTCTCTCTGGACTCATCTCAACTGTTTTCTCTCTTCAGCTTCTTGATAAAAATCCTCACACACAAATCCTGACATGTATGAACCAATGAGAAGCTGAAGCTTCAAACAACTACAACAGCTCCAGTCAGTGAACTCACCTCAGAGTCTCAAGTCTACAGTTTGGACTCTCCAGTCCAGCACACAGACGCTTCACTGATGAATCATCCAGGTTGTTCTGACTCAGGTCCAGGTGTGTCAGGTGGGAGGGGCTGGACTTCAGAGCTGAGGCAACGACTTCACAGTGACTCTCTGAGAGTCGACACTCACCAAGTCTGTGATTAGAGAAGAAACAAAATGTGTGAGAGTAAAATCAGACAATTTGTAGTAAACACACACAACATGTAATCATGTGATCAACATGTGCTCTTCACACTCTGGTTCAGTTCATCTTCTCTCTTTGTGTTGGACATGAAACAATAATCCTCATCTCTCTCTCTCTGTGTGTGTGTGTGTGTGTGTGTGTGTGTGTGTGTGTGTGTGCGTGTGTGTGTGTGTGTGTTATTGATCATGTCTGGACTCACTCAGCCTTCCTGCAGTTCCTCACAGCTGGGATCAGTCTCCATCGTCCCTCCCATGATGTCTTGTACTTCTTCAGGTCCAACTGGTCCAGAACCTGCTCTGACATCTGCAGCATGGAGGCCAGAGCTGAACACTGGATCTCAGAGAGTTCCTTCTCTGATCTGTTCTCTGACTTCAGGAACTGTTGGATCTCCTGATGAACTGACTGGTCCTTCATCTCCGTCAGACAGTGGAAGATGTTGATGCTTCTGTCAGGAGAGATTTCATCTCTGTCATCACTGTCATCAGTCTTCATCTCCTTCAGGTTGTAGATGACTCTCTGGATGGTTTCTGGACTGTTGTCTGTCTGACCCAGCAGACCTCCTAACAGCCTCTGGTTGGACTCCAGAGAGAGGCCATGAAGGAAGCGAACAAACAGGTCCAGGTGACCGTTTCTACTGAGGAGGGATTTCTGCATGGCTCCCTGCAGGAAGTCATCCAGGGTTAAATCATCATGTTGTTGTTCCAGGAAGTTCTTGAGGACCTGTGTGTCCCTGTTGGTGAAACAGTGGAACATGTAGACTGCAGCCAGAAACTCCTGAACACTCAGATGAACAAAGCAGTAGACTGTTTTCTGGAAGATCACACTCTCTCTTTTGAAGATCTCAGTGCAGAGTCCTGAGTTCACCAAGGCCTCTGTGACATCCAGACCACACTGCTCCAGGTCTTCTTGGTAGAACATGATGTTTCCTTCCTCCAGCTGTTCAAACGCCAGCCTCCCCAGCTTCAGAAGAACTTCCCTGTCGGCCTCCGTCAGCTCCTCTGGACTCCTGTATAATGACTGAAAGACTGACCGTAGTTTGGAGAGGACAGAGGCCGATGGGCGATTACCTACAAAGAAAAATTGAGTTTTGTTTTAAGATTTGAATAGAGATAAGAGAGAGAGAGAGAGAGAGAGAGAGATGGCAGCTGATGATCACAAAACTTACAACTTTATCACAATCTCTACATTTTGTTTTCCCACAACCAACAACCTAATCATTCTATAGTTTGTGGATGAAGTGTTCTCAGTAACTGAGGTGTTATCCTAGCCTTACCTCTTTATGCAGATCTGCTGCGATGACATGATGCAGCTGACTGTGACTGGAGGAGGCTGCACAGCCATCGGCCACTATCAGAGCTGAACTTCAGCAGCAACTACAGTTTATAAAATGCCCTGTCCACCTCTATCACTCACCGTACTTGTTCTTCTTCCTCTTTGTCTGGACCAGCAGGAAGTGTGAGAACAGGTCCGTCGTGGTCTTGGGCAGCTCTCCTCTCTGGTCTGTGGTCAACATGTGCTCCAGAACTGTAGCACTGATCCAGCAGAAGACTGGGACTTGACACATGATGTGGAGGCTCCTGGACGTCTTGATGTGTGAGATGTTTCTTCTGGACAGATCTTCATCACTGGACCTCTTCCTGAAGTACTCCTCTATCTGGGCGTCAGTGAAGCCTCGGACCTCTGTTACCCTGTCGACACATGTAGGAGGGATCTGATTGGCTGCTGCAGGTCTGGAGGTGATCCAGACCAGAGCCGAGGGAAGCAGATTCCCCTGGATGAGGTTTGTCAGCAGCACGTTGACTGATGACGTCTGTGTGACATCAGACACAACCTCCCTGTTGTTGAAGTCCAGTGACAGTCGGCTTTCATCCAGGCCGTCAAAGATGAAGAGAAGTTTACAGACAGCCAGCTGCTCTGCTGTGACCTTCTGTAATGTTGGATGGAAAACATGGAGCAGCCTGAGAAGACTCAACCGCTGATCTCTGATCAGGTTCAGCTCCCTGAACGAAAGCAGAACCAGCAGACTGACATCTTGGTTCTCCAAGCCCTCGGCCCAGTCCAGAGTGAACTTCTGCACCGAGAAGGTTTTTCCAACGCCAGCGACGCCGTTGGTCAGAACCACTCTGATGGGTCTCTGTTGGACAGGTGAGACCATAGAGACGTCCTCTCTCTGTTGGACAGGTGAGACCGTAGAGACGTCCTCTCTCTGTTGGACAGGTGAGACCGTAGAGACACCCTCTCTCTGTTGGACAGGTGAGACCGTAGAGACCTCCTCTCTCTGTTGGACGGGTGAGACCGTAGAGACGTCCTCTCTCTGTTGGACGGGTGAGACCGTAGAGACGTCCTCTCTCTGTTGGACAGGTGAGACCGTAGAGACGTCCTCTCTCTGTAGGACAGGTGAGACCGTAGAGACGTCCTCTCTCTGTTGGACAGGTGAGACCGTAGAGACCTCCTCTCTCTGTTGGACGGGTGAGACCGTAGAGACGTCCTCTCTCTGTTGGACAGGTGAGACCGTAGAGACCTCCTCTCTCTGTTGGACGGGTGAGACCGTAGAGACGTCCTCTCTCTGTTGGACGGGTGAGACCGTAGAGACGTCCTCTCTCTGTTGGACAGGTGAGACCGTAGAGACGTCCTCTCTCTGCTGGACAGGTAAGTCTTTAAAGATGTCGTTGCACTTGATTGTAGTGTCATGGAGGGTCTTCTTCTTGGACGTTGTCTCCAGCTGTCTCACCTCATGTTGGGTATTAACCTCTTCACTCTGTCCCTCTGTGATGTAGAGCTCAGTGTAGATCCTGTTGAGGGGCGTTCCACTTCCTGTTCCACTTCCTGTTCCCTCAGTTCCTTCAGTCACTCGTTCACATCTGCTCCTCAGACTGATCTTATGTTGATCTAAAACCTTCTGCAGACCACGATCTGCTGAGAGACAAGAGACAGAGTCAGACTGAAGACAGAGAGTCTGACAATCTGATCAGATTATTTTCATCAGCTACAGAAAAACTACAGACAACAAAGAGAAGGTTTGAATCATCATCTTAAATGTCAGTGCTGTGTGATGGAACAATGACTCTGGAGAAAACAACAGGTCCTGGTTTCACTAATGACCACATCAGCAGACAGATGTTCACTCTCACTTTGTCCACAGCTGCTCTGATTGGCCGTCTGCAGCTCACCTCTGGTTCTGGGTCTTTGTCCATGATCCTTCAGGACGTCAGAGACACCACTCCTCTTCTCTCTGTCAAGACATTTCTGGATCAACAACATGTCACAGTCTCAGCTCCACATCTCTGATCTGTCTGGTGGATCTGGTTCCTGGTTTCTCTCTGACTCAGGCTTCAACCTTCACTGAGTCCATTTACTGCATTTAGTCCCTTCACTGAAGAATCTTGTTTCCTGACTCATTAGACATCATCTCTGTGAACAAATCCAGAAGCTGCTGCTCAGACAGTGT
This sequence comes from Trachurus japonicus, assembly GCF_045865225.1. Classification (NCBI taxonomy): domain Eukaryota; kingdom Metazoa; phylum Chordata; class Actinopteri; order Carangiformes; family Carangidae; genus Trachurus; species Trachurus japonicus. Next base: position 3,074,855 of record NC_140914.1, on the reverse strand, counting down.
CTACAGTGAAGCTCTGACACGTGAAACTCATCATTCAGGCTGTAAAATGATCCTGCAAACTGCTGTAAACTCTGTGAAACCAGCTCATCAACATTCACCAAACCACCCGGAATCAGCCACGTCTTTTTTCATCAGATCGGTTCAGAAGAAACATGAAGAGACCTGAGCAGTTAGTATGAAGACACTGAACAACCACGAGAACCAGTTCCTGTTCACTCACAGTCACTGTCAGTACGGATCGGTACGGGTCAGATATGGTCAGTTTCGTTTTTCCATTGTATAAAGGAGACCTTCAGGGGTAGGCGGAGTGCGTGTTCAAGCGTCACTACGTCGACTTATGTAGCGACACTGGCTCGTGGTCCGGTTGAACCCATTCTCTGCCATTTTTATGTAGACAGCGCCAAGTCAGCGCTGCTCCTCTGACCAGCACACACCTGAAGCTTCACTTTTCATTTACACAAACTAATCAATGAGACCATGAATTAATCTGCTCCTTTCTCCACCGAGATAACGACATAAACTGACCGGTCGATCACCTCAGCCGGCTGCTGCCTCTGAGATGAGCCGAGCAGCGAGCTAGCTCCCGGTGGCTGCTCCCAGGTAGCTCTGAACTTCTCCCAAAACGTCGGAGCAAACTTCCAAACAGACGTCAGTTGGATAAACTGACCACAGATCAGGACTCTAAACTGTGACTTTCTCGCATGAAAAAACATAAAAAAATGAATAAAGTGACGTTTTAACAGCACTACAGCTGACTTTTTCTGTGTTGTTGTGCTTCAGATGGCCGTCACGCTGCACGATGACGCCATATGCTCGACCAATCACCAGCTCGCAGTGCTTTGGCTCCTCCCCAAGGGAACCGGTCCTGTGTGCTAGGTACCCCAACCAGAAGGGTTACAAACATGGTAATGGATAGGCCTACCATGGGACCAGTACGGTTCCATGGTAACGGGTACCATGGGACCAGTAGTTCCATGGTAGTGGAAACGCTGAAATAAGCATAGCCTACCGTTCCGTACCGACCCGTACCGTACCGCATGGTGGAAACAGGGCTTATGAGCTGCAGGACCTCAACACACTCAACACTGGTAAAGAGGCTGGAGCAGGTCTCTTACCGGGAGGCTGAAGGTCCAGGTCCAGGTTCAAGACTGAACTTTGGAGGATAATCTTTGGACCAGTCACTCTTCAGAGACAGACAGGTGGATCCTGGAGACTCTGGTCCGTCCTCCTCTTCCTCCACATTAACACTCATCTTCAGGACTTCAGTCAGTCTGAGAGGGAAACCAGAAACACTGAGCAACACTGACCTTAGCTTCAGATTCAGCAGCTAAGGGGAAAGTTAAAGGTTGAATTATTAAAAGCTATATTTCTTCAAAAACAATACATCCACAGGGCGTTTAGAGGGGTGCAGAATACAGGTATTGCTTTTTTAGAAAAACAAAAATTAGTCTGAATTAATTAATATGAGAAAAGTTGATGGGTTTGACAATGACTTCCTGTTTACATCTGACCAGCCAATAGCCGTCACTTCTCCTCTGTTTTGCTAACCCTCCTCTCGGTCGTGTGCATTTGTTTTCAATGAAGCCTTTGATAATCAATCAGTGGATCTATGGATTATCATATACGATGTTACGATGTGTGTCTTTGTGTAGTCTTATCTGTCATAAACAAGAGATAATGGTTTACAGAACGCGTTTGTGTCATAGACGAGATGAGAGCTGTGACACCGGGTCAGAGGCTCTGATCGCAGGTTTGGTTTCCAGCCACGATGTGGAAGGAGCCTCCACTCTCCCTGTAACAAGTTACAAGTCTTTTATCTAACATCACAATAAGTGATGTAAAATTATTTTTCTGTCTTGATCAATAGAGGGTGGTATGATTAAATTCAACAGCTGAACTCTGAATCCTATCTGAATCATTTCACCTCTTCATGTGAAGGCTGTGTTTCATTTTGTGTTGAGTGTAAAACTTTAACACTTCTCCAGAAAAGATAATGAGTCTTTAAAACAATAAAACTGTTTTCATCAGAACAGGTTTAGTTTTGTGTCATGTGTTTTTTTATTTTTTATTATCAGAACCTGGTCTGATGTTCCTTTTTGTATTTTGCACAAATCCAATAAAAGTCATCACAAACCATAAACTATAAATAAGCTATAGGTATTCATCCAGGCTTAGAAAACACTGGTGGGACAGGCTGCTAATGAACTATGTGGAGAGTTGATAATTGATTCTCTCTCTGTGTCTGTCTCTTTTTCTCTCCCTCTTTCTTAAATCTGTTTTATCATGTTTGATGTTGTTGATATGACTTTAGACTTTAGACATTTATATGGACCACTTATTGTGTCTGCAATAAAGATTAATAATGATCAACTGTGTTTCAGAATCTTTATCTTCTCTGGGTCAGTGTTAAACTTTTATTCTGAAGGTCAAACACAGTTTTCACGTTAAAAAGTGAAATAAACAGAGGATTCAGAGCTCAGTCTTTGTTCTGTTTCCCTTAGCTGCCTGTTAACACTGACTCACACGCACGCACACACATGCACACGCACTCACATACACAATACAGTATCTTAACAGTTTTTATTTCTCATATCAGCGTTTTGTCCTAAAACTAAAACCTGGTCCTGGTGTGGGTAAATCTCCAAACGCCGCCTCAGAAAAACTAAACTTATCTTTAGTGAAACAATGACGTCATAGCCTCACCTGTCACCTCTCTAACCTGTAACCTGGGCAACACCGCTGGACGTAGAAACTACAACAACTAAAACAACAATGGCGGACTAGTGTAAAACTACTCAGACTCTTCTTCCCTTCACACTTCCCAGGGACTGAGACTTAACGGTGAATAATAATAATAATGTTGTTTAACACTCACCTGCTGCAGCTCTTACTCCTTCTTCTTAAAATGGCGTCTGAACTAAATACTTGGACCTTGGATGTTTTTATGTGTTTTGGACCTTCTGGCTGCAAATCAATTTCAACAGGGACAATAAAGATAGGCTAACTTTGAACTTTGAAGATAACGAGTCTGAGTGAAACCTGTTTTGTGTCTTATTCTTTTGGTTTTTGATCAGAACCTGGTCTTATGTGGATCAACTGTGTTTCAGACTCTTTATCTTCTCTGGGTCAGTGTTAAACTTTTATTTTGAAGGTCAAACACACAGTTTTCACATTAAGAGGTGAAATAAACAGAGGATTCAGAGCTCAGATGTCTGACTTAAGTTCCCTTAACTTTCCCCTTAGCTGCCTGTTAGCACACACAGAGAATAACAGTGTGTTAACAGTTTTTATTTCTCATGTCGGCGTTTTGTCCTAAAACTCCTATATTTTTGAACCTGGTCCTGGTGTGGGTAAATCTCCAAACGCCGCCTCAGAAAAAACATTACGGATCTTTAGTGAAACAATGACGTCATAACCTCACCTGTCACCTCTCTAACCTGTAACCTGGGCAACACCGCTGGACGTCATGTAGAAACAACAACAACAATGGCGGACTAGTGTAAAACTACTCTGACTCTTCTTCCCTTCACACTTCACAGGGACTGAGACTTAACGGTGAATAATAATAATAATGTTGTTTTAACACTCACCTGCTGCAGCTCTTACTCCTTCTTCTTCTTAAAATGGCGTCTGAACTAAATACTTTCACTTTCTCTCGCTCCTCCTCCTCACCTGTCTCATATCCACACCTCAGTCTGGGGCGGAGCCAGGCAGCCAGCTCACCTGAGGGAGTCACAGCACAGCAAGCCTCTACATTTAAAAACTTCCTAAACTAAACTAAAAATTCCCAACATAGACCAACCGCAGGCTACGTGCTACAGTTTGACAGAAAGAGAAACTTTATTGACACATTTATTTTCTATACAAACATGTCACAGATAAAGCATTTCTCATCAGCTTTATTTTTTCTCTTTTTTTTTTTATTTGACCTTGATGATTTTGAATGATTTCTGAATGTAAGTGATCTCATGTCTGCCTTTGTCAATTCTGGTTGACTGTTTGAAATAAAGTTGTTAATAATAATAATAATTTAAGAGCACATTTAACACACCCATGAACACCTCACTTGCTCTCACATTGTTAACTCCTTTAACACAGAACATTGTAAGGTTTTCTACCTTAAACTTACATCATGTAACCTAATCTTGTGACTCTCGAAACACAAACTTTATTTTTCCTTCGTTATCAGTCGACCTCAGAAAATTATCTTTACATCATTTGTCGACTCACAGCTTCTTAGCTAATGCTCCTGTTCCTTGGTTATCTTCATAAACCATAGGTGGTGTGTAGCTGAGTCAGTATTTAGATTTAATGTGTTTTTAAGTTGATATTATCTATGTGAACTTCAGCTAAAACTAAAACCCACTCCACATATTATTCAGACCAGTGGTAAATATGTTAACCAGCTAAACTGTTGTTGCTGCAGCAGTTTGGTTCAGAGAACGATGGTTCCTGGTTCCAGCTGTTGTTGCAGGTGGGGCGTTAATTAGCGGTGCACCCCCCAAAACGCGCCAAACCGTCGCTGCTGCTGGAAGAGCCGAGACACACGTGAAACTCTCTCCGTTATTTGTAGATAATATGCTCTTAAAGTCCTTACTTACCATGAATATCACACACACACACTGAGTGATGAGGTGGCGGCCATGTTTAAAGTGTGTGTGACTGTGTGTTGTTTTTCTTTGTTCACGGTGAGACGAGGATTTAACGATCTCATCTCATTAGCATACATGTGTTTGTGTTGTGGCTTTGTTCTGTGTGTTTAAAGTTCATCTGCTGTGGATCCAACTGAAACTGCCACTATACGATCTCATGTCTACAGAAATATCTGATTGATTAGTGAACATTCAGTTTGAAACTGGAAACTACAGCTGCATCTCAATAAATCTGAATATCATGGAAAAGTCCATTTACAGTAGTTCAAGTCAAATAACCACAACCACGTATTGAGTGCATATAGATGGACTAACTTTTCACAAGGACAATATTTCTGTATTAAAAATGCTTTTTTTAATTGGTCTTTTGTAATATTCTAATTTTGTTAGAGACTGACTTTTAGGTCATTATTAAATGTTAGCCATAATCAATACAATTAAATAAATAAATACATAAAATGTTTAATTATGTGTGTAATAGATCTATATAATGTGTTAGCTTAACTTTTTGAATTGAATTACTGACATAAATAAACTTTTCCATGATATTCTAATTTATTGAAATGCACCTGTATATATTTATTTATTTATTAGTTTATTTCAGGCATGTCAATTAAATCATCATCATCACACTTCATCTTAGTTAAAGTAATACAATACACATGGCCGAAAGGGAAAGCGGGAGAAGCAAAAGCTTATCTAGTCCCGCCCCCATAATAAAGAATAAATTATCGTCATCATAATCTTTTCTTTTTCTTTTGAAATTTTGACATAACATTTTCTTATGATATATCTTATTGATTAGTGAATATTCTGTTAGAAGTGTTAAAAATTACTGTGATTAATGAGATAAAATATAAAAACATTGTCGATGCAGCTAATGTGCTCCTACTGTTGTGTGCAGAATAAAATCCTGAGATGGTCTCCAACAACGTCCTGTTTCCTGTGAGGTGAGTGGTGCCAGTGGGTTGCAGTCTGCTACAGGTGAGTGTTGGTGTCTGTCAGCAGCTTCAGGTAGTTGCACCAGCTACATCACTCCTGTGTGCTGGCCTGGGCCTTGGATTTGTCACATCTGTAGACATTTTATTCTTCTTATGACTCATTTACACCAACACATTCATTATCTCCAAATAAAGTTCCAATCCAATGAACATACAGACACTATAAATCATATTACAGTGATATTTGTGCATAATCATCAACCTTATTTAACCAAGTTAACAAAGACCACATTCTTATCAGTGGCAACAGCCTGGTAATAAACTCTTCAGCTCATTAATTAACACTCCAGAACTTATGCATTAACTTTTCATAACTTAGGTTCAGTTGTTAACAACAATTTCACAACAAAACAAGTCATGGACCCACAACACACACACATCACACAAACTCCCACAGACAACACTGGAGACACAGCGTCACATTTTATCAACAAAAACAAACCTTTATTCATAGAGCACTTTTCATACAAAAGGAAGCAGCTCAAAGTGCTTTATGCAATAAAATAAACAGCAGTCACAGCCGCTCTCATTCAACATTCACACACACAAATGTACAACATGTAGACACTCACACTTCTCTAAAGTTTAACTAAGAAGTTTCAGTAATTCCTTTGGAGTTTGAGACAACACTCACCTGAAAAACACAGGAAAGAAACAGTGACACAGAGAGACGAGGCTGCTTGAACTGAGTCTTCCATGGCGAAGAGGAAAACCCATCCAGACATGCCCCACCACAATCCCTGCTCTACTTCTGCCCCCTAGTGTCCAAACAAGAGAACTCCTCCTACTGGAATCACCTCTAGATCAATAAACCATATCATACAGACATAAATAGGCTTGTCTCCAAAGAAAATATGATAAAATTCAGTTATCTTAATACATTATGAGTTAAATGTAAATAATTTATCTCCACAAATGTCCCACTCTGTCTTTATGAACCAGTTCTAGAGCTGCTTTGGCTCTAACATCCTGAACACACACTTCACACTGTGGGACAGGTTTGTCTCTGGTCATTTGTAGCCCACAGCAATTAAACAGTTATGCATTCACTTCAGTAGAGCTCATAATTTAAATCCATTAAAAATGCACTTGAAATAAATAGTTTCATATTTTACATAAAAGCACTTAAAACAAACACACACATTTAAAAATGATAAAGTGGGTCAAATAGCAGAGTCAAGTGGAGGTGCACGGTAGCCAGTGAAATGCTTCATCCACTTCCTGAGTGAAGACCAGCTGGTCAGGTGAGGACAGGTGAGTTTTAATATGTAGTCAGCTAACTGATGTTTCTGTTAATCATGATGATAATTTTTGCCGTTCTAAACTGCATCGGTCCATGCTAGTGCTAATACAATCCACTCGCTGTGATGCTAATTAATTAATTAATTATTTTAAGTTAAAATCCTATTGGGTTAGCCTGACAGTGTTAATGGCTTTGAAGTCGTGAGTGAGAATATCTTAGTAAATACTTCTGAGCAGCAGACATTGGGGCGTCAGCTGTCCGCTACATTATTTTATTATAATCGACTTATTTACTAAACAACGACCGCGTTTTCAACAGCGAAGAAGCAGAAACACGGAGGATTCAGCCGGCGAATGGGAGGAGGAGAGAGGAGAGCGGTTCCTTCACGAGGTCGGCTCCTTCTTCACCGTCTGTCACTGATCCAGAGAAACGAGGACACACAAAAAAAAAACACAAAACAATATGATCAGGTTCTAATAAACCAGCCATTTTGTTACTGATTATTTAAACGATTAATCGATTAGTTGTTTGGTAGGGGTGTGCCAAAAAAATTGATTCACATAAGAATTTGTCTTGTTACTGTGTTGTATTTTTGTGACCTGCCAAGGGACTACAGATGCAAATTAGCTTAAAGCTATAATCTGGTATAGTGCATCAAATGGCAACATTTATGTTTTAACTGTACATTGTCCCTTTTAAATAAATTCAAATTGAAATTGAATCGCAATTCTCATTTAATACAATTCAGAATCGAGATAAAAATGTCCCAAAATAGATTGTAAAATATAAAAAAATGAAAAAATGAAACAAATCTGCCGGTCTCCATTTCCTTAGAATTTAAAAGGCAGCATGTTTGAATGCACTATTTTTTTTTTTTTAAAGGGGACCTATTATGCTACTTTTTGCACAAACTAAAATAGTTCCTGGGTGTCTTAAAGACATGTCTGTGACGTGCTTCGGTCAAAATACCCCAAAGATCAAACATCACAGCACTCTCAAAAACAGGGCTCTGCAAAACGGTCTGTTTCAGTGGCCCCTCCCTTTAAATGCAAATGAACCACTCCCTCAGCATTGCGTTACCATGACGATGTCTACTACTAGTACCTATACTGATTTGGCCAAAATGTAGTATGCAAACAAAAGCTAAATCTGCAGTAGGCAAATTGCCAGATCTCCAGTCTGTATCTGACCAGTCTACATTGTGTAATGAAATGTGCCCATGACCTAGTCTCACCCTAACCAAAGATGGTATGGAGTAGTCTTTGCCATGTAGGCTACTGTAACCATGTAACATGTAATATAAAAATGCAAAAATAAATATATAAAATAAATTAAAAATATATGCAGAATGGTCAGTTCATTGTAAAACAGTTATTTATTGATGTAAATGTGGTGATTTGTGCACATAGACTACAGCAGCACTGCTCCTCTCCTCCTCCTTCTCACAGCTTCACTTTTCATTCAAACTAATTCAACTGCCACAAGATTTCATCAATGAGACCAACATTCTGCTAAACAGACTAACCACACGGCGGTAAACGTCTAAAAAACCTGCGGGTATGTTTATTAGCGATGGTTTTCTCTACCGCGATGAGCACGGACGTCTTCCCGGCCAAGGAGGCCTGCAGACGGGCTCTGTGTGAGGAGCCGCTGCAGCTCCAGAGCTCCGGTGCTCCGGTGCTCCGGCGGTCCAGCGTTACGTCGGTCCGGCGAACAACGTCGCCCCGGCGGTACGTCGCTCCTCACACAGGTACAGCTTCACTTACATGAAACGTCGACGTAAACTTCTAAATAAAACTTAGTAAAGTGACGCTACAGCGCTAAAACATGCAGGGAAAAAGCAGGAAGTAGTCCACTCCGCTCTCCGCTGTGACACCAGGCACAACAGAGCAGCATGGGAGCAGGCGGGGCCGGCTGGAGCAGAGACCTCGGCATGACCATGTAGGGGAGTCCGGCACGCCATGACGTAGACGCGAGCTCATGTCAAAAAAAACTCAGCGCAACCGAGTGTAACAGGTGTGCAGAGAAATCCCAATTATCTAGCAGGGTTTACCTCCAAATGCATTAACCTCAGGATATGACACTTCCACGGCCTCTAGAACCATTATCCAACATTTTAAACATATATAAAAGTCTGAAAAGCTGGAAAAGCATAATAGGTCCCCTTTAAATAAAGGGCACTTTTAATTTTGTTACTGAAGCAATATGTGATATTGCTTTTATGCAACAGTTTCAACAATTCCATCTAAGCATGCATAAATGTTTAAAACTCAATAATCGCACCGTCTGAAGTTTAAAAATGTTATGCAATTAATCTCATAAGGACGATGTGACTCAGTTTTTTATTGTAACTTTTCAGTCCTGGCATCAGTAAACATATAATGATTTCTACTTATATAAATAATACTAATACTATGAGAAGTAATGATGTTAATGTGAGATGAACCTGGACAGAGATGCTGTGTCAGCTGCAGTGTCCAGTTCAGTTATTAGTTTTGGTAGCTTAGGTATATTAGCAAATGCTTTGATTTGAATAACATTTGGACCAATTTTTTTTAATGAGAACCAGATTTGAATTTGAATTTGAATTTATTGGTTTAAATATACAGAGACAATGCACATTAATAGACATTTCTGTAAACATGCCGGTTTAGCCACGTTGGCTAATTTTCAACCGTAGTCTCTGGGGCAGGTGACTTGAGCACTACAATAATTAAAAATGCATTAAAAAATAAACAAACACAAAACAGTACTATGCCTACTTATAAAGTACAGTATACAATACAATATATTACAGTGCATACAATAAAATACCTTCATTACAGTTTCAGAACAGATGGTCACATACTTGACCGTCTCTCAACCATAGTTTTAAATTTCTTTTAAAAGAAAGATAAGTGTCATACTCCCTGAGCTGCACTGGAAGAGTATTCCAGGTGTGAGTAGCTCTCACCGAGAAGGCTGCCTGACCAAAAGCAGTCCTTCTTTTTGGAACTACACAGTCCCCTCTGCTGACAGACCTAGTATGTCTGTCAGTGGATGTTTTCTGTGTAATAAAAGTACCAAGGGGGGGAGGAGCCAAGCCATGTAGGATCTTATAAGTGAGACAGGCATCTTTGAATTTAACGAAGTTGTCCCAGCTCAGTATAGTAGGAGCCCCAGGAGGGGTTCACGTGCACCCCCTTATTTTTTTTTCTAGTCTGGATTTTTTGCATCCTTGGAACCTCTAAAATAGAGATTTGGATGATCCCCGGAACAAAACCTGTCCAAAATGTGTTTTTTGTAACGTTTTAGTACCCCTATGATGCCTGTGGAATTATTGCCAGGAATGCCAGTCAGACTGTCTTTCAAAGACTGTAGCACGTTCAAATTTTGAGCGAGCCCAAAGATAGAGATATCAATTTATTCGGGACAACCACAGGTTTCCAGTGTGACCAAGTTTGTCATGCTACCTTGTCAGGAAGTGAGCTAAAAACCTAATGATTTAAAGTCAGATGAAAATTTTGTGAGGGAAAAACAGCCATCAACATGTTTTCAAATGGTCCCTTGACCTGTCACCTAAATGTATGTGAATGGAAATGGGTTATATTGGTACCTACAGGCCTCCCCTATCCAGACATACCTAATTTGTGTGAATCTAATGTAGTTTTGGGGGAGAACTATGCAGTAATTTGCATGCAGTAACCTACAAATATGTCATTTCCGCCTATATACAAAATGGTGTATTTGACTATTTCTGCACACTGGGGGTTCATAAACAGTCACAGATTTGCATGAATTGGGTATGACTGGATAGCTGAGATGCTTGTGCATCCAATCCGCCTATTCAATTGTGATTTTAGTCCATTAAGTAGTGTATTGGCATAAATGGTGCTTATTGCTTGTCTTGAGCAATAAAGCCGATAAGAACAAGTTGAAGGATTACATGTTAAACAACAACCCCAGGCAAGTGTGGGAAGGCCTAAAACACATATTATCAGGGCAACATGGCTGGGTCTGTAAGGTCATTTTAACAGAGGAGCTAAACCACTTCTTTACCCGCTTTGAGAAACCCAAAGCATTCCAGCCTCCCACACACCGCTGCCCATAGTTTCCTCTGAGCATATCCGCGCACACTCTCCCTCAAAGAACATCAGGTTCACAAGTGTGTTTAAGTCAGTGAATCAGAAGAAAGCTGCTGATCCTGATGGAGTTCCTGGCAAAGTATTTTAAGTGTGTGCTGATCAGCTGTCTACTGTATTTACAAAAATATTCCACCTCTCACTGACACAAGCCACTGTCCCTCACTGCTTGAAATCAGCCACCATAATCCCTGTTCCCAAATCCACCACCATCAGCGGCCTCATTGACTTCAGACCCATCACCCTAACACCCGTGGTCACTAAGTGCTTTGAGAGGCTGGTCCTAAAGCACATCAAGGACTGCTTCCCATCAGTTTGCCTACAAGACAAACAGGTCCACCGAGGACGCCACCTGGAACATCCTTGGACTTCTCTTACAAATGAATTTGTCTGTGATCGACCATTCGCAGAAGAGTCTTCTGACAATTTGCAGGAGAGAAGACTCTTTGTAGCTACCTTCAGCCTGATGGCTTTCTTCGTCCTGCAGCGAAGAGAGAGGAGCCGTCCACCACCGCTGCTTTCCTGGTCCATCAAGGTGTCATGAAGAGGATGATCCAAGTTATTCAGAATGGCCTCCTCCATCTTCAGTGTTCATCTCTCCACCACATCCCCCAGTGAGTCCATTAGGGAAACTTCATTGAGGTCAGTGCCTCAGGATGTTTGGCCTGTATCCTAGCAACGACTGCATGGAAAACTTTGCATTGAACTTGAGCAGCAGCCGTTGGTGGGATGTACACAATTGTTATGATTTTGAAACAATCTACTTTCTGAGTCCAATATCTCCGGCTCATCACTCTTGATGGGCAGAGAGTTGACATTTCCCTTGATAATTGACGGCAGAAAGGACACAGTTCATCTCCACTTCCAGGCCTTTAACCTTTACTAACCCTAACCCTAGCATGGCAACCACGAAAGCACATCTTCATCTCAGCTGGAATAGGGTGGCATCCTCCACACTTACTCCATTTTCAGGGAAAGTTAGGATGCTTTTAGACTACAGCTCGGCATTCAATACCATCATACCAGACAAGCTGGTCACACTAAACCTCCCTCCTACCACCTGTGCTTGGATTAAGAATTTTCTTTCTAACCATCCACAGTCTGTTAAAGTTGGTGACAAGCTCTTCCATCCTGACTTTTGGAGGCACAAGACTGACCCCCCCCCCTCCTGACCTTGCGGAAAGGGTTTCCACCTTTAAGTTTGTAGGGATCCATATCTCAGAGGATCTATCGTGGTCAGCTGACATAACTGTCCTCGTCAAGAAAGCCCAGCAACGTCTCCCCCTCCGAGGGTCTTGAGATGGAACAAACTGCAGGAAGACCTTCTCATCTCAATTGAGAGTTCGCTGGTGTATGCCATGCCATCTGTATGGTATGCTGGCTGCACTGTGACTGACAGGAAGAGACTGCAGAGAGTGATAAGGTCTGCAGAAGAAGTGATCAGCTGTCCACTTCCCTCCCTGGACTATATTGCTAGCTCCTGCTGCCTCTCCAGAGCTACAGAAATTCTCAGTGATCACTTCCATCCAAACCATCACCTGTTCAGCATGCTGCCCTCTGGGAGCAGGTACAGGTCCATCAGGTCTAGGACAAATCATGAACAGTTCCTTCCCCTGAACAGTCATTACTCTAAACACACAGTCACTTAACACAATAATATCCTCAAGAGCTCATGTATGAAATGCAATAACTAATGGTATAGGAGGAAGAAAAATTGCAAACATAAACTACTGTAGGAACCAAGGACATGTCCCATACATAATTGCTCTTGCAGAAGAAGCTTGATTTTAGTATTCCTCTTTATCATCAAAAGTCTCTGCTTCAATGGTCTCATCTTGTTGTTCTTCCTCTTCTTCGCTATCTGCCTCCTGTGTGAGTATGTCAACCAGAGATGGAGGCATTATCGGTCCAGCAGTCCAAGGTAACTGCCCGCTTGTAACCTGCAACTCTATGGTTGCAGCGATCAATGTGGGTGGAGAGACAGCACTGTGGCGGATGGCGACACCATTGTGGTGGTGGGAGGTGTCTAAGGTCCACTTCAGACTTAGCTGAGAGGGACTCATCCTCTCTGACCATCTTGTGTATCATCTTCACATGCACTGCATTAACTTTCTTTTGGAGTGGCCGGTTACAAACAGGCAGCTACACCCACCTCTGAGCAGCCTAAATGACCTAGATCTGGTAAATAATATTATATTGTTAACTGTGTTTGCTTTTTTATGTATAACAAGAACATGTATATATTACAAAATGAGTTTCACCAGGGATGGGAGAAGAATGAAGATGGAGTACTGTGGAGTATTACGGAGTACTGTGGAGTAGTGTGGAGTAGTGTGGACTGCTAGACCCATAATGCCTCCTTCTCTGGTTGACATATTCACACAGGAGGCAGATAGTGAAGAAGAGGAAGAAGAGCAAGATGAGACCATTGAAGCAAAAAAATTTATGATGGTGAAGAGAACTACTAAAATCAAGCTTCCTCTAGAGGAATTCTATAGGGGACATGTCCCTGGTTCCTACAGTAGTTAATGTTTGCAATATTTATTGCTCCTATGACCATAGGTTATTGCATTTCATACATAGTTATGGCTACATTTGGTGAAATTACTGTTTAGCACACGTGAATAAATCCTCCAATGTTCATTTCAAAGAGTGATTGAATTATTGCTCAAGACAAGCAATAAGCACCATTTATGCCAATACACTACTTAATGGACTAAAATCACAATTGAATAGGCGGATTGGATGCACAAGCATCTCAGCTATCCAGTCATACCCAATTCATGCAATTCTGTGACTGTTTATGAACCCCCAGTGTGCAGAAATAGTCAAATACACCATTTTGTATATAGGCGGAAATGACATATTTGTAGGTTACTGCATGCAAATTACTGCATGGTTCTCCCCCAAAACTACATTAGATTCACACAAATTAGGTATGTCTGGATAGGGGAGGCCTGTAGGTACCAATATAACCCATTTCCATTCACATACATTTAGGTGACAGGTCAAGGGACCATTTGAAAACATGTTGATGGCTGATTTTCCCTCACAAAATTTTCATCTGACTTTAAATCATTAGGTTTTTAGCTCACTTCCTGACAAGGTAGCATGACAAACTTGGTCACACTGGAAACCTGTGGTTGTCCCGAATAAATTGATATCTCTATCTTTGGGCTCGCTCAAAATTTGAGCGTGCTACAGTCTTTGAAAGACAGTCTGACTGGCATTCCTGGCAACAATTCCACAGGCATCATAGGGGTACTAAAACGTTACAAAAAACACATTTTGGACAGGTTTTGTTCCGGGGATCATCCAAATCTCTATTTTAGAGGTTCCAAGGATGCAAAAAATCCAGACTAGAAAAAAAAATAAGGGGGTGCACGTGAACCCCTCCTGGGGCTCCTACTAGTAGATTGTAATTTGAAATGCTGTGACAATGATGATAAGTATTTGACTTCTTGTCCAGTAATTTCACAGCCTGATGGTAAACTACTTGTACAGATTTTAATGTTGTACAAGAGGCTTGTGCCCAGCTGGTCAAACAGTATGACAGGTGTGACATAATGATAGCATTAAAATACAATACCGCTGCTTTTGTTGACAGTGAGTTTCTGATGTGGCGGAAATTTGATAAATGAAACTTTGCTGTGTTTACTACTGATTTAATTTGTTTTTTGAATGTAAGATTTGAATCAATTCTTATTCCAATATATTTATATTCAGACACAACTGTCAACTTTTCCCTAGTAACATAGACATCGGGTAGTACGGTATTCATCGAACTTTTAGTAAAAATCATGCATACCGTTTTCTTAGTGTTTAGATGCAGACATGAATTATTCAGCCATTCGACAACCGGGGTCATCGCTGCCGTTAACTTATTTGCAGCTTGCTGCTTGGTTGCTGCATGAACATAAATGACCGTATCATCTGCATACATCTGAATGTCAGACTCATTGCATACAGATGGAAGATCATTTATGTAGAGACTAAACAACAGTGGTCCCAATATGGAACCTTGGGGGACACCAAAACTACAACCAAGGACAGAGGATAACTCACCATTTGCCCTAACTCTCTGAGATCTTAGCGCTTTTACCATAACATAGGAGTTAAATAACACTGTAAACGCAGGACACATGAAGTTGTAATGCAGTATTTCTACAGTGTGACATTAACACTTTGACGTCGGTTAATACCCTGGGTATCTCCCACCTCCACCTCCCAGCAGGTTAAATTAAATGGTGTGTAACTGCGGGTGATTAATTCACCTTAAATCACAGGTGAAGTCGGGTAAATGTTGAGACAAACCGGCCTCAGTCGTTATCTTGCTCACATGAACTGGCAGTGTGAGTCTCGCTCATTCAGCTTTCTTTAAAGACGTGTAACGTTAGCGAGCTAACAATAGCTACCTGACGTCCACTAACTAGCTCGCAGGCTGCCAATCACTGCCGTCTTTAATTAGCAGCCTAGCTCTTTCTCACGGGTCTTATTCTCCACGGTGTCTGCTGCTCTCTCTCACCTGTGGCTTCGGATAAACCACACATTGAATCATCCGACAGCAGCTGACGCCAAAGATTCTCGGCGGAGCTAAGTGGCTAACCGTTAGCCACTTAGCTCCGCTGCTATTAATAAACCAGCGAGCTAACTAGCCAGCTAGCTATCAATACAGCTGCAGCTCCATGTTCTGTGTTTTCCTACCTGGACGTCACAGTCCCGCGCTTTCACCCGCGTCTCTGGGCGCAGCTGGAAAACATTTACACCACACCTTCATAACGGAACTATCATTTCTTATTTCCCCCGTAAAGGTTGTTGTTGTTGTTGCTGCTGCTGCTAAATATGAATATTGCTATGTCTTGCCTGGACCCCCGTTCTTCTCGCACTGCGCCGCTTCTTCTCGCGAGACTTGGGACGTTTGGCGAGTTCTGTGCAGCCGCTGCTCGGTCAGTCAGTCGGTCTCTGCAACGAGGTGAGGCCGCCCGGACCGTAGGTAGTGGAGAGGAGTTACCACACCGCTCCTCACTTTGGAGAATGTTTTTCACCATGCATCATTTCTATGAGGTGTCCAGAACAACATACTAAGAAATCCTAGTTGGGGAAATATGTTTAATTCGCATCATTAGGACAACAATACACCCCAATGGGACTATTTTTTTTTCCTTTACTCCTATCATAATGAAAGTATCCATGAAATGTAACATTTTTTGTATTACAAGTTTCTTTTAAAATGAATTTGAATATGCAAACGACTCTGAGACTTACACTAATCAAACATGGCCAAAATACACCCAAATAGGCTTTTTTATTTTTCCTTTACTCCTACCACAATGAAACTTTACACAATGAAAGTAGACATGAAAGGTAACATTTTTTGTATTACAAGTTTCTTGGACTACTAACACACAAACAAAAGGAAGCAGAGAACCTGACACCCCTCCAGCCTTTTCTTTTTCTTCTTCTTTTGTTGCATATTTGTCACACTTAAAATAATAAATAATCAAAAACATTTCAATAAAAGGCCTATTGAAATACATTATAAATACTAATTAAAGGACAATTCCGGGCAAATTCAACTCAGGGGTGTATTTTCCTAACATTTTAGGTCTAAAAGAAGGAATCTTAAGATTTTCAGTTTAATGTCTCCTGTGTTGCAGTAGTTGTGTCTGTCCCCGCATCGCCACGGCAGCGATGAATAGGAGCAGATGCAAGTTCCGCTGTCGACTGTTTACATCCCTCAAAGCCTCAATTTTTTTCCACAGACAGCGTCAGATGTCGACTCAAACATGCACCCAGAAGTTTATTTACTTCAAGCAAGCCGACATGTTTGTAAAACTAGATCTAATTCAG